>NW_008794710.1:285449-343703 GCF_000699145.1 Aptenodytes forsteri
CTGAAAGCAACAAAAGGCTCCTTTTCTCTTTGTTTAGGCAACTCTGTATCTTGGCAGGTTACAGCCTCCCATTAAAATTATATTCTTGAAATGAAAATATATAAAAATATATTTTTGAAGGAGCATTCTCCTCTGCTGCCCATCCTCTGCAATGCTCTTTGCCTCCTCTCTTTTCTTAGATTTTCTATTTTCATTGTTTCTGAGCTTTTACAGTAAGTTCTTTTGTTGTTTTAAGACATAAAGAAAAAAATTCAAATGACACTGAAGGATAAATGTATACAGAAAAACAATCATGAGCTGTATAAATTTATTACTTCTAGCTGTATAACAAGATGACCTTATTTGCAATGTATCATATTTGTTGGCTGTTACATAGTGTCTTTTTGAAATCTGTTAATTCTGCAATAATGTCTTAATAATATCAAACTGTGTGTATTACATAGCATATATATTATCTCATGTATTGAAATAACTTCTCATTACAGCATTTCCTAGCTCCTACGTCCCCATTTGACAAACATTTAAACAATTTTTACCTCATATTTTAAAGTATGGCTGACAAATGCAGAAGACGAATACTTGGAGGAAAATAGGGGAATACTAATGAGTATACTTTTTATCTATGACATTGCATTTTTCTGTTTTCATTGTTCACAGTGCTAATACAGCCCGGGGAAGACAGCGCTGCTTCAAAATGCAGCTACTGATAGAAGCAAATGATTAATAATGGCACATTCTTTTTCCAAGTATCTGCTCCCTTAAATCTGAATATTTTTAAAACAAAATTATATTTTAAACATGAGTAGTACCAGAAAGCCAATCAAGAGAAGACAGCTAGGCTTTATTTTTCCTGTTTCCTCACCCGGCAAAATTGCCATTTGGTTTCTCTCAGAAAAAAAAATCACCTTCCTGCTTACAGTAACAGGAAGAAAACAGCTTGATTTTCCAATCCAAAATTAAATTTTAAGACCAGAAAGTAAAGGGAGGGAATAAATATGATGCCCCACAAGTCATTTTTGCAGTCACTTTCTGAACCACACCCCCATTTTTTTTGACAACAAACTTACTCTAATCTAGAATAGAGGTTGACAATGATGTTCCTGTGGTCACAACACTCCATTATATCAGGAAAATAAGTGTTTCTTTTATTCATAATGTCCTTGTGTTTTGCTGTCCAAAGTCACTCAGGTGAATTTACTGAATATATTTTCACAACAGTAGATCAATTGGAGAGGCTTAGGAACACATAATTATTCCATATCATTGCATTTTACTGCTGTGATGGGATAAAGTTATCCAATGGGGGGGGGGGGGGGGGGGGGAATCCATTCCAGAGCACAGAGGGTTTCTTTCTTTCTATTTCTCTTTTTTTTTCCTCCAAATGTCCCTAGCTCTTATACTTTCATGAGCAAAATTATTCACTGCAGGAAATGAAGCGTTAATGCAGCTTCACGACATTTTGAAGCAACAGCTGTTTCAATAGACAAGATTTTTAGCCCTGAATGTACTGGTAGCACTTGGAGCTGAAAGCATCTATTGAGTGAAGGAGGGCTTGACCCTTTGCTCAGTGACTTCAAAGTCATGAGTCATATGGCCCAGAAAGAATCCCTGAAGTCTTCAGAAATAAAAGTGTAACATAACCATTGTGCTACAAATGGCCTCTGTAAAAAAGCATATTTATCATTATGCACCAAACTACATAAATGAGCCTGAAAATTTTAACTGCGCTTTTCAAAGGATAAATGCAAAGAAATAGGAAGCTGCAGGCCTGGACAGCTAGGTCTCACTGATCTGAGAGGAGCTGGTTCAGCTCCCACTGCCATCTGCGGCACAGGCTGGCTCTGGGCTGTGCTCTCCTCGTCTCCCACAAGCAAATCCAGGCCAGGAGCAGACGGTACATGCATGGGACATCTCCGTCACTCCAAGAAGGCCAGTGTACCTAGAATGCCATTTGATAACATCTCCATAAATTGCTTTGCCAAAGAAGAGTGGGTAGGAATCACAACTGCCAACAACTGTACTGTTTTCAATCTTCTTCAGCAAAGATTCTTCAATTGCAGAATACTCTTTTCTTTGCCTCTTAACAAACCTTTTTTAATAGTGTCAGTGAGAGCTCCCATCTCTCAGAGCCTCAGCCAGGGCCAACAGGCAATGAATGAGTCTCTAAAAAGGAAGGAAATACCTGCAGGTATTGCTGAACAACTGTACAAGAGGTAACAGCTACTACAAGCACCATCTCATGTCTGATATAATCAAGGTAGAATGGGGAAATATATTTGAACTACCTGAATAAAATATAACCAAGATGGAGGAAAGAACTTCTCAATAAACAAAAAGAGAACATGAAAAAAAATGAGGGAATTAGGAAAAAAGCTGAGGAAATTAACTATCTAGGAAAAACTGAGTAATTACTGGTTCCAATGAAGGAAGGGAGAAATTACTGGAAAGGAGACAAACCAAAGGAGAAAAATACTGCAGGCAGTATGTGCTGGCTTTGGCTGGGATAGAGTTAATTTTCTTCACAGTAGCTAATATGGGGCTGTGGTTTGGATTTGTGCTGAAAACAGTGTTGATAACACAGGGATGTTTTCGTTACTGCTGAGCAGTGCTGACACAGAGTCAAGGCCTTTTCTGCTTCTCACCCCACCCCACCAGCGAGTAGGCTGGGGGTGCACAAGAAGTTGGGAGGGGGCACAGCCGGGACAGCTGACCCCAACTGACCAAAGGGATATTCCACACCATATGACGTCATGCTCAGCATATAAGGCTGGGGGAAGAAGAAGGAAGGGGGAAACGTTCAGAGCGATGGCATTTGTCTTCCCAAGTAACCGTTATGCATGATGGAGCCCTGCTTTCCTGGAGATGGCTGAACACCTGCCTGCCCATGGGAAGGAGTGAATGAATTCCTTCTTTTGCTTTGCTTAGGTGCGCAGCTTTTGCTTTACTTATTAAACTGTCTTTATCTCAACCCACGAGTTTTTTCACTTTTACTCTACCGATTCTCTCCCTCATCCCACCGGGGGGGGGGGGGGAGTGAGCGAGCGGCTGTGTGGTGCTCAGTTGCTGGCTGGGGTTAAACCACAACACAGTAATATCAAAGAAGACAGGAGAACTGGTAGGAAACAAGATAAAGGAGAACCTGGGGAAAAAAGGATGAGAATGAATGCTTATTCACCCAAGAGCTGTGAACACTAGGTATTGGTCTAAACAGACAGTACCAATGTTTAGAAAAGCATTTACATAAGAAATATATAAAGCATTTATATAAGAAATTAATCAACCGACATGCTTCCATGCTCTTAGTAAGTTTGGGCTTAGGTAACATCTTCATTAGAAATCTAAATAGTCAAAACAGACGTCTGTGGGTGACACAGTATCATTTAGGTTGGACTCTGGAACGACCTGGGGAAAACTACTAAAACGAAGCAAAGCAAAGTGTTCCAGCAGTATAACAAAGGAAAGCCACTGTAACAAAACGCACTTTGGAAAGATTCAATGAATTCAAAATCAGCCTTGACTCCCCAGGAAAAAGAGATCATCTCTTTATGGTCATATGAGCAGCTCAGTTAAAATCTTTTGCTCACTATTATGGGAAAGATGCACTTTGATCTGTCAACCAACCTCCTTTCCAGTGAAGAGGCATTGGTTAACTGTCTCCCAAAGTACTTTAGTTCCAACAGACCCCGAGTAATTCATGATTCTTCTAAGACATACAAGAAGAATGAATACTAAAGGATACAACAAAAACTTTGTCTTCCTTTAGATGGGTCTTTTAATTCAACAAATCCACACAAAAAAAGTGATAAACAAAGCTGAATCTGACATGAAAAGAACTATTTTGCAGATAGACCATGAATAATAAAACATTCCCTAAAAGGACTGGCTTGCCAGACATGCAAGGGCCAGATGAGCCTGTCTGGTGACAGCCCATCCTTAATTTTCCTGCCTACAGCTGGTGTGACACTTCCCCGTGTCTGCACTCTAAAGGGTTAACTACATGAGGGCTTTTTCCTATTCAAAACTCCTCGCAATGTATTTCCTTACCCAGAACATCTTGTGCATTGTGCTAGCACACAATGAAACTATTCAGAAATTCTTATGATTCAATCTTTTTCTGTCATTGGTTTTGAGCTTCTGGCTAGGGAAGTGTTACTGTGGAATAACACAAGCGCTCTGCTTAAAATTACTTCAGGTTTTTAATTCATCTCTTCCGGACTTAGAGTGGCACAAGCTGAAGCAGAATCCGGCCCCTTCTATTTCTCATGTCCTTAAAATAAATCCATGGAATGTGGCTTCATTACTCTCTTCCTCAGATATAGGAACAATACTGGGTTAGATCATTAATGTCAGAGGTTCGCTAAAGCCCAAAGCAATACAATGATTTTGGCCAGCTGAGGGAGCAGGTCTATTGTTCCTTAACGATTCAATAGGTGATAAATCTTTTCATTCTGGAAGGATGCTGCTATCAAATGTGCATCAGCTTCTTCTGATTTAAACATCCATTTGCATCTGAAAAGATACCCTTCCTAAATTCTATGTGTGCTCCACATGTAATGCTTTACAGTAATCAAATAACAGGGCTAAGAATGACATGGACGTTTGAATGCTACATATCAGTGCTTATGGCTACTGATACCACAAAGTTAACCCATCTGTAACTAAAGACGATAAAGAAAACCACTGCAGGCCTCTATGCCCCCAGAAGAGCTTAGAGTATAAGGTAATACAACAGCATGGGCAGGGAGGCGTCTCACAGAAAGGCAGTTTGCAGCTCCGTCTCAGCTTGCCAGGCCTCTAATTATGACCTACAAAATCTTGCTCCTGGGTCAGGTATCCACACTAAAGAACAATCTCAACTGTAAGGGTCTGGTTTGTTTTATTTAGAATATGCCAGGAAAAAAAAGAAACTCTCTATGAAAACAAAACTACAGAGGGTGGAGTTAATTCTTTCCAGGTTTGGATCCAGGCTGATCCGACAAGCCTAGCTTTGTCCCACATCTGTTGGAAAGACGGAAAATTTGCTTACACTTGCCCTCAGGAAGGGCGAATTGGGTAGCAAAATGTTGGTGGCTGAGCAAAATAAGGGGCTTGTGTCCAATTTGTTTCTCAGACTGCAAAAGCCAAAGCTCTAAAAGATTATGGTATCTCCTTGCTGGAAGACAAAAACAATGTTCGTTTATTGAAGATGCTGTATTATGAAGGATTTGCCACCACATACGCACATCCTTCCAATTTTGATGAAAGTCTCATAAATAAAATTAACAAAACTGTCTCTCTCCCCGGCAGGTCATTTTTTATCGTAGCCAAATTTCTTACCAAGTAGCAATTACCAAGCCACGTTGCCTGTAAGTACACCCAACAGTCACAGACTACCAGATGACATATTACATCCATGAATACCTCACAATTGAAATACATTTTCCCTACGGGACTACATCACTGCTTGATTTAATTTTTCCTGACATTTGGCCTGAAGCATCTTTAAAGAAATGAACTTAGGATGCCTTTGCTGACAGCAAAGGACAAACCATGGCTATATACTCAAATCCTACTTAAATCACGCACGCTATCCTTTTAAAATACTAATCCTGCATAAAATGCAGGATAGTTACTGAGATCTATTAGTCAGAGTTCATCTTCTAGTGTTTGAGGGTGAGCTATAGGTCCACATATGCAGTACAAAAGGTCCAGCATAAATCATACAACTGCAAAGGAATAAACACTTTCACCAGTGACAAATTTATCAATGTGGAAGGAGATATGCCAACTCGTCAGAATCCCTACTAAGGTTTTTTACAACCTCAATAGTTCTTACTATGAATTATCCATATTCTGGTTTGTATTGGTTTCTTTTCCCTTTTCCTCCACAATGTTCTCTAAAAAACAGGTACATAAAAAAATGGCATTTCAAGAGTACTCCTAAGAGAGAGAGGCAAATGGAGTAATTTATTGTAAACTGGGGGAGAGGAGATGGATTAGGAATTGAGTACTACAGTGCTTCTAATAAATCTCCTGCCTGAAGAGCAGCCAAAAAAGTCTACATTCATTCTCCAATTAGGTTATATCTTTCTCTTTAACACTATGAAGCTGTTATTAATATTATGAAGTTGTGTGTCTCTACAAATATTAAATTTAACGCCCATTATAAGTGACACATTGACAAGTTCAGAGAGGGAAGTGCTCTGGCTGTGATATAGGCATAGTAACACCACCTATGCAGTATTTCCAATGGTTTCCTGAGAGTGTATCTCAGTCCTATGCCTGAGGACCACCCTACAGCTGTATGATCTCCAGTTCTGTTTGAATTCTTGGTTTCAGTATTGAGGGGAGCTGAATATATTATAAAGCGGGGAACAGAATAGTTTTAACTGTGTAAAGCTCCAAGAAATTACTTGCAATTTCATTAACCTCTTTTCACAAAAACAGATAGAAATGGTTCCCAAAGGTTTTAGAAAAGGAAAATTATGGAAAAATGAAAATTAGGACCAAATTAGGCGTGGGCCCGGTCTCATTTCTCTGAGGACGGTTCTCTCTCAGCTCTGCATCTTCACCTCTGAGTGGTCTAACAGTAAATGCTCCTCAGCGCAAACTGATCTTCATCCACAAGAAGACTCGTCACCCAAGAACCAGCAAAACACTGTGACAAGTCAAAGCAGGACAAACATCAACTGTCTGCGGTTACCATTACACTAGATGCACCCTAGATTTTGTGACCCTCCTTTGACATTTTGAAGCACCTCATCCAAATATACAAGTTTTTCAGGCTTTGTATAATCTGTTCCATACAAGTATCTCTAAACTCAATTTTTTCTCATGCTCTTTTATTGTTCTCCCAATCCTCTTTTCCTCCTGCCTTCTAGAGCAACTTGACCACCCTCAGCATGTATGAACACATGCATGGAATAACCCGGTTTTGGGTTAAAACTGGTCAGTTCATGATTAAAATCAGTCATGTTGACCAGTCTTTGAATACACGAATCTTTGAATAAATGGCAGAACGCTTAAAGGCAGCTTAGATCTGCCCCATGAATAGCCAAATAGAGAAATCAGGCCTAAGTTTATCACACTTTCAAATGCCCACTATTCACATTTCTCACTCTTTCAAATGCACAGCCTGCTTGTTTGTGGAAACCACAGGATAATATACTCCAGGTTTATGCCTTAAGAATCATGTCTTTCCTTTTTCATGCATCTACAGGATTACTTTTGTACCTGTTATCAGGGTATCTTTTGTGCCCTGAGTGATCTTTAAGAATGTGGAGAAACAATCACAAGCAATTGCGTTCCTGTTTATCAGACGAACCTTGGTCACTAACTGATCAAATGTTCTCACTGAAAACATGAAGTGAAATGCACTTCAACTACCACAAAGTAAAGAAATAGAAAGGTTTTCTAGATAGAAAGATTGCCTACACCAGCCATGTTTCATACAGTGTTGGTGAAATTTGTATGTTTTGGAAAAAAAAAAAATTCTCCCAACCTTCAAAACTAAGTCAAAAAGTCTCACTTCAATCTTTGAAAATACACCATTTTGGAAAGGCCAAAAATGCCTTTTAAGCCTTTAGGTTTGCACAAAGAAACTAGTCTGAATCATATCTCTCAAGAACAAACAACAGCTCCTTGCAGTTCAAATGAACTGAATTCTTCTTCGAAAAATCAGTTCTTTTTGCTGAGCTCTTACTTTCTGTTCTGCCCCTCTAGCACACCTCATCCATGTCTCCCTTTGCCCATGTCACTCTCAATAATGATTTTCACTCTTCAATACTGTAACTCAAGCTCCTAGTCTTGTCCTAGGTTTCTTTTGCTCAAGGCAGTCAGAACTAAAACACAGATCATCTGTTTTAAGACCCACATTTTTTCGTAGGGATATAGCAGATCCTTGGTGTGACCAAAGCAAGTAATTCAGCTCTCTGCTTCTGTCTCTTATATTTAGGGGAGAACATCAGGCAGGGAAAGTCCCTGCATCGCAACTCTTCATGCTCGGTGGAACCATGACCTCATTAAAGGACCCAGAGCGTAATATTTCTGTGTCAGATTTTAAATTCAAACATGTCTTGGTTTGCAAAATGGTAAGTAAATTTGTTTCTTAACAACATTGTAAACCTTTTAAATCATGTATAAGCAGCAGAACAAAAACTCTTCGTTGATAGGGCAGAAAAAGATATTTTAGTGCCAACTCTGGTCCATTAGATTTTAATTGGCTCCAGCTGGCAGTCCCATAAACTGTAACATTTTTTACCTGAAGCTGAGCAGCTGTCCACACAAAGAAAAGAAATAAATTTCCTACCCAGGAAAAAGAAGAAAATATGTTGCATGTAACTTCTTCCTTACAGTCTAATACTGAACCAAGCACAGTCAGTGTACCAGATTAAACAGCTCTTTCAGAGTTCCTTTTTATCCAAAATCCAAATAATCTCAAAATCTTAAATTCTGCAATATATTTACACAAGGACAATCAGTCATTCAAACACTCTTCTCCAAGGAATCTGTGTAATGCTCTACTAGTGAGAGCGTTAAGTTTATACGTTATAAACTCAGAAACAGCAAAGATCAGGATTTTTCCAAATCTCTGCCTCTGCTTTACCTGCCTGGCTGGATGCACTACGAGACAGAGCACCTCACTGCTTCTTCATGGCAAACTCAGCAGGTGCTACAGCTCAGACTGGACAATTCCTTAAATTTTTCCCACTCAGGTAAAAAGGATTTAGTCGCGAAAACTGCGGAACTGAATTAGTTCTGCCACTACTACAATGAAGTATAATTTTAGTCAAGTACAGGCAACTGTCCACATATCGCCCATGTACGTGTAGATAGACAGACAGATAGATACCAATTAAAAACAGTTAACAAAAATTTTAGCAGCTTGATCAAATTCCAATCTCATCGTAGTAAACCCAGAGTAACTAGCAAACCAAAGAGAGGTGCCAGATTTTCACTGGAAGACAAAGATCAAAACTTAGTCTGCTAGATTTCAACTGCAGTTATTACCTTTTCCTCTCATTTATTTCCCCTTGAGAATGAACGAGGAGGAAAAAAAACAGAATTTCAGTCTGACCTGCAGATCAGTCTTTTCAGCGAAATAGTCTCACCTGTATTACTGCTAGCAGTGGTAGTAACAGACATGATACTGTCTCCTGCAATGACATAGAAAAACATCTTCCATCCCCCAGAGGAGAGGGTGCTTCAGAGGAGCTGGACAAGCCTTTCAGAAACACCATAGCGTTCCCAGTGCCACGGCTGAGCTTCCTCTCCACCACAAGCGGCGCAAGGACGACCCCACTGAATTCTGCAGGCACTGCCAAATGATCAGCATACAAAGAGCTGCAAAAATCCCCCTTCGCTAATTGCTATGTGCAACACCTGTAAGAAGAGGGATGGCACAGACTCCCCTTTAATATCTCAAAACAGGTGTCGTGTTGTCTCCCTGCTGAGCACACAAGCCCCATTCTCCCACCTCCCCTGCCCTGGTCTTCTGGTGTCGCAAAGGTCTTTTGAAGAACTAGGAAAACCACACTGAAACACGTACGCCTGCAGTGGTGTGCAGGCCTTCAGAGCTTGAAGCCTCGAAGCTTTTCTCCTCTGCTCAGGGAGCGCCTGGGAGGACGCAAGGCTCAGCTTTCCAGTCTGCTCAGAAACGAGCAGCGCTCGCGCTCTGGCATCCCTCCTCCCAACACTCGTGCAGGCAATAAAGCAAACAGACAGGGCTATTTAAAAAATGACCCTAATGATGTAAATTAGACAAACATTAATAAACTCAGCAGGTTATTTCCCTACTGGAAAAACCACCATAGATCAGAACAGCTCTCATGTCGGTGGTTCATATTGTTATACAAGGCCTGTGTCTGAAAATAAAGGTTCCACATGAGACTTGCATTGAAAACACCTTATCCGCCAGGATTGCCTTTATTATTTCTGAACTACAAAGAGGCCAATAAAAGAGCTGTATTAAAACAGGCCCCCTGTTACCAGAATGCTGTGATTAAATGTTTGACTTACAGTTTGCTTTATTAAGCAAAGCAAACACCGGCAGCTTTCCAGATTTCTGAACTTTGAGTCATTTTGTAGCATTACGGCTGACCCAAACCTGCTCACATCCTACAAACGTGGAAACTGCACATAATACAAAACTGCAGGTTATATTTTATCCTACTGTAAAATGTTAGATGCCTGATTATATAAGGGTTAATTTCCTGTTATGGGGATCTCTTAAAGCTACACAACAGAGAGACTAAAGAATCACAGGTTTTGCTCTTGATGGCAGAAGGCTTATGCCAGACGGGTACAACTTCTCATTTTAAAAGAAACGCAAAATCTTATATTAAAATCTAGTCTAAGAATTCTCATATTCCTAATACTTTTTGTTAATGATGTCATTTCTATATGTGAAATAATACATGTTACTCAAAAGAAAAACACTAAGGGACTACAGATTAACAGCCAAAAGACTGGAAACACCAAAGTTAGAGTAAGCACTTTTTTCCTACCTCCATACTGGAGAAAAACTTAAGCATGAAGAGAAGCTCCTTAAACACCTGTAACAGAATCCAGATCAATGGGACTATCAGCATGACAGTGGTGGATGAGGCCCTCAAGCACCTACCAGCCAAGCTCTACCCTTCCAAGGCCTTCTCCAAATACACTGGTACAGCTGATCCTGACTTTGGAGATATGATGGCCATTTTAGCACTTGAGATTTCTCCCAGCACTGTCTTCTGCAATATCCTGGTATGAATGATTAATATCATGCAACACAACTATTTAATTCTATGCTAGCAATAAAAAATATGGAAGCGGACCAAACTACCACTCCAAACACTGTTTTTAAATATGTCAGCAACCAGCACACAATGCCAAGGCTCAACTTGTTTCAGTTCAGACATCAACTTCTGTTTCAGTACCTACATTTATTGTTGGGGTCCAATGACAGCCTCAAAATCCTACAGCTCACCTGTTCCTTCAATGCCTCAGGTGTACAGATGTTAAAGCCCACACAAGTCTGTAGGCAGAAAACAACCCACCTTCGACCCTGGGTTCACCCGACCCTGACAGCTCTATCTCAACAAGCCAAACCTTCCTCATCTGTTGCGCTGCAATGGTCCAGTTTGTTCCATTGATTATGAGAAGGCATACTCATCTCGCTGTAAACTGCACGAAGAGAGGCTTCGATCCAGCTCACAGACAGATACCTAAATGTAGGTGCCACACACAGGCATTCACACGTGAAGAAGTCACCCGAGCACTCATTACAGTCAACGGAGTCCATGTCAGCTGCTCAGCCCATCCTAAAACAGGCACTTAAATTTGGTTAGCTGAACAGCCATAGACTGCGTTGCTTTAGAAGCTGAATAGCTTTAGACTCTTATAATGAGATCTTGACTGACTTTATAATAGAAGTTTAGACTCCTGCTTCACATGTAGACAACTCTATTCAGATATATAAATTCACAAACAGAATCTTACCTGTAAGTCTAAAGAGATGATGCAGGTTCAGGTTTTACTGAATGTGTTGTCATCCAGTCTTTTCCACCCCAAAAGGATGAGTGCCTTCACGAGGAGTGTGGGAAAGCTTACACCACAGACAGATTTTACAATATATCAGTTTGCTAGTTACAAATGAAAATAGTGCGTGCTGTTCCTTGTGCTGGCAACTTACAGGTATAAACTAAATTTTAGATACGTAACTTAGCCATTGTTCCTCACTTAAGGTATAGCTGTTCTGTTCCACTGTATCACTCGGTACCATCAAACCTGTGAGGCCACAAAGGATTTAAGCATGTCATTTAATCATTCTCCAAAAGGCAAGCTGAACAATGTCACATCTTTATCATTGCATATGGCATCACTTACCCTGATAGCTGTAAAAGCAAGAATCACTGTTAAGCATTTAATCCTGTCAGACAGGGATATTAACCTGCTATTTTAGAAGCCATTGCCAACTGATCTGTGCAGTACTGGCAATGATGGCTTCCCAAGGAACAATTCTTTCTGCCAAAAGAAAGAACGGTACAAATAGCTTTGACAGAGATGGAATTCTAGACCTGGTGGAGAAAACTTTTGATGGAACTACATAACAAATTCATCTCTTTCCCTCATTTGTAGATATACATGCATATATTATTCACTTATCTGTACCTACAAGGATAAAATCAAAGAATGACCTCATGCCACAGTTCATGTCCTAGCAAGGATCTCAACCCTAAAGTACGCTTCAAGGGGCAGAAAGTGAATAAACAGAAGATTTTGAATCACGGATTAAACATTTGCTTGAACAAGTACCGAGCTGAGACTAAGCACAACTGAAGGAAGCAACTGCACTCTGGATTCTGGGCAGAATACAGCCATACCAGCTGGACTCAGTTGACAATGACTCTTTCAGACATGAGATGTTTCATTCATATTTCACACAATGGCTACATGAGTAATGAACAGATGGTTTTGCTATTCACACCACTTAGTGGAGCATGAAATGATGCACTGACAGGTAGGAGAGAGAAGAATTCGAAGCAGGTGTTGTAGTAGTACTATGACAGCGTACAGTGTGTCAAAATCCAGGGTGCAAAATACTTAAGCAAAATGTATTCAGAGGCTCCAAAATTAGAGGTATTAATAGATAATTTTTTAAAATTATTTTTTTAAGCTCAGAGGGCAAAAATTGTAATAAGCAAGGACATTTTAGCGTGAACTCGATAACTAATTCATTCAGGCCTGTATGTTCTTCTATACTAATGGAAGAGAGACAAGGATCATCCATATATATATGACCTCCAAGCCTGACTACTGCAGCACACAGCATGTGGGACTGAAAGCTAGAGGTCTAAACAAACTCCAGCTGGTGTAACAGGCAGCTGCCCAATTAGTAATGGATTCACTGTCTTACAGACCCACTGATGCTCTGGTCACTGTACTCGCTGATGAGAATAAAGTAAAAAAAAAGAACATTAAAAAAAAAATTAAGTTTTTATCTTCAAATCTAGCCTTCTATTTGACCCTGAACTGGAAACTCCAGCATTGAGTTTCTGCTATCGTATGATGGTGTCTGGGGCTGGAAGTTGACTTGCCTCCTCAAGCTAACATGCAGACAACCCAAAGCAGTGTTTAAAAGCACCCCCAGTTTCTCTTGGAGTAAGTCAAACCATGCAGAACCTCATGCAGAAGCCAAAAAAAACCAACTTCAAAATACATTTTGGATTGTTTTAAGTCTCAGGAATGACTTTTTAAGTCTAATTCATTAATTTAGGACTGAAAGTTTTCAATATTTTAACAAGAAATCTAGCAATGAACACCAAATTTCATTTCTTCCTAGAATATTTTAATAAAATATTAAACATTAAATTAAATATTAGTAACAAAATACAAAGTAAATTATTTTTGGTGTTGTACTAAACACAGTGCAGGTTTTTGCTGCAACTATTGCAATGTGAATGAAAGACAAAAAGAGCTTCTATTCCATGAGGACATCTGTGTCTATGTGAAAAGCTGCACTCCGGAGCAGCACACTTCCTCATATGTCATTTGTCATAGAATCATAGAATCATTGAGGTTGGAAAAGACCTCTAAGATCATCGAGTCCAACCGTCGACCCCACACCACCATGTCCACTAAACCATGTCCCTAAGCACCGCATCTACACGTCTTTTAAATACCTCCAGGGATGGGGACTCCACCACTTCCCTGGGCAGCCTGTTCCAATGTTTAACCACTCTTCCAGTAAAGAAATTTTTCCTCATGTCCAATCTAAACCTCCCCTGGCACAACTTGAGGCCATTTCCTCTCGTCCTATCGCTAGTTACTTGGGAGAAGAGACCGACACCCACCTCGCTACAACCTCCTTTCAGGTAGTTGTAGAGAGCAATGAGGTCTCCCCTCAGCCTCCTTTTCTCCAGGCTAAACAACCCCAGTTCCCTCAGCCGCTCCTCATAAGACTTGTTCTCCAGACCCTTCACCAGCTTTGTTGCCCTTCTCTGGACACGCTCCAGCACCTCAACATCCTTCTTGTAGTGAGGGGCCCAAAACTGAACACAGTATTCGAGGTGCAGCCTCACCAGTGCCGAGTACAGGGGCACGATCACTTCCCTACTCCTGCTGGCCACACTATTTCTGATACAGGCCAGGATGCCATTGGCCGCCTTGGCCGCCTGGGCACACTGCTGGCTCACGTTCAGCCGGCTGTCAACCAGCACCCCCAGGTCCTTTTCCGCCAGGCAGCTTTCCAGCCACTCTTCCCCAAGCCTGTACCGTTGTCATTAGGGTTTTACCCATATTACTTACCCCCACGGGCCTTTTCTCATATTTTTGGACAAACACCTCGCTAAAGACAACATGTTGGGATCAACCCCCCTTCCACTTCCATACATGAATGAAGAGCAACTCCACTGCTCAACAATCATGTAAAGCTACCTTTAGCAAGACAAAGCTTGGATCTCATGTCTGTATTGTTTCCAAACATTATGGTATAATAAAAACAGCAACTGTTAACTTGGAAAGATGAGATGTAATTATGAGAGCTATAGCCTACTGGAGTGGAACACACCTACTTTCATGAAATCTGTGCAGCAATCCTGACTGACCCCAGTTCACCAGGGTGTGGGCTTTATATCTTCTCCAAAAGAGGGCATCTGCAGAACCGCCTTGCAGCTCTGGCTCACTGCCTCTCTGCGCTGACTTGGAGGAAAGAGACTGCCATCTACCGAGTTAACCCCTCTATTAGCAAAAAGGGAGCTAAAGCAATGAAGAGGAGGTTCATGGTTAAGGCAAGGAGGTTAGAGAGTTTCCACAGACATCAGCTGTTCACACTAACAAGGATTCAACAGGAAACAACAATTTTAAGTAAGCCTTTTTCTTCTCTTCCCTTCCCTTCCTCCCCAGCTACTTTCCCTTAGTCAACAAACTGAGTTTCTAATGGGAATTATTCATTCGATGTATACTTTTACAACATCTAACCCTTGTAATCCTTTTGCTCTGAAGGACAGAGATTGCTGTGCCTGCTGTTTTGCTGTACTGAAGAAGCAAAGCAAAAAGGTGGAGTATCAGAAAAAGAAAACAGAGAAAAGGATAGTGGAGAGTTGCAAGAAAGGAGGCTTTTGAGCACTTACAGAGTTCATCAAAACATTTCTATGAAGCAGTCAGTGGAAAAGATCAGAGAAAAAGCAGTAAAACATACCATGAATAAAAGAACATTGCCACAAACAGCTAGTCCCCACTGACAGTGCAGTGGGTTGCTAGCATTAAGATAGAGCTTAATAAGCCTTAGCACTTGAATAGCATCTCAAAGCAAAGATCTCAAAGCAACCGCAAATATTAAGATCCCTTCTTGCACCAGGTGCTCTGCACGCTCATCTATTAATATCCATCAGAGCTGACGATGTTCAATATCTCACAGTATCCAACTCTAATTGACTAAAAGCCTCAAAACAACACGATGAGATATGAATTATTGCCTCCAATTTAACCAGGAAGAAATTAAGAAACAAAAGAAATTATTTCAGAAGATGCTGCACACCTCTAGGTTCCACTAATTTTCCTTGCAATCGAGAGAGTTCCTACAGCAAAAATAAAGCTGAAACGTTCAGTCCCAAATGCCTGTATCAATATACAGTTAATTACCCAAATAGCAAGTGCTGGGAACACTGGGTGTCCAGAATGAAAAGCAGAGTTGTGGCTTTACCTTAAGAAACAAGATGGCTTATATAAGCACCTGGTTGTAGAACAAGTAAACTCAAAATTTTGTCCATGTGACCTTTCAAATGTCATGCAGCAAGCTGATATCAAGGCTGGGATGAGAATGTACGACTTTTTATTCCTAGCTGAAAATGCCATCCCATTTCTCTCACGATGGAAAGCGAGCCAAAACCAAGAGGGTAATTATTTTATCTCAGGATATCTCAATTCCATTTAGCCAGCTCTGCCCTGAAGGAAATAAAACTTCCCCACTTTACTTCTTCCCAGTGCTGTTACAACAAGCATTACCACATAATTTCAGCTGGCTGCACCTGTTCTTGACAATGTCACTTTCCAACTGTGCAGAGATTTGGAAATGGTTATTAAACACTCATCAAAGAATAAAAACCAAATTGAATCTAAACAGACTGTGCTACATTCCATGGAAGAGAGACAGCTGGCAGAGCTACACTGCACCAAGGCATCCTGTCAGGCTCCACAAGGAATGCCATCCAGCTCCATTGGTGGCATCATGGCTGTAGTGGCAGACCCCCACATTCCAGGCTATTGGCTCAAATCGATTCTCCATACGTAGTAAGAGATGTCTTGCTTGGTTTCCTTCTAGCAGGCTACTGAATATGGCCATACTTAGGAGCACCTGTACAGAATTAGTTCAGCTAGTTTGTTAAAAAAAGAATTTATCAGTATCGCTGTTCATTTTTTATCTTATGCTCTTTCAAGTAGAATCACCCATTCTCACTCATCATTCAAGGCAGAAATGCCTGGAATAAAAGTAATTTCCTATGCTATATACCCTCCAGGGAAAAAGAATTAGGCTCATGGGAAAGTCCACTATTTGCTTATTACAGCCAACAATATTTTTATTGAAACAAATCGTCTCTTGCATAGACTCGGAGATGCCACACTCTCCCACCTCCCAGGGAGGTCATGTCATTGGCTAGGTGCTCTAAAGAGCAGTCTGTGAAGTGGCTACAAACACGATGCACCCCATTCCCACCTGCAAACTGCCCTGCAGGCACGTTAAAGCAGGCTCCAGCACCTGGCAGGTCCAAGAAGATGCACTCTGATGAGACCTGCATTTCCACGTGCCAGCTTGCCGTTGGTACTGCCTACAAGTTTGGTTTGAAAGGCAGCTTCTGGGACGCCTTTAGCGATGCACTGGAACAATAACCACTGTCTCAGAGCAGAAAATACTAAGATAATGAGAATTACTCCAGTTTTTTTAATTGATCAGATTTCTAGCTGTTACAGCCAGTTCAGAAGTTAGTCCCACTGAACTCTGCACTAACAAACCTCGGCAGCACCTGCCAGTAATAAAAAGGGTTACACAGGTAGCGATTGTAAAACTGTGAGAACCACAAAGGAGAGACCCAAGCAGCCGAATTTTCTTCCTCACGCTAATAAAACCTACAAAAAGAATCCAGCCTACAAGTAGCAAAAATACTGCTCTCAAAATAGAAGAGGTGCAAATATTAGGAAATATTCATATACAGTCATCTCAACTTGATTGCAAAGCTGTTGGCTACAATTTTTCCACTTGCTACAGTCATGCATATTTCCAGCCATTTCAAAGCAGTGCCTTGCATGATTTGGAGATAAAGACTATATTAGAGAGATGTTGTGACATTTTTCCGCTCAACTACTGTAAAATCTTAGTAAATAACTGATTTTGTCACTATCCAAACTGTCAAGCTACAAGTGGAGAGGGTGAGGGAGGAAACTTCAGGGGAATGGGTCTGATCTCATTTCTTATCAATGGTTCATTTCTGCCAAATGCAGCAATCCTTAAACAGTTAAAATTGGAAAGACTGAACATCCCCCAGAGAATAGCTAATGGGATACAGAGCTTTTCACCTCCAGGTCACTGGCTTAAATCTGGCTTCTCAGGAGCAATGAGACTGCCTGGCAAGCTCCTCAGCTGGGGTAGAAGGATGCTCTTAAACCAGCCGAGGGCTTGATGCTAGTCAGCAAGTTTTGAGAAATAATCTGCTGCACACTAGTCCTACTCTTCTTTAGAAGCGGCTGTAACTTCTGCACGCAGAATGTCTTACTATCACAACCGAGGCATATTAGCATTGAGGATGAGGTAGAAATACACTGCCCAGGATGCTTATTTAAATTTAAAACACTTTCATCTTCTCTCATGGTTGACAGTTCCCAATCCAGTGTTACATACTAAGCTCTTTTATTCAAGATGGTTTTTTTACTGTTTCTGCTTCATATAAATGGTCTGACAAACTTGTATCAAACCGCAGAGGGAAGGCAATGGGAAGGAATGCAAATAAAAAAGTAGATAAACTTTTAGGCTACAGAATAGTGGTTTTTTCATATAATGATACTGTGGAACTGCCTCCCACAGACTGTTAAAGATGTCACATGTATAAATGGATTAGAGAAATTAGAGAAATGAATTAGTCATAAAAGGTCTGATTTAATGGGCACTGGTACAGGACTACAGAGACTCAGAACTTGTACGAATTCCAACTGAAGTCAAAATTAACATCTCCACCTGCTGTAATGGCATGCGGACAGATCTTTTAGATAGAATTTAGTGAAGTTAGTGAAATAACAAGTGATAAATTCATCTCCAAATATCTGGATGCGTATTTAGAATCACGGAATAAAAGGGAAAGGATCTCTGGGGGTCATCTGCTCCAACACCCTGCTGAAAGCAGGGTCAGCTTCCAAGTTAGAGCAGGCTGCTGAGGGTTGTACCCAGTCAAACTCTGAGTATCTTCAAGGGTGGGGATCCCACAACTTGTCTAGGCATCTGTTCCAATGCTTAACCACCAATGGTTTTCATGGTGAAAAAGTTTTTACTAGTATCTAATGAAATTTTTATGTTCTTGTTAGCAGCAAAGGATCAAGAATGTCCCTGAACTGTTGCTAGTCCCACCTCGATAGCACAGAGGTTTCCTGATCAGATCTGATGACATACTGTATCCTCTCCTTTTTTTCTCTCTTTAACAGGAAAAACTGCAGCTGAAAAAGGGGAAAAAATCTGCTTATTTGGCATCTCAGAATCCATGACACTAACTGCTGTGATTCTTCCTGACACCAGAAAGTAAAGTCTGAGTAAGCAGTCAACAATACCAGCATCAGATTTACAGATGGTGAAGCTATCTCTAGGTATCCTCTTCTCAGAGGCACGACATATATATCTGATCCCATTAATATCTAACCTATGTTTTGGCAAATTTTCATTCTGAAGTTCCACTCCTGTTATTCAAAAAACCACAGAAATTATGCCTGAGGAGGTTATTTCCACAATGGCAGCATGGTTTTGGTGACAACACAGTTTGCCACAGGTGATGTTAGAAGACATAAAATCTCTGCTGTATTAACTTCATCACAGTAGTCCCTTGGGATACACTACTGGTGTGTCTCTTACTATAAAACTCAGTTTTTAAAATAAAAATGACCAGAGCTATATTTAGTCCTCCATTCTAACTGAGCAGCTTAAGATGCTGTTAGAACTATGTCTTCAGTGTCTTCAGGAATTTGGTACTTAGCAGTAACACACAGCAGAGCACGCACATGACAAAATACAGCTCTCACAAAGCATTTGATGGAATAAAAAGTAGCACCATTTTCCTCAAATTAGAATCTGTTACATTATTAATGATTTAGATATTCAAAAGCTTTCACCTAACACTCACGCAACACAATGGAACATAACATCAATATTTATAAATATATGAATACATTAAGGTAATAGCAACGAGAATTCTCTCCCACTAATTGACTCCTTTCCAATAAAGACTTAGCATGAACTGCAGTTCTCCCTGATTCTTCTGACAGAAAGATACACGTATTCTCAGGCAAATTCAGCATTATTGGGGGGGAGCAGGGGGTATTTCGTCAAAAAGGGAGTCTTTATTTGGGGGGGTAAATGCATTGAATTTGCCATTGAACAAAACCTACCCAGAAATTGTTGAATTTCTGCTGAAAGCTTAAGTCTTCCAAAATAACTGGTGATTTCACATGCTTAATTTAACAAGAAATACTGAAAGGGCTTGATTTTCGGTAAGCGTTGAGGATGTGCTCTCTCAGAACTGGATGTTTCTATGGGGCGACAAGACAGACGTGTAAAATCATTAGTGATTTTTCAAAGGGTAAATCAGCAATCAGCTCCTAGAATCACTGGCCCAGGAGGCTGAGCAACTAATATGCACTCATGTAGGAGAAGACTTGAATACAATACCTTACCCAGCAGAAGCCGCTGACGGAAGTCAGGGAGACCGCACATAATTACCCAAGCTGGAATTTTGCCCAGATACCCAAGTTAACAACCTAGAACATACATACCATGGATCTTTAATTACCACCAGTGTTCACAACTTAAGTTTTATGCATCATCTGAAGTCTGCCCTGGGAAATAAGCAAAGCCTCCAGTACATACGACTGAGTGAAAAACAGTGAAGATTTTGGTGACTCCTAGGGGAAAAGGGAAAGCGCTGGTCAGATCTGCAAAGATCTCTCTAGGAAGGTAATATGGATGCAGAATCTCATTTTTGTCTCAAATGATTTGCAGCTAGCAAGATCTCTTGGAGAAAAAAAGGATTGGGCTCAGACAACCACCCCTTTTTTTTCATCAGTCAAAGCAAGTTTGATGATGCTGTCTCTTGATGGAATCTTGCTCTACCCAGGTATGAAAGGGTATTTCAAAGCTACTCCACTATTTAAAGAAACTCTTACTGCCTAAAAGCTTTTAGAGAATATATTGATTGCATTACCAAGAGACAAGAAACACTGGCTTTTAAAGAACTTCTGTTGTTACCATCTTCATCTGACTCTGATTTTCTTCTACTTTTCATTTTCTTGTGTGTTGTGATACTTCAGAACAGTGAAGTGTTAGATGTACTTCCTGTTGTTGAAAAAGGTTTTATTTGTTCATCTCTCGTAAAAAACATGTTGAGGCACTCTTTTTAATACGAGTTAAATTGTTTTATTTAAAACACTGTTTAGAAAAGAGCTCTACCAGAGAGATTCTGAAAGGCAGAACAAAAACAGGTTTTTCTTTAGCATCTACTGTAATTCTTCAGTAACCTGGCTACTTTTTAATCAGATGGGACTTTCTTGTCACTGCCTGTCTGTTCATACCATCCCACTGCAACAGTACCCACACATCACTGAATTTACTCTCACATGAGCGTAGGGACCAATGGGCAGAAAAAAAAATCAATGGCTTTAACCTGGTTTAAAACATTTTATTTGGTCTCCAATTTTTTTAATTCATTTTAGCCAGGAAATTGGAAAAATCATTATTATTCATTCAGATTTACTCTTAAGACCTAGATGAGGTCTTTGGCCACAAGACCATCCATCTTATGCATGCTGGAGTTAAGGACGTAGCACACCAGGCACCAGTACAACCACATGCGTCTGTGTCAGAGTCTGACCCCCTTCTCTGACACTACACTGAATTACACAGGCTACAAGGTAAAATGATGTGTTCATTTCCTTACCTTTTCCTTGTTAATGTGTCGTTCTCAAGTTATTTTTCTCAGTATATTTTGGCTACAGCACAGATGACCCATTGTAATTTGCCTGCAAAGTCTCACTTTGAAGGTCTCAGATGTTTGGTTTTACTCAGAAATGTGACTGCATAAAGATTTCACATTTTTATTGCTATTTTTCTTTTACTCTACTGCCCATGTAGAGTCTGAGTGAAATCTGTTCAGTGGATGAAATCTGTTCAGTGGAATAACAAGAGCAGGGCATACTGCTTTCTGCTTCTGCTCGTCCTGTAAATCTAACTCAGCGAACAGAGGAGGAACTGGATTTTATTCTGGCTCACACTTCATCAGCAGGACTGTTAATGAAGTCCCAGCATTTTCACCTGCACCACCACATTAACAGAAACTTGTTTAGCACTGCAGCAACAAAGAGCAAAAGTACAGTAGAAACCCGCAGTGCTGCTCTGGCATTCACTCTATCCTCCGGTTCTCTTTGAAGGAAGGATTAAATCCACAGCTGAAATAAACATCTCTCTTGGAAAAAAAAAAACCCAAACCGACACACAGAATCCCTCTTAACTGTCTGTGGTTAAATCCGGCTTTTCAGTAGCATTACTCTCTGCTATAAAATCAAATAGGATCTGCAAATAGCAATAATTCCTCAAAAAAGGAGATTTGTTATTTGTTAGTTGTTTATAATTTGTGTTACTATTCATTAATACACCCTGTTAAAATAAGAAGTTGACAGTTTTGACACTGCAGAGGTTTTTTCAGTTTCTGGTTTTGCAAACAAATAATAAATCACAAGGTGGCAAATACTCTGAGTATCTTCAGGCAACAGACATTTTTGTAGGGTCTTGGGGGGTTTTGTGGGCTTTTTTCAGGTTTTTGGTTTGGGTTGTTTTCTTGAGGTTTTTTAGGATTTCCTACAGTAAACCATGGTATCAGTAACAGAGCTATTTTGTTACTTCAGGGGAAAAAAACAGGTCAAACTGTGATCTTAATTAAGATACAAGAACACCACTAATGTTCAAGACAACATTCGGGATTTAAAAGATGAATGCAGGTCTAAAAACAAGCAGATTGACAAAGTTCTCTTATGTATGGACAAAAGGACAGGAAAAAAACCCTGGGAACTATAAAGTTAAGTCACCTATCACCAAACGCATTTAAGTGCTTGTACAGGCAATTAGAGATCTAGCAAGCAACCAACAGCAACTGAATTAGTACCGTAATTCTGATACTCTCTTTGGCTTTTAGGCACATATTAGAAGCTTAAAGTTTTTGTGAGGGTTTTTCCTACAATAAGCCTTAACATCTGCAAGCTGTGTTCAAAATCCTATTCATTACCAATGCCAAGAATATGAAAGGACATTACCCAGCACACACAGGCAGGAGCCAATTCATCTAAACTCAGCATGAAAATGTGCTGTTACTATTCAAACCAGAAGGCACAACAGGCAATGAGGCACTGGCTGGCCTTTGTTGCTGCAGCATTGATCAAATTATCAAGTAATATACATTCTGATTTTAAAACAAAAAAAAGAAAAAGGACAGTAAACTGAATCTTAAGATGAACAAGAAATAAGCTTTCTCCAGGACTAGCAACTGATTTAAAACTTCAAGCATATTTCTGACTTTGGAGTACTAATACATCATTGAAAAACAAAGAGAACAGATAGCAAGCTAGTGCAGTCAGTTAAATCAGAGATCTGCCTGGAGATCTCCGTGAAGCAATTAGGGCATACCTAAGGGCTGAGACTCATGATCAAGCACTCACAGAAAGTCACCATGGCTCAGCTGATTTACAGTAACTGGTTAAGCAACAATACCTATGGTGTGTTTGAGTCCTCTGAAGAGCTACGGTGCAAGGAAAAATGAGACTCAGTTCCCAGAAAGCCCAAATCCAGAAAATCATCCGTTAAATAACAGCAAAAGAGCCGGGAATAGCTAGAGCAGGTACCTGTCCTTCCCTCACCTTCAGAAGCAAGACTGCTGGGGAGACATTCACAAAGCAAATTATGGCCTGTGGAGACAAGTCAACTTTGAACACATCCACAAATGGTGAAGCCTCCAGAAGAGAAAGTCTCCAGAAAGTAATTCAGAATCAGAGCCTGTTTCTTTTTGAAAGAGGCAGACAAGTATGAAATCTGGCTCCTCAGCATCAAGTTAGCTCATGAATACCCCTTCAATACCATTTGCTGACTGCTATCTAACCACAGGGCCACAGACATGCAGAGAGATGTCACAGCACCAATGTCACTCCCAGTGAGGAGGCCAGAGGAAGTCCCCCCTTCAGGCGACCCACACTCCAGATACATGCCAGAACAACTGAAACAGAAGAGAGTGAAAAAATCTTCAGCAATCAGAAGGTTATTTTCAACCTTAATTAACCAGAACATTGTATGTGATCTGTAATTTTATCCTGATGAATGTTGCGTGTAGGGACCCTCCGTTCCCAGCTCTGCTCTTGGCACAGCCGGACACCACAGTCCCTCGCTCTGAGGTTACTGAAAGTTAATCCCAGCTCTGCAACTGGTCCAGTAGCTACAGCACATCATTTAACCTTCCTGCGATTCAGATAATTCACCTATTCATTACTTTTAATACTGAAATATACCTTTAACTAATGTATCTAAAGCACTGTTAACCTCCTTAGATGTAGGATGATATTCATATCATTTACATTTACATCACACTTACATACATCATACATACTTCTCTCATTGCGCTTTCATTAGATAATCCAAGTATAAACCTACATTGTAGCTGGGCAGTGATTTTATCCTCTCCTTTTAGCATTTCATTCCCTCCTGTAATAATCTTTTACCCTGCAGTTTGCTGGGGATTTTTTTCTTCTTTTTTTCCTTTTTTTTCTGCTCCTCATTACCTTGGCAGCCCAAAGGAAGCAGTGTTTGGATTAACTTTCAAAGACTCCGTGGAGGAAGTACAAAATATTAGAACTTGTCCAGCCCAATACCTATTTCATTTAATGTTCACTGGAATATTTATAGGTCACGGCATTTTGTTAAATGTAAGACTGTATGCAAGGGCACTTTATCTTAAAAGTAAATCTGCTCAGGATAAGGACATGAGTTTGGATACACCGTACTTATAGGGTGTTTTTTTCATAACATTAACATATTTGTCTCCTACAAGCAATTATTTCAATGGCCAAAGAATACAGGAAAGTAGAGAGAGCACTTACAAAAGCGAATCTCACTTTGTTTTGCAAATCATTATTAAAAAGTCACTCTTGAAAAATAAAAGAGTGAGCAGGAAAGAGGTCAGGTGTAATGTAACCTAGCTGCTCAGGAGGCAAATTCCCATGTTGAGTGCAATGTTAAATCAATGAAGCTTAGCAAATTTTAAAGAGGAACGTTTAACAGTTACTTCTTTATAAAGTAATTGAAACATGTTTTTGCAGCACCCTCTTCCCCTGCCTTCGCTTTCTCTTTCTTACTCTCAGAGCGAGCTATGGAAGATTTGGTATAAACAGGGGATTAGTTTCCTCTCTCATTGCTCACTCCCCATTTGCTCTGTTTTGACAGCGCAGCCCATTACTAAAGCAGTAACACAAGTACAATTCTGTTTGCTTCACAGTACACGGGGGCCACGGGTACTTTTACTTACAGAAATTGAAGTAGAAACGGATGATCAGCAAGCCAGGTCATTCCCAGCTTCTATTCGGATCCTCAAAAGCCAGAAGAGGGTATGAAGACGACGAATCCTTTTATGTACTGCTCTCCTCCTCTGCACAGTGGGGCTGGGCCAGGTCAGCATCACCGACTGCGCCAAAGCCCCAGGGGCAGGAAGGAAAGGAAAGGGTCGCGGCACTGCTCTCCTTTCTGTGGACCCACGCATAGGGAATGCAACAACCACATGCCCGTACTTGGAAGCAGTATGCCTGTTAACACTGCCTTTGAAATTTTCTAACCACGTTACAGCTCCAGCTGAGCTGTAATGCTACTGCTAAGTCCTAGGAGTTCAGAAAATTAATACATTTTCATAAATCATGTCAAGTTTTCAAATTCTCCCTCCTGCACTCAGCCTGGTCTTGAAAACAACGATCAGTTCCGTTTCCTAGGTTGGGTGCAGTTGTTTGTGACAGCTACATAAATCTGGAAGATGTCCACATCGCTCTAGATTTACAACACTAGAAACAAGAGCAGAATCCAGCCCTATGGTTTCAACCTTTGAAGTGTTTTCTGGTGTGTTTCATTTTGCTGAACTGCTTTTGATTGTGGATTTCCAGTGCCACAAAGACTCAGACAAACAAAAAAAGCTTTTAGCACAATTTAAATCATAGCAAAATTTCTAATTATGTTGGGTTTCATATCAGCTTCTTTTGCTTTCACCCCCACTTGATGAACAATGCCCACATTTAGGACACAGACTGTATGGTCTAAAGATGCAAGTGAAGAATCCTACTGATATCAAAACCTATTTTCACACAAGCAAGGTGAACAGGATTTGGCCCAGAATCCCTAATGGGGGGAGAGGCTGAAGGCAAAGAAACCGAAAATGAGAAATTGAATTCCCTAAGGCTCAGTGTCATCATGTCAGCACCAATGTGGGCACTGCTCCATTTTATTTTACACAGACGTGAACTTTAGCTACATTAAAAGCTATCTCTATCTACAGCTGTTCTTTGATGTTTAAGGCCAGATGGTTTCCAAAAAAGACTTATTCAAGCCATTGTAATCCACACCAAAATGGAAGCCAGTAATGCTAATAGTAGGATAATGTGAGAGACTGTGCAGTGAGAAATGGGAAAGAAAAAGTAAAGCTGATCAGAATCAGTTGCTCTGCTCCATCTATTTGATGTACGGCTGCTGTTCAGCCATCATAAGTTCTGTTATAACATGTTCCCTTAGTGTAATTCCTATTTTTTGCCTTTTTTTTTTTAAATCATTTAGGCTGTGAAGGGCCAACTTAATTGTTTCTCTGCAGTAAGTACCATTTTGTCTGATTATCACTGATGTTCTGACAACAAAAAAGAAAAAGACATTAACTCCTGACAGTATCGCACTTACAGAGTTGGCCTCAGTGTTTGTTTTCAGCTTCCCTCTTGTCCTTTCCATTTCAATTTTTATTCTCTGACATATTCAGCAACATGCTTTACAATGTGTCTTGTGCCCCCCTCCCCCCCCCCAACTTTCTAACCAAGCTTTGACAGTGTTCATTGCTAATCCAACAGTTTGCACAAGTCCATAGCACAAGGTCAAGTCTAATTATCTTCTCCACTTTTCTTTAGGCTGTAGGGCCAACTTAATTGTTTCTCTGCAGTAAGTACCATTTTGTCTGATTATCACTGATGTTCTGACAACAAAAAAGAAAAAGACATTAACTCCTGACAGTATCGCACTTACAGAGTTGGCCTCAGTGTTTGTTTTCAGCTTCCCTCTTGTCCTTTCCATTTCAATTTTTATTCTCTGACATATTCAGCAACATGCTTTACAATGTGTCTTGTGCCCCCCTCCCCCCCCCCAACTTTCTAACCAAGCTTTGACAGTGTTCATTGCTAATCCAACAGTTTGCACAAGTCCATAGCACAAGGTCAAGTCTAATTATCTTCTCCACTTTTCCCCCACTCCCTCAAGGCAATAATAGCTTCAGGGAATTAAATACAGGATCAAAAATGAGAACTCTGCTCCTATTAATTGACCTGCATTTTCAGCAGCGCTAGAAGGAGAATGTCTGGGTCTCAGGTGCAGCAGAATAAAGATATTAGCACCTGCTGTCACATGTTAGGCCTCCTTACTCCATTCGTAATGTTTGGAGCCCAGACAATACTTTTCTACTGTCTTGTATTAGAGGGTGCAAGAAGTTTAGGCTACATACCAGATGCAGAGTTATGCCTAAGCGAGCTTTCATTTGGTAAGAATTTTTCAGTCCAACTTTGTTCCAGATACTCTGTTCCATCTTTCTCTGCATACGTGCAATTCCTCATCTTCCTTGCCCGTACCCTTCTTACACAGACAATTACAAGGCATCCAAAGTTCACCGAGTACCTTAAAGAAGGCAGAAAGACAAAGCTAACATTCTTACTCCCTCACGGTTTAAATAAAGAGAAGACTTTGGGAGAAAGACATACTGAGAACAAGTAAGAAGAAATTAAGCAAAGGTCAGATTTTCAAGATTATTAATTTGTTCTGGAGGCAAGTCATATTCTGCCAGAAGCATGCTATAATCTATTTCACAGTGTTAGGATTAGAATTCATGTTTAAAGAGTAGTAGCATGTATTAAAGGCAGCAAGTAGTTCTTTTTATTAAAAATTAAGACACAAAACCCCCTAAAAGCAGCCAGCAAGCTGAAATTTAGAAAAGTATCTCCTGCCTTATCTACACCCACAGAACGAGGTCTCTAGGATATCTCCTCATAGATGTCAGCAAATGAGTTAAACTTACCAAATTTTCCCCAGATCTGCTGCCATATTCTGCCACAGACTGCATCCTCCTCATGGAGGAGGAGTATGCACCCAGCATGCATACTTGCCATTTTCATAAGACCCAGCTCATCTCCATGAGGACCTCCATAAAGCCCTGACACATCATTCTCATCACTGAAGTCTCTCCATTGGCTGTCATTCAAGGACACCTTCCTTGTCCCCTGCAGTAAGCATTTGCACAGCCTGTGTTTCCACTACTTCTCTCACTACAGTATGCTCCAACATACCAATAATGGCAACCTCAAATAGCCATTTATCCTCTGGCACCTCAAACTCTCTCTCTGACACATCTAGCCCTAGGAATGCTGGCTCAGGACCAGCTGAAGAGGTTCCTCTCTAAAATCTATTTCTCTTAGAGGTTAACAGTTAACTGTGGCCAGAAACCATCTTCTTCTGCTTACCCTTGTAGGGACTGATTTTTACCTAGCCAGCCATGGGCCATATTATGGTTGCCCTCACCACTTTCCATCCCTTCATACGCTTTGAAACATCTTATTTTGATCAAGATCACAAACTCCCTGGAACATAATTTCTCAGTTACTATGTGTTTGCACAGTTCTCAGAACACCATGGACCAGATGTGACTAAGAGTGCCCAGTGCAACTAGAATATAAATACAACAGCACCAACAGTTTTCAATTCCTGTTTATGTTAAGAGTACCAGAGAAGACAAATGCCATACAGAGTCTTCTTTTTATTCAGCAAATTAACATGTTTTTCTATTATCGTCAATTCTCATGCAACCACTCTGAATGACTCCGTCCATGCTGAAGACAGAATTCCTGCTATCTTACTCTTTTCTGCTTTGGGAGGTTTGTCTCATGTTGGTTCAGGATAAGCCGCACTCCTCCCTCCATTCCATAAGTAAAGAGACCCGCGACTGCCCTCTCTGATCTCTTTCTTGGTAGAGCCTCCACCCAGGTGCCAGGGAGGAAAGAGGCAATACTAAAATCTCCGTTGACAAGAGCAGACACAGAGCTGCTGCAGAGGGAATGGCACCGCAGAGGGCTGGGATACAGGAGGGGGAGGGAGGTTAGTACTCTTCTCCCACCAACACTAACAAAACCATAGCAGAACAGAAGACACTTTTGTTCTGCAGACGCAGACTCAGCTGATGCCTCTGTCCTCAAACTATTCATCTGCAAGACGGAGAAATTGTTGGACCAAGCCTGCCACAACGTGCACAGCCGGGAGCCCGGAGAAGCGGCTGCAGAGGGAAGCCTGGACACCAGTGTTGTCATCAGCATCTGTTTTGCACAGCTTTTACTCACAACATGCTTTGCTGGGATGGGCTGTTAGCCCCCTCGCTCTGCAGTCCCCAGAGGACACCCAGGGCACTGGTGTGGAAGGAGTTAAGATAATGAAAGCCATCAAAGCTACAGGGGACTCTTTCAAATTGCTTCTTGTGGGGCAAAACACACATGTTAAAGTACACATTAATTTTCTTCCCCATAGCAGGAGCTTTGCAGATATTGACAACTCTCTCAGGATGAAGCTTACCGCAGCTGCATTAATTTATACTATTGAGCTATAATGCTTTTAATTTATTTTCTAATTTGCTTCACATCCCCAAATTCCCTAAACTGCTTCTGTCTGTTTAATATGAAGGTTAGCCAAGGCTCCACCAGATAAATCCACCTTAAGGCTATCAGAAACCTTTTGTGAAGCAAGAGCATCCTCCTTCCAAAGAGGCCTTTCTTCTGTTCATGAAAAGACTATTAATAACACAATTATTCCTGTTGAAAGAAAAGGTCATAATTAATAGACTCGAGCAAAACATCCATCCTACAGGAAAACAGACTTTCTGCTCCTGGAGGCAGTATTTTAAATCCAGAATATTGCTTTGGATTTAGAAGCAGCTAAATCTAGAGAATAATGGAAAATAATAGAGACCAAAAAGAAAAAAGTTGCAGATTCCATGAATAGCTCAGCACTGAAAGCAGAAGATGAGAGGCTACACTTCCTATTTCCCAGCAGTCAACTTGAATTACCTTTCACACCATGGCTTGAGCTAAATGATCTGCAAATATATTTTACACGTTATACCAAGGCTCAGCATTTTAAGCATATAGGTATATATTTTTAAGGATACAGCTGCTTCAGGAGAAGTATTTCCCTTATTTGCAACCTCATTCTGGTAGATGAACAAAATATTAACGAGCTTTCTGTACAGGGCTAGAGGAAAAAGAGCATGGAAAAGAAGGGTGAGACAAGTGAAGAGCTGAAAGCAGAGAGATAGATACCAGAATTTTTTGAAAGCTAGTGGTCTCCAAACTTCTGCAGCTATTAAATGATCAGCATCTCACTTGTACCAGTGATAATCTACCCGATCTCAGCTGTTCTTGGGGAGAACAGTTTGAGTCACTCCATACCTCACCACCTTATAAAACACAGGCTTGCAGAAACTGAGCCCCATTTTGATTTAAAGTGAACCTAATTAAATGGGATGCATGCAGGGAGATAGAGCAACTCATTGACTAGGTAAGAGTAGGAGCCTGGAGCAGCAGTGATAAAAGTGAAGTACGAGGGATGGCACCCCAACCAGCTGTAAGTTCATTTCAATTCCATAATACTTCATTGGCATGACAGCTGCTCATCTGTGGTGCTTTTAATCAGCTGCAAATGTCTGGGGGGGCTGTTGTGTGTCCATTTGTCACCACTGTCTTCTCTTCATTCACATACAGGAATGCCAGCATCTCTGCTTTTTTGCCATGATAATCACAGTGTGGATTTTTGTGGGGGTTTTTTGTTTCATTTTTTCCCCCATGTTCCCTTATAGCTTTGGCACTGGAGAAAAGATCTCTGTTTCATTCTCTCTCCCATCATGATTTACCATTATTATCTCACCCTGTGCAGTGTTTTGGCTATCCCACTTTCCACCATTACAGTATGCTTATGCTAGTAGACACTAAAAAAAAAAAAAAGAACACTTGAGAAGTTACTGTCGTTTAATCTTACTGTGTTGCTGGAGGAGACTTCTTCGGGGCAGACAGTGATTCAGCATCTTTCTTTATCAAAATCAAGCCAAGGTGTTTTGCTCCTCTGCCTGAGCCTCCGTTGGCTGTAGCGTATGTCACCCAATGCTTACCAAATTGAAACAGTGCGAAGTCACATCACAAGCGCCACAACTCACTCCTCAGAGTAAAATGCATAAACCAGGACAAAACACTTCACTTGTGTTGTAAAAATAAAGCTGCTGTTCTTGACAAGCATGACCTTTAAGTGTTCAGTGTACAGAGCAGAAAAAGGACATTTAGCCACCACCTTTACAATAAAAGATACCTATTATGTTCTACAGAGTGTCTAAAACCAGAGCTTTCAGTGGTGAAACTGCCGCATCAGTATTGTTAATTGTGCAAAGAGACACATGCCCACATATACACATACACAAATATACTGAAGGATGCTGTAGCATATAATCCTTTAAAATAAATTAAGTAGTTACTTATTTCATTCCTATACTACAATTTTATCAGGTACTATACCATCAAAAACAAATCAACATGGAGCACTGCATGAATTACTTTGGGATGACAGAAACTAAGAAACAATCTGAGAGGTGAGGAGAGGCCTTGGAACAAGTTTGGCTTTGAGTATATATTTTGTGAGGAATAAGTATTTCCTGTTTATAAAGTGTTTTGCATATAAAACCCCATAACTGTAGATATTTTTAGTATTTTTCTACAGCAAAAGTCAAAAAGCAGTGACAGTACTGCTGGGTCTGCTCTTGGTTTGGCTGCACCAAAAATGCATGCTTCACTTGCAAAATCTCATACGACAACAGCTATCATCAAAATCTGCTTATTCTTTATAATGAAGTGTTGTTTCAGTCTTAGTGCATATACTCCGAAGTGACAGGCTACACAGGCACCCTTCAGGGAGAAATCTGCGGAGTATTATTACATTTGGATAGCCAGGCTTAAGGAGAAAACACTCATCAGTATAAGCTTGTTAGCCTATAAATCTGCTACTGTTTGCAACGAGCCTAAAACAACTCCTTAGAGGAGTTCAAAAGATGTACGCTGAACTCGGAGGACAGCATCTATCGTAGGAAAAGGTAGGTGAAGCACAGTTTGCATTAATTCAGCACACAGTCCCCACAGAGTTCCCTGGCAGGAGCTATTCTGCCATCCCCCCAGGGGGCAAAATGGCAAAACAAGCCTCCCAGGCTTGCCCTGTGCCCTCCATCTCTCACGCACAGCCACACATCTGCCATTAACCTCACCATGCAACTCAACGCCCAGTTGCTGCAATACAAATCGGTGGGACAAGGCAGCAAACCGGAGTTAAGGAAACATGTGGAGGTTGTCCATGCCTCACCTCTGGCAATTCCATCCTTTGCATTTCCAAACGCAAAACTTTTAGCCCTCTCCCTACAGCTCCTGGCTGTCTTCTGAGGGATGTGACATCTACATCTTCCACATGCAAGTACATGCAAGCCAAACTTTTATAGCTCATGAGCTTTCTTTCACAGGTCTTTTCAGAATTCTGACTATCTTTTATTAAAGTCTGTGAAATACTTTATTTGCCACCAGGAGGAAAAGGAGGAAAAAAAACCCAACCTATCTGTCTCTGCTAGATTAACTCCTGTAGATTTCTCCTTTCATGGACCTTTGGTGAATTTATATACATACAAATCAAGAGACTGCAGTTGTTAACCCTCTATGAAAGAATGAGCCTCTTTCTTTTATCTTTCACCCATGGATTGGCAAGACATTCTGATGTCGCCAATTTTCCCACTTCCAATGTGAGTGCAACCGACTGCATTGAGGTCAGAGCTTAGCTCACCTCAACTACATCTAAGACAAGAGTGCTCCTTCGACTGGCAAAAAAAGATGGAAAGCAGCACCCAGGAGAATGAAAAAATCTTTCATTTTGTATTCTAATTTTTGGTCATTGGAAGTTGCTTCTCTATGGTGATGCTAATTTGTTTTTTAAAAATGAGACTCCCCCCTGGGATGAAAATCTCCTCAGAGGGCTCTGGCCTTTTGTTTCAAATTCCTTGTGAAGTCCTTAGGGTTGAAAATGCGGCTGCCGCTTAATACATTCAATTTTCCATGCATGAGGGTCAGTAATCCAGTCCCGTGCAGAGCAGGATCTCCCAGTTGGTTCTGAGCTTCCATGACGACAGTGAGCAGGGAGATAAACATGACGGAGACACACAGAGCCCCCACTGGCAGCACCGCACAAAAACACTACCCAGCCTGCCTTTTCTTCTTTTCTTTTTTCTTTAAATAAACCATCAGTGATTATCTGGTTTGTGATTATGTTCCTATGAGAAGCCATCTGACAAATCATAATTAAAAACCATACAAAACCACAGCATTTTTAAACATCTGCTTGTAAATCCCCTTTTAGACTTTCCTACCTATTTTGGGTGCACAGGGTATGTAAAACCCAGCATGCTAAGGGAGAAGCATTCATCTCACACCATTTTATCTCTGAAGCACTGATAAGAGGACCTAAAAAGGCTAATACATTTGGAAATTCCCCACAGAGCCATAATGAGCAGATTTATATAAACCTCAGTATTCTGCCAGTGTCTCGGGTGTGAGTATTCTTCACTAAAAGCAGTTTTCTTCCTCATCCGTGTTGCAAGCTTCAGACATCAAGCAAGTAGAAGAGCAATGCTTTACAAAATCTACATCTATTCTCCCTTTCTGCATGTACGTATTAAGAGGTTTTATGCCTAAATTCATGCAGCCCACCTTGAATTGTCCAGTTGCCATACTACTGGGAGGGGGAGGAAAAAACCAAGAGCTAAATCAACTTTAGCTCAGTACAGAGCAGTGGTCCAAACAAGTACAAATGTGAGAGAAAGTGGATCAGCCTAACCTGAGGGCAGCATGCGACTCCCTAGCAACCACAAGCAGCAGATGGCTTTTTCATCCGCGTCTCTCTTACAAAGGGTAGCAAAGTTGTCTAGCGATTAAAGCTGCTGGGAGACAGGAACCTGGACCACTGAGCAAGATGTATAATCTCCAAGAAGGATCTTACTCTTTACAGATTCTCCATTGCTACCTCTGTAAAACAGATAATGTTATCCTCCGATCTTTATAAAGGATTCCTGGACGTAAGGTACATACATAAAATTTTTGGAGGAAAAAAAGGAGAACAGGTTGGAGAAGGGCTTAATGTTCTCAAGGAAACAGTATACTAATGACCACACTTGGATGATAACAAATACTTGGAAATGGCACAGCATTTTTCATCAAGAGATGTCAAAGCATTGTGCAATGGATCTCTGCCTCCTTATCTTTATCTTACAAATGAGGACAACAAGACACAGAAAAGATTTGCCAAGGTCATTCAGTAAGTAAAAACTAAGACTAGAGAACCAGACTCTGTTATTAGCTACTAACCATCCCAGGAGAAACAACTTTGTCCAAGAGAACAAACCTGACCTGGACTTCAGTGTATTTAATTGCCTTCCTAAAATTCTGGTGTGCATAAGGCACTATTTCAGAATGGAGTGGAAGCTGAATTTAATATAGTAAAGTAATTTTAAGTGCACACCTCTTTTTGTCCCAAAGCATTTCCTAGGTTTTAATATGCCTTACCTGCAACATCAAGAAAACGAGGTGACAGAGGGATATAGCACCAATGTAACTCCTGTGAAAATGTTTGAAAGTGATGGAAAAAACGTGGCCAAGAAGTCTAAGACAAACTTACATTATTACAGGATCATGTGATTTTAATAATGGTACAGCAAACACAGAACTGTGTTATATAAACAGTCAATTCATGTGCCCCACTCCTTTTCTCCTACACGCGCTAGCACTACATATATAGGCACAGTGCATAAGCTGCCAGATACAGAAGTTGTGTTCATTCTATGTGAGGTCTTTGAACCACAAAGCCTTTAAGCTCAACAGACCCTAACCCATGAAATAAGTTTTACTTGTTGTACTTAATGGCATGTTTCTGTGCTTATCTTGTATTACACATTTGCTTTACTGTGTTTTGTGCCTAAATATTTCTGCCCAACTGAATTTTGTTTACATTTGTGGGTTTATTTAATTATTTTTCCAAGTAAAGGAAAAGTAAGTATTAAACATAAAATCCAACATATTTATGAGAGACTATTTTCCACAAACACTGAAGCACTGGGAGACTGAAAAAAGGATTTTCACTTCCAACCACTGAGCTGGGCATCACCTCTGTAGTAAGCATGGAGTTCAACAGCCTTACCTACAGAATTGCTTGGATCGGTACTATCTAAGCTCCACTTTATTTGGGGATGCAGAATAGGGTGTAAGGAGAAGACAATCAAATTTAAACGCTAAAATTTAAGTGCTGACTAGGAACACAACATTGCCTAACTCCTACTCACGGATGTTCCAAAGCACAATGCACTGACCATTTCTACTACGACAGATACAGCATTTCAGTAGCAAGATGACCAGGCTGTGCCTGGCACTTGAAAATCTCTAGCCCTAAATTCCTACCCCTCTGGTGCTGGCCACTGACTGGGATAGATACAGCAAGGATCTATCTAGAAGTCATTCGGGCGCAGAAGAGAAACGCATAGTTCCTAAAAAGGCAGAATAGACAAATCCATTTGTTGAAACTTCTCTTGATTCATTTCAGGGTTACTCTCAGTTGATATAGTTATAAATGCCTGAGCAAGGCGATAGACGCATGGGCTGTCTGCTGATTCAGGCTTCTGCAGAGCAAAACTGCATTATCTCTACTGCATTAAGGCCTTACACAACTGCCTAAATGGCCTTGGGATTAGGTCCGATGGGAAGTGAAAACAAAAGTAAAATACTTGAGTGCAAAACTAAATCAATAATCCTGAAGCTTTTTATTCCTCTCAGTCAAGAGTCAAATGAAAGACAATCAATACAATTATTGTAACTTCTTCCTGAAAAAGCAACATATAATCTATTCTGTGGAGTTGGAGGAACCCAAAGCACAGTGCAAAAGATCACTCCTCTTCATCATGAGAATAGCAAAGGATGCTCAGTGCTTTTCTAGCCTGTTCTGCCAAACTCACGGGAAACAGAAACAAATTCCAGGTTAGCACCATTATCATCAACGGCTGCTTTCTAAAAAAGACTGCATATCTCCACATCTTTAAATCTACATGCCAAATGGAAACGCTTGTCTGCATGAAGCTCAAAACAGATTTTCTGCAGAGTAAAAGTTTCATCAATAATTATTTTATGCTGCAGGACAAGAAATGTTCAACAATCCAATTTCCCCGTTCACATTCACAGCATCTTTGATTTTTCTACCACCTCCCCATTTTTTTCAATTCGCACCTACAGCCACCCATGCAGAATTCCCTTCCCACAGATGGCAGCTGCACTAACAAGAACTGAGCATCTCACATTATTAGACCTTCTTCTGCTACAGGTCCTTTATAGAGACTAAATAGCCTACAAACAATACACAGCAATGAAATGTAAACAACCTTGGCAGAGAAGGGGAAAAAACAAAGCACCGAAAAAGGAACTGAAATTGAGCAGAGTCTTTAAAACTGGTGACAAGCACAGTGGCTTTGTAGCAGGGGTACCTCTTTTTTGAAGGCAGTTTTCATAGCAGTAGTTTCCCAAGTATAAAAACCACACGTATTTCCTCTATAAAGACCTGTTCTGCTAGTCCCCAGCCCAGCCAGTCTCCCCTATAGGTCTGCAGTATTTAGAGTATTATTTGCCCCAGTATCTTGCACTTCAGTCCTCCTGCATTACTTTCCAATAATGTCTTTCTGTTTGCTTCCAACATTACTGCTGTCATTATGGCCCCTCTATGGTTTCTTTTTGGCTCTATCAATACACAGATTTCCCAAAAGCATTTTCCCAAGGACTCCGAGGAGAGCACTCCATCCCAATGGCAAAAGCTCCCATTCAAACCAGTTTCTCTTCCTCTTTTCACTAGAAGTTGTACAGAGCAAGTTTCATTTGGTAAATTTACATCACTGAAAGCAACAAGGAAAATGCAAAGCTTCCTGGCAGAGGAGTTAATTCTGCATTCAGTTATGCACTTACTTACATTCATTATTCTCAGCTTTTTTACCATCATTCACTATCTATCTCAATTATTCACAATTCTGTGTATTAATACAAAGGAGAAAACATTTATCCAGTAGATGATGGTCCTACAGTGAAACCTGCATCTCTTGCCTTGGTAGAAGGTCCTCTAACCACCAGGTCATTAAAAAGATTGGAATGGAGATATTTCCCAACACTTCTACTGCCCATGTAAGGGACTACTTAGGTATTTTACAACTAAAAAAGAAAATAAATAAAGGGCAGAGGGGAAATAAACAGCACAAGAAGCAACTACTAGGATTCAAGTCCTTTTATGAGCCTAAAAGACTTGCCCTCAGTTGCACAGAAAACCTGTGGAAGAGAAAGAAATTGAGCCTCAGCCTCTCAAGTTTCATAGGCACAAGGTAGTCTTTCCTTTCTATGAACAGCACAGCTTCTGTATTTTCAGCAACAACCAACCATTGTGATTGATATTCTGTGTTAATGTATTAAGCCATCACCTCTAATAACAGCCTGGAGATCTACATTGGTTTGAAGAGCAGTGTAATTAGAAACTAATGTATTATGTTGGACAGGAGTATAGACCTAAATCCACCAAAACAAAGAGAAAGTGTGCATGAGAGTATTCAGGAGGACTTCACTGCCTTCTTGATACACAGACAGTTTCCACTTGCTCACTATTTTCACACCAAGATCAGAAGCTTGTAGTATCTCTAATGCTCCAGTGTATCATTATGAGAGATAGTCCAGGCTTTGTCTTCATCCTCATACTATTTTTAAAAGAACATTATTAATGAGGAACAACGTGTAACTTTTGTGCTTGGAAGCAGATGAAATCAGAACTGTGTCCCTGTGCTTTAATGTGCAATTGGAACAGACCTGTGAGTTAGTCACATACAATGCAGCATCAGCTGTTACATTATTGTATGAGTCTTTCTCCCAGGAATTTAACTGGCTATTTGATTATGGATATGTAACTAAAAGGTGTTTATCATGGCCCAAAGTCTTGATTTTGAGAACCGCACCTCAAAGCCTCCTCTTCTCCAGTGCCAGAAAGTTTATTTCTGACATACTGACAGCTTTTAAAAAAAAAAAAAAAAAAAAAAAAAAAAAAAAAAAAAAAAAAAAAAAAAAAAAAAAAAAAAAAAAAAAAAAAAAAAAAAAAAAAAAAAAAAAAAAAAAAAAAAAAAAAAAAAAAAAAAAAAAAAAAAAAAAAAGTTAATCCCAGGAGACTTAATCCCAGGAGACTTACTTGTAGAAACACTTTAGTAATAATGAATAAAATATAAGAAAAAATAGGATGCAAGCTCACCAAGAATAGGCATAAATTGTGTGTGGAATTTTATCTTGGATTCAGAGTCAAATTCCACAGTTTTTCCTTGCTGTACAGTTTCATGGACTATACTAATACATCTGAACTTCCCTGAAATACAAGACGAGAGGGAATACAAGGAGAATGTAGATATCGATCCCAGGTCCACACATCAGACTCAAATGTTTTCCTTTATTTTAACCAGAGATGAGTTATGCCTTATGCTAGCTTGCTTAATTAATGAAAACACATTTTGAGACAATGAAAAGATCCACAATGTCAGTTTGCATTCAAAAATTAATACAATTAAGTAATTAGTTAATGCAATTATAATTCTCATCAGAAACCAATTCATTGTTGTTTTCCACACAACTTCACTATCTGTGAAGGTCTCGATGTGGATAGGGCCTTCTCTACCATAATGTCCTCCTATAATTTTTGGAAACAGATGTAAGAATTCATCCAGAATGGCAGAAGTAAATAGCACTCCCTTAAAAGTCACAGCTGAAATAGGAAGAGAACATAAAAACATTTGTGCAACATAGAAATGTATTTGCCAATATACTACTGGTCAAATTTACCTGTATTAACATATTAACACAACTGAAAACATTTAAATCACTTATTAACAGGCCATATTAACAGAGATCTAGCTGGCTACCCAGCACTTCTATGCATAGTATTATTTGGAAGATGTAGATAAAGTGGAGAGCTCTCACAGAGGGCAACAAAACATGGTTAGAGCTGGAGGGACTCACCTACAATGACGTAACAAAGCAAGCTAAACCTATGAGGGCTGAGCTGAGGGAAAGAGAAGGAAACATGAATGTAGCTGATGATTAACTATGATGTGAAAAGTAAAAAGGAAAGAAGGGAAGGATTTAGTACACCTAAAACTGAGTGTAAAAGGAGAAACTGTTTGAATAGCTAGAAAGTGTATAATAATCTTCCTATAAAAATGACAGCAGATATGACTTCTTAGATACTCGAAAGTATTGTTCTGTTCTGAAGAGCTTCAAAATAAAATGACACCTTCTTTTCCGTGGCATCTGCTCCTTGCAAGAGACATACCCGAACAAAACAAAGTATTACTGCTTTCATTCCTCATAGCCTTGTTCTCACTGCACAGTCCCATTGCCTTCAGTGGGTGAGGTCACTGAAGGCACAATCTCAAAAAAGTGGAAATCTTTTTTTCTGATGACAGTCAATGAACCTTCCGCCTGAAGAAGCTTATCTCTTACTGGAGACAGATTTAAGCACACACACACACGTACACAGAAAAAGGAGGAACATAACTTAATTCTCACATTTCAAGTTGAGTTTATGGGTCTGGCAGAAAAAAAAACAAAACTAGTTTTTCACTAGTAAATTTGATACTTAAAACACTAGGAAGTTGCAAGTATAGCACCCCAGAACGTACTGACAAAGGCATTATTTGAGAGAGGAATTTAGGACTAAACAAAACTCAAAAGTAACATACCACGTTAGGGCAAACATTCACAAGAAATCACAGTGCTCAGATATCCTCAATGGTATGAAAGCAGTTACACCAAGGAGCATTCGATAAACCGAAAAAGGTCCACATTCATGACAACAGTTCCTTTCAGTGCAACAACAGCAATTCACAGGCATGCTATAACTATACATAGGTAAGATGACAGTATTATCATATAATATTTTTTTAAAACCGTTCCAAAACCATTTGCTTATGTAGCCTTAAGATACTTGTTTGTGCCTGAAAACAAAAATACTAATGAATTAAATAAGTTTTAGAATAATATTTAAAGCAGAGTATGATTTTATAAAACAGATTTATGGCCTGTGGCAGATAATCACAGAAGAACAATTTCTTCTCATATTAAGAGTTTGCACTGATGTAAATTTACAAGGTTAAGGATATGAGCAATATCTAAATTTCTTTTAAGTGGGACTCCTATTGAAGGAAGTTTATTAGTATCAATTTAATACTCTGGATTTACATCATGTAGGTATCAGAACACATTCCACAATCAATGCTCTGTTCAAAATGGCCAGTTAGAGGCATATTTTCTGAATTGGAGTCTCCGTTTTGAGTGCCATAAATGTCAATTAAAAAACTAAGAAAAAACCAAAACAACCAACCACCCAGAAATGTTGGGAAACTAACCCCTCACAGTATTGATTCTCTTGCTACATTTTAAAAGAAATTAAGAGGGAGAAGATATTGGTGATGATGTTGACACACTTGAAAATCTAGTCTCAATGCCACTAACAGCAAAACCATCAATATAAACCAAAGTGTGCATTTTTATTAAGTTAATATAAAGTGGAGTCAGGGCTTTCCCAAAGATTCTGCACATATTATAGCGGAATATGGGAATTCATAAATGAAATATAAAGTTACTGCTATTTGGTTTTGCAACCAAAACTGAGGGGGGATCATTTCTACGTATTTTCTTCTTTTATTCTTGCTACTTGTGATTATTGCTACTGATTATTTGATCCCAAAGGAGGAAGCATGTAGAGAGGAGAATGAGAAGAAATAAATGGGTAGACAATTATACTCCATCAGATGTACTTGAAATCAATCACGATGCAGTTTACTCAGGCTCTTTTCCTGAGTTTGCTGTCTCTATGAACTGTTCAAGGGAAAACCTCAGTAATGATCCGGCTCTCTGCACATTGATTTTTAACAGCGTTGTCATTTCAGCCAACAGAACTCAGGTAAAGACTAAGTGAAAACGTTTTCTTTTTTTTCTTTTTTTTTTTTTTTTGGGGACGGGGGGACGGGGGGACGGGACACGACTAACAAGTGCATATAATAATTTCCCCAGAAAATACAAAAGAGAAAGAAAACAAAAGGGCTGTCTACTCACAAAATTACTGGGCAGTGCTGCAATGTAAGAATAAGTGAAGGGGAAGACAATCAGTGAAGAGCAAAAAGGAATATTACTTTTTTTTATTAATGAAGTTTTTAAATGTTGCAATTTTTGCTTACAATTTTTTGTATATATGACGCATTCTCCAGATAGATAGTAATTAAAAATGTCATCAGTCAGGATATTTTCATGTCTGTTCACTAGCTGCATAATGTTCACCCACCGCATTCCAATGGGGGACTATAGTATGGTTCAGTTTATGGCTCACTTGTACATTAAAATTTGGTGACATCAGGGAAGCTTTAGTAAATTTAAGATGAGGAGAAAATAGTTTAGTATTTATTTATTTATTCATGAAATAAAGAGTTTTTGTAAAAATCTCTAATGTGTATTTGCAACTCACTAGCCCTTGGGACAAAAGAATCACACAGGGGTGAATAGTATGTGTAATAACTGACCCACCTTTTATTGCTAATATAAAAGAAATTCCAGTATAAAGTATGATCAGTAGTAGGTAAACTGATTTTTTTAAAACATTTTCCAGTTTAATAACATAAGTTACAGACTTGAAACCAAAAGAAAATGTTATTTTTAAATCACCTTGCATCTGTTTAATACCAAAAGCAGTCACTTCTAATAAAATGGGGGGGTAAGAACAGGAGAGGAAGACACCCGCTTCAGCAACTGATTTAGTTTTACCATTTTAATAACCAGTAAATTCAAATTGCCTTAACATGCCAATCCAGCAAGTAAAACTGTCCAGGAAGCTGCACGCTCCATGGAGAGTTTTCCCAGTGCAATGGGCAATACTCTCTGTTTTCTGAGTCTGAAGTTCGACTAATTACAAAACAGATTCTATACCCGGAAGGCTTTCAGGATCTGATCTTCACTTCTAAGCACAAACATTCAGAAACTCTGCACATTTTACTTGTAAAGGTTATTGAATGTAACAGTAATATGAGTACTAGAGAACACTTGTTATATTGGTAGTGCACGAGACTGACTTTATATTTGAAGGGTCAAATAACAGGAAGATTGATGTAATCTATGTAATCTAAACCTAAACAATACATTTACTTCATTTTGAGTGCGCAAATTAAATTAATTTTGGTTTTACACAGCACTACTAGCATCTAGGCACTTCAAGTTCTAATCTGGTGATTCTTCTTCCATCTCAGTTTGCCTGTAAAACAGGGATAAAACTTACCTTCCCCACTCAGCGGATGTTTGGATTAGCCAGAGAGGCTGAAAACCCTTTGAAGATGAGAAGTGCTCATCATTATTATCCAACTGCAGCATTCCAATTACAGTCTCTCGTCCTTCTTCCTTTAGAAGCTGTCAAACATAATATACCGCTCCATGCGTCACAAAGATTAAATATGTCTAATATGACAGGTTTAAGATGGAGAGGATATTATCTTAACGAAGTTACATGCAAATATAATTACTTATTTGCTAATTCATTTCATTTAACCTACAAGTGCTGTCAGTCTGCTTTCTGCAAAGAAGGACCCCAGAGTTCTGCCATTAAGGGGACGTTGTTTCTTTAGAGTGTGTGTGGAACAATCTCTTCTTTGTTACTACCTCCACCATGTCAGACCTATGTATTTCATATTGGTCTTATAAAGGCATTATGAGAATCTTACATTTCTTGGATTTCTTGGATTCTTGGAAGTTACTTTTTGTCCTCAGCACACTGTCCAACTGCCATACATTCTCCATTAGTGAATTAATCCTGATTATCTTTTCATTTTACTGAAGGAATATTTAGAGTAGAGAAGCAACAGGGCAGATTTAAAAGCATTCAGGCACCTGTAGTAACTGCAGGCTAAGAACAGTTTCTTTTTTAAAATTTCACAAGGTCTCTGCCTGAATATTTAAGCACCTACACACCCTTTAAAAACCTTCTTTTCTTGAAGTCAGAGAAGAAACATCTAAACAAGAACTAGAATTCATGTATCTTGATATCATCAGGATGCATCTTCTGAAGAGTCATACAGACAGCTGATTCATTAAACTGACTTCCAGAGCAACAAGTATCACTTCATGACAGCAAAAAACGGTACGGTCACCAGCAAAGTATATGTACTCCCAAAGAGTCCTTCTGCGCAAAGGTGCTCCTTTCAGGGCGGCAGGTTTTCTGTCCTGGCAAGCATGCATTTCATGCCTTGTTTCTGCGTAACCCAGGCAAAGCCACTGTACCCAGGGGTCAGCTCCCTGGAGTTAACATCACTTCTGGCCTTGCCACCTCACTCGCTCCCTTGCTACCGGCCGCTCCTGCTCTGCTGGACGCACCCAATGCGGGCAACACACCAGCAGCCACAGTCTCATCAGCACGGTGGTCAATACCCTCATTAGCAGCAGAACGAGGCCACGTGGCCAGGTGCCCTACACTGCTAAATGACAGACAGTTAAGCTCGATTTTGCAGTGTAACGAAGGAAGTGAAGTAAATGAGAAGAGCTCAAAAGGCATGTGAATAGGACAAAGAGAACACAGAATTTTTTCTTTGCTTTTTCTCAAAATTTTCATGTCAGCCTAAGTCAAGACAAAGGCACCAGCTGACAAGCCTCACTTAACCTGCTGGAAGTCGAGTTTTACGGGTTAAATTCAATGAGTGTTTTAGAAACCCACTGGACTCCTTATAGCAATCCAACTTTATTAAAGACTTTCCAAACATACTATAGCTTTGAAAAAACATGTGACAGCACCTCTAGCTTCTGACCTAGATACTTGTCTTTACAGAACTGGATTTACAAAAAGTCCAGCAAAAGGTGCTGGTCTTCTAATCAGTTCAAGCAATAAAGAATGGCATTTTTAAGGCTCGCTTTGCTGTGAAACTACAACCATGCCCTTTTATGTGGCTCTGTAGGTCAATCCTACAGCAAGTGCAAAGGCAGCTGAGATCCCCATTTGCTGCAGTGAGACACACAGACTCACTGGAGCCTGTTGCCCTTTCAAAAATGGCAAGCAATACTGCATTTTTACTTATTTTGGACACCCCTGCTACACTGTCGAGTGAATCAATTCCATAGAAACTTTCTTCCCATTGATAAAGAGAAACCTGGGCAACGAAGAGGTTTGGGGTCTTAGGGGGGTGATTGCATTTTCTGTAGAGAAGCCCACTTAAAAGCTATCCTTCTCTGTTACCAATCGTTAACTTTTAAAAACCAATTTTTAAAACCAAGTTTAATTCTTGTTCAGAACTTTATAATGACACAAAGTGTTATGGGTGCACGAGATTGCTCACTAGAATTACAATTTCCAAGCCTATTTGAAACCTATTTTTGCACAGAAGCACACAAACGCACTTAGAAGTTTGATCTACAGACCTACAACTAATTTGCTATCATCTCATGACAGCAAAGAAAGAGGCTTAGAAATGATTGATAGATTATGCTTCAGAGAAACAGAGGGATGTCTGTTTGAGCAACTTATTGTCGTCTTGTCGGTTACTTTGCAAAAGACTGACCTTTTTAATTCCCATATGACCCTGAAGCTACCTTAAAGTAGAAAAGGCCTGCTACACACACTGCACTGACAGCTAGAAACATTTTTTTTTCTTCAGACTAGAACATTCCTTTATCTTAAATTATTCAAGGACGAGGCAGTTAGGCTTCAGCCAAAAGAGAGACTGCTGGGATGGTGGCAGCAGCCCTGGGGCTACAGCTGGAGCGGTATGGCCAGACCAGAGCATATTTCCTCTGCCTGCATCCTTCACACTCCAGTGTGGCTCAGCGAGGCTGGAGATCCAATTTCACAGCCATCCATCTTGATCTGATCGATGAAGGTAGAGTCCCCTATGACTGCAAGCCTCGACAGGCAATATTGCATTCTGATTTAAGTAACTTCCAACTCTGACCAACTGTCTCAGTGACCACATCTCTATATTAAAGACAGCAAAACACTACAACTCCAAGGGCTGTATCTGGCAGAAGACCAAATACAATAATGTCATATCTATATGGGCTTATTTCTATCATTGTGTTTTCATTTCCTTAACGGCTTAAATATCTTCTTTATCTCAGATAAATGTGCAAGCTAGACTCCTTGTTTGCATAAACTACAAGTTTCTTTATTGGTATGCACACATCCAAAGTAATCTTTGCAAATGTCTACAATAAAAAAAAGCAACAAAGGCAGCACAAAGTAATCGGAAATCTTTGCTGTTCCCCTGAAATACAGAGTGGCTAATTTTCTTTAACCATCTGCTCTGTCGGCCTTAAACTAATCCTAATCCCCTATCTCATCTGAAGACAACCTTTTGGGGTATCCAAAGCTCTGCTACACCAAGCAATATGTGTAACAGATTTTCATTACCACACTAGCTGCCACCATTAAGACCCATTTGCTTGGACTGCTCAGATAGAGCAGCTGCCTTGATTTAAGATCTCCGCTCCAGCTCAGCCCTGATCAGAGGAGCCTCAGAAAACTGGCAGTGTATTTAAAGTTATTCACTGTAATGAAGCCATACCACACACTTTAGAAGTCTATTGTCAAAGCATAATTGCCACTGCTGCTACACGTTAGGACCTCCGGACTGGATTACTGTATTGATTTTTACATGGAGCAGCTGTGGATCACTTAGGAGTTGCAAGCAATGGAGAGAGCAGCTATCCTCAAGGAACACAACGTAACAATTTTTCAGACCATATGACTGCCCTGTTAACCCTAGTACGGTTCAAGATGTTGATGCGGAGCTATGAAAGTCTTTATATTGGTTAGGCCCAAGCTATTCTTAAGATCACCTTTCTTCCTCTAAGTGCCATAACTGTTACGGGAAGCCTCCTAGTTTTAATTAATAATGCCAACAGTAGGACATTTTTATTGAAGCAAATTTGACAGTGGACTATTGTTGCCGTACAGATCAGATAGGGCCCTATCTGTCTACATTTAGTGCAAGGTATATGGCTATGAAGACACACATGGCAAACAGGAGTCTACACAAACACATCTCACCAGTACCTGAATGTTTCTTTCTAATTTCAGAAATATTTTAAAGCCTTGTCTTAAATTTGCAAAGCCTTTAACCAAGCTGCCTCTACAATCCCCTCATTTTCCATAATCTTGCACGATAGCTCTGCTCTCGACGAACAATACAGCTTTGAGCGAAGCAGCAAGGATTGTGTATTTTCAAAGGCTGGATGCCAAGTATTAAAGTCCTCGTCAAAAGAAATTTGCTGAAGCCTGCTGTTTAACACAAACTACATTTCGGGGAAAACTTTTTCTAGGTGAAGCATCAATAAAAATCATCACCACAAGCGGAAAAAGCCATGTTTCATTCATATGCTTGTGAATACAAAGAAATAATGATCTTGATGGGAATACATACTGATATTCTTACTTTTTTTTAAATAAAGCTTAATAAACATCTTGAGCTTCATACTTCATTGGAAATTAAATTGGATTTCTAAATCTCTACCCATAATCTTTGAAAATACTCAGCGTCTGATGTCAGGAGATCCACTATTCAGTGCCTTTGAAAATGAAACTACGTGTATTTCAAAGCCCAGAGAGGATTTAAGAAGGTAAGTTAAAAAAAACCCCGCCCACCCCAAAAACCAAACAAACTTGTAAATCTACCCATCAAAACATATATGCCCAAAGAAAGGAAGAGTTGCATGGTGTCTGTATGTCTTAATCCTGGCATGCGTATATTTATTTCTACTGCTTTTGATCAATAAGCAGTAGAAATCCATGCACCTGGGAAGTCAAAACAGAAATCACAACCTGACTCTGCAGGTTCTCCCACACACAAAGTTGTACTTCCAGAGTGGGTCCTGCTGAGCCAGGATTACATGCAGGAAGGGCTGTTCAACACGGGAGAAGGCTACGTGACCAGGACCAATATATCACTCGGGAACAATGAAGGCAAACAGTAGCATCCACCATAGCATGGGAGGCACATGGTTTATGTGTGTTTCCATGGGTGGCTTGGATTAACTACTTATAGCACAGTAAAAAAATATGAACCATGAAAACTGTAATGGACTGGTATCATTTCTGGCCACTTAGTGGCTTTACGCTCTCAGCCTTTTCCCCACACACTGGAAAATAAACAAGTACAGGTGCGAGCTCCTTGCAAATGGGAACAAGCAAAGCTTCCCTAACAGCTGCCTTATCTGCTGTCTCTGAGATAATATTGCAAGCCGAAGCCCTAATTAATCCAACTGCTGTAATAAAAAGGCTGATGCCATCATTTTTCTAATCACTTCAACAAGCTACATATACACAAAGTGATTATTACATACACTGTGCTCCCTTTGCTTGCAGAAAACTGATCATCCTATTGATTGCAGCTTTATATTTAGATTCCAACAATGGAAGTATCTTAAGCTTAGAAAGTAACAGTCTGGCCTTCTGGCTGGGTAGTTCCCTATTAGATAATTAGTAGAGACGGCCAGAAAAAAAAATCAGTATCTACATTAATATCTATGGCTCACTAGAAGATTCCCCCCTTTAAAAATTTCCATTCTGGACAGCTATGCAGTATCTCCCCTAAGAAGTACAATTTCTTTCTTCTCCGCCCGAGACAGAAGAAGCTGCATTTCCAACCACAACCCTTACAAATACACCAGTGCCCCATCAGCAAACGCAGCAGGAGCATTACAGCAATTACATAATTCTGTCCCTTGAAGAAGAAAAGGGTTATTTTGAATCAACAGGCACCACTGAAAGACCTCAATGTTACTAAATAAAAAGGAAAGAGAGAACTCACGCTCATGCTCTGAAACTGGTATTTTAAATACTGCTTCATCCTGAGCCATATGCCTTTGCATTTGGATGGTACCAGATCCCGAATGCCACAAACCACAGACCTGAAATGGCGTGGGCAACAGCTGCAGGCTTGCCTCAAGTGCAGCCAGCACTCCCAACATGAGACCAAGCAATATGAGATGTCCTGAATTGCTGTTTTGGTAAAAATCGATCATTTATGCTTCCAAAATGGTAATATGTTTATTTGAGGGTGTTGGCAAAATGCGTAAGACAGGAATGTATTAGAGAACAAGCACACTGTAAAACTCTTGGTGTAACCAGCAGGTGAAACCAGCAAGTTTATATTCTACCCTTTTTTTATTCTACTATTTTCTATTATGTTCCTCCCAAATAGTAGCTATTATGTGAAGTTGACACTGCAGGTGTGCAGCACAGGCCTCTGCGTTATCAAGGCATTATGGAATTACATAAACCAAATAATTTAATTGAAATAATCAAAAATTACTTACTAGAATTGAAGCCAAATATGAGCAGAGCTTGGCTTTCCTCCAATATGTGCTAGCAACAACATCCCAACCTTGTTAACATATTGCAAGTTTTTGTATAGGCAAGAGATCGCAAGATAAATCAGTTCCTCTCTTTCTACAGTACACAAATCATGTACTCATTCAATACACACCAAATCCTTCATAGACATCTTGAAGTTTTCTTTCTAAGAATACACCAGGCTGCCTAATAAATTAAAAGTGTCTTCCATGAATGGACCAAATTCCCAGTGAGGTTTATAGAGTTCAGGTATCTCACAAAGCAGATCCTTTCAATGAGTTAAGCGAAGCTAGAGAAAACCATCAACACTCAGTGAAAGAAATTCAACACTTTGTTTTGCAAAGTTCACATAGAATTTGATTAATATATTTGAAACACTCCTTTTTTGGTAATGAGCATGAAAGAGTTAGTCCTCTAAATTATTTGTTCAAACAATTAACATTTTATATCAATTCAATTTTTTCAACTTACCTTGTCACCTTGCGCTTCAACATATAAAAAGATAAGGAAGTAGACAATATTTAGCATTAGCACATACAAAAACACATGAAATCTGCTACTTCAATGAATCAGGCCAGGCCTGTACTATTAGTTGTGCAACAGAAATGCTGCGTTAGCAAATTTACACATTAAAAACCTGTGCTCTCTGCCTTTAAAACTGAACCAGCTAGGTTGTCTATGAAAGGTGTCCTTGCAAACAGAAATCCCCAGAGTATCAAAAGTACTGTTAGTCATGCAAGCCATCTATGTGGTAAGGAGCAAAAACATACAACAAAGACATCACTGTATTCTGAAGCTTAAAGCTGAACATTACTTCAATGTAATGGCCTCAGCCTCTAAACACAGGCAGAGGCACAATAGCGTGGAGCTGCTGGAACGCTGGAAGACAGTGAGTGATACAAGCTTCTAACTGCACCTACGCACGATGTTCAGATCATCCCTGCTCTTCAAGGCAGCTCTGGATAACCGAGTGAAATATCAGGGTGGAGAGGAATCATGGTTATGTCTCCATTCAGCAGTATTCACTACGGCTGTCTCAGATGACTGCATGAACAGCAGCTCTAACTGCTCAGGGGATTGTAGATGAGATGGATAGCAGAAGGAGGGAGGGAAGGTAAGAGTAGCCGACGAGATGATGTATTTAAAAGACTATTCCAGAAAACTGCACTGATGCCTATGTCATTGAAATAAAGGCTAAAATTCCGAAAGCTTCATCCTAAAGCTGGTAAGTCCACAAGTCCACATCTATCTAAATATCTTGTTTTCAGATACTGAACACCATGAAACTTATGAAAGTTATCAGAGGCTGCAGGTGCTTAACACTGATATAGATAAGGTCACTTGGTTATTTAAGAGGCAGTGATAAAACCTCAGATGTAAGATATGCAACACATCCCAGTTTTGGGGCTCCTCTCATAGGCCAGGCTGATGCGGGAGTGACAGATCTGAGTGCCTTTCCATGTACAGGAGGAGCTAATCCTCATCTCTTCTGATTCCCCTCGGGGAAACAGAAAGCAAGCCATAGAAGTAGTCCAAAGACTACCAATTAGATTATGCTGATTTAGGGATGTACCTTTAGATGTGCCTGGGATTTGAAAATTTTGATTGCTGTTACTTTATGCATGAGCAAAAGCACTCGTCTTTCCAACCCCTCAGGATAGAATAAAAAACCTAGTAAATCAATAGCTGCCATTAAATATGAAACTATTTCTGAATCCTCACAGGAAATAAAGAACCCATGTCTTATCTAGCCCTCAATATAAAAGGATATCAAATTCTTGAGGTCATATTTTACACTCCCCTGATAGCACACAGTACAATTTATTAGCTTGTGGACAGCAAAGAATATCTTACGATATATTAGTGTAGGCGGAGAATAACCCACCTCTGCCGGTTAGACCCAGAAGGCACTCAGAAGTTTATTTTCCTCTAGTGTCTTCCATTCTGAAGACCTGGGAAAATGTGAACCCAGCTGATTCCACTGACTCATCTTCTCCACGTAAATAGCAATTTAGAAGACAGAAATGTTAAAAGGCTGCTGTCTGTTGAGCTCAATATATTAAATCTGGAGAGAAGGTCATTATTGACCTGATAAATTGAAACTGATAAATCTTAGGCTGTATCCATATCACGAGAAAAAATTAATCATGCAGACTGAAAAGAAAACCACAATGTTATATTACATTTGTCTCATCTCCAGCAATATACCTAGAAATGTACATTTCAGGAATTAAATGTGAACTATTCAGCAACTCTTATATTGTGACTGGAAAGGACTACTCGGCTTCAAAAAATGACTATAATGTGTACATCAAAAGAGGAATGAAAGCTCTGAGAGTTTATGCAGTATTTAAATATTGCTGAACTACAAATGAAATGGCTAATTCAAGACAAAAAAGTCATCTATGCCTTCAAGACTGAGCAGTCATAAGGGTCTTGACCGGTTCAAAGAATCAAGAAGTACAATGGAAGTGTTTCTCTTGAGTTGTACAGTTAACACATCATCTGCTTTGCAGAGTAACAAGCTACAGGCTATATTACCTGCGGAAAATATCCTCTTATATGTTCTCTAATTCTCCTATGCATTTTTGCATCAATAGATTTGTATCACACAGCTTTTTCCACCCTTTATTTCACATCCATTAACACAGAAGAGAGCGTTGTCAGGAATGAAAGCGTTCCTTTTTTTGCTGGTTGAAAAAATAGCTATGATAGCAAATTTTACAAATATTTAGTCATGGAGGCCAACCACATTGTGTAACACATCCAGCACTTAAAAATTCAATATATCAACTATAAATATAGTCAGTAAGCAAACCCTAAGAATTTGCAAGTTGAATAAAATCTCACTCCCAGAACTAAAATGCAGAGTTGACATATGCTTAACACTTATATTGTAGAAGTACTGCCAGGCCAAAGCCAGCTGAAGCCTGTTAAGTCAGTAAACCCCAAAGACTGTATCATATTAAAAACAGTATATGTCTGGTAGAGCTGGGCAGAGCATTTGGAAAGGCTTCTCAGCGCTAGCTGGCACTCTTCTGGCATGAAATCTTAGTTTAACAGAGACTGATGTAAACATAAACCATTAAGTGAACTATATTCATCTGGGAAGGAAGCTTCTTATTCTTGATGGGGACACCCATGGAATAGCACCTATTTCCTGCAAGATGAACAGAAGGTTACAACTTCTGGATACCGCTGCCTCTATTCACCACAAACTGTCTCAAATAATTTAATTAAGAGAGAGCGAGCACAGAATCAGAACTGGAATCACTGTGCCACATCAACTTCTGATTATAGATGGATATAAATTTTGGGAACTGAGCCTAGTCACATCCACAGGATCACCGCCTGGACAGAGTATCATTAAGCAAAGACAGAGGTGAGCTGGCCAGACATTTGTCTTCTGTCTCCCCCTGTTCAATCACAAATTCCTTCAGTTTTGGGGTGGGTTTTTTTAAGATTTAGAAGTATCTCTACTACCTCCAAATAAACTTGTTGAGGTAGAGAACAACAGAAAGCATACAGTTGCAAGAGCCAGCAACTGAGGAATAGTCATTGCGGTATCTTCTCAGTGTAGTTTTTAACATTCTCTTCCTCCTGCTGTTTTTCAGAAATAGAAAAAACCTCAAATCATAATTATCACAACAAATGTAAGAATATTGGCCAACTCTTCATAACGGTACCCAGCCTTGCTATGCCTGCGAGGCCTTCCTGCTCGCAAGCAGCCATGAATCTCTTCTCTGTCGCCATCAAGAGCTCTATTACCAAAATAAATAGTATGGGGGGAAAAAAGGACTCCCATGATGGTCATCTCATTATAACCCCTTTTCTGACCCTTGCTCTGGGTTCAGCTTCAAGTGCCTTCATCCATATCAAGAAAAGCATACACAAGCCAAAAAGCCTCATAAAGCATTTGACTCATCATGGTTATTAAATCATTTTAAAGCACCAAGTTGAAAACAGAATCCTATGCCTTTTTTGAGAATTCAGCAAAGCGGAGAATATTACATGACTGACAGGTGTTTGACAAACTATATCCCATAAGGAATCTCAGACTGACTACAGATCACTATGCAAAGAATCAAAAAGTACCTTTTCTTTTTAGAGTTGTCACAGAAACATTTATACCCATGCTAGTGACAAGAATAGGACAACACAGACTTCATTCTAGAAAGTTCATCATCCTGCTGAAGACTGGAAGGGATACCAGCCTCAGTTTCTGGTACAATCATTCAAATCCCAAAATAGGTAAAAAATGGTTCATTCTGAACATTTGCATTCTCTCAAAATAATCAATTTATGTTGCTATTTAGAAAAGGACTTCAGATGTCTGCTTCAGTGAGCAAACTCTCCAAATGGAAAACACACACAGGAAGACGGGTCCTCCCCTTGGCTGGTTTACATCGTTGTAATTAATTCAGGTACTGAATCTCACCAGTTGAGAATCTGGTATATCAAATAATTTAATTTCATGGATGGCCCTACATGGTGCAGTTAGATGTAGCTGCCGCTGATACACAAATGTTTGTGGGTTTAAAAAAGTCTGCTCCTTTCTGGATTGCAGGCAGGTACCAGGGAGCAGCAGGGTACTCAGTGCCCATCTCCTCACACGTCCATCAGCGTGGGGACAGCCGCAGCTTTCAGCAGAAGCACGAGAGCACCAGGGCAGCATCTGGGAGGCAACTACAGGACTTGAAGTCCAAACTGAGATCTCCCGTGCAAAGCAAAGCAGGGTTGCTGGTTGAACTTCAACACGTGCAAGCCTCCCTGCTTGGTTCATTCCAATAAAAACCTCCTTACTGCTCTACCAAGGTCGTGTAACAAGAGATTCTGTCTTGCAAGAGACAAAGGTTTTAAGAAATTTGTTGCTGTGGTGATGTTGATGATTCACCCTTACTCTCTGGCTTTATACCTAGCTACCATGGCACAAACGTCGCACACACGACACTATCTGACTCTTGCACTTATGTGTGGAATACACTCCAAGTCAGCAAAGCACGTACGCCCACGCGCACCTCTCACGGTAATGCAGTGGGACTTAGTCATGCGCTAAAGTGACTTGTTGACTAAAAATGGATTAAACCCGTGTCTGTAGTTGAATCCATGCTTAAGTGTTTGGCTAAAGAAGGACATAAATCTGCCTTGAGTTTAACTTGCTTTGCTTCCTTCAGCTGTGTAGATTTGTGGTGGTAGTTCTTACAGGTTCATAGACAGAGGGCTAAAGATTCTTCCACTGTTATAACATCTCCCAGGACTAGCTGGGAGATCTCAGGCTGGAAGAGAGTGTGCCAGTAACACAAACCGTAGATCATAAGCAGAGTTTTGCAAAATGCATTAGAATTAACTTGCACAATTTTATTTTCAAAATAAAACTGTTCAAAGGTAGGGAAGACTCCCAAACCACCAAGCAATACTTACTTTGGCTCCCTTGAAATTTTTCAAGCAGCTGAATATCGTTAGCTATCATGAGATGGATTCTAGTAAAGAAAAAAGAAAAAATAGGGCTCCAAACACCAATGACCTGACTCTGATCTTAGTTATTCAGGCATAAATGGAAAGGAACTCCACTGAAGCTACTAGAATAAGAGCACTGTCATCTCCTTAATCTCAGTGCACTATGCAAACCACATTCAATATTTGTCAAAGATCGAAAGTCTGAGACTTATCTAGAAGAGTGCAGAACTTGGCCTGGAGAATCCAAATTGAAGATTATTAAACAAACATGCAAACAAAAGCGCAATACTTACACTACTGCCCAGCACAGTCATTATTTGTAGACAGTTACAACGGCAAGCAATGGCCTGATGCTTGCGTATTTAGAATCCAAATGGAGCAACATTAAGAAAGTTAATGTTAAGGTGACAGGGTCATGATATTCTATTGCCCACATCCCAAAATAGATTATGTTGTCATTGTTATGCAGTACATAGTAAGACATGATCCATTCCATCAACTGCAACAGGAACATTTTTGACACCCCCTCCAAAAAAAAAGTAGGCAAAGTGTTCAGCAATCACTCTGCACATAAATTCCCAGTGAAAAGACTTGTTTTGTTTTGCGCAGCCTCTGGTATGTCCACTATGAGAAGAGTTTGGCAGCACCCTCTATAAACTATCTGGAAGAGCCTGCTCTCAAGCAAAGATTTAAAGGATCTTTAAAAAGAAGGAAACAGGCAGACACATACAAACCATGACAGTTTTGATTCTAGACTGTTGCCAGCGTTCAGCACAGCTTTAATGTTAAGATACACAAAATTTTTCTGCATGTAGATTTTATAACGTGTTTCTTACTCATGGGATCCATATATACCACTCAGACATATATAATACAAACAAACATGTATGTAACTTTTTTCCAGGAATGAAATGCAAACTGCATTTCATACATTACAAATTCCCTGATTATTCATCGATCTATTGCACAGGACATTTGTGTTTCAGTCACATCATCTGAAAACATTTAGAGGAGAGAGGGGTTTGCATGTGTGTGCTTTCATTTGTTCCCAAGCAGCTAGTTCACTGCTAGGAAATGCCGATGAGATAGATTTTTATTGATCAGCTTCATGCTTCATCTAGCATACTAGGATGTTTGGTGCCTGATCCACAGTAATTGAATAATCAATTTCTTGCTTCCTTAATAAATTAATTTATTAAATGCAAAATACGTACAGCTGATATTTCAAGGAGCTAATTTGCAAACTAAGGCAATGGTGGGATTCTTTAAGAAGATGACCTCTGTGTTTCAAAAGTCTGGGCACATATAGTAAAAAAGGGAGTAGCCAACAAAGTAATATTTTAAATATAGTTGTTTGAATTTAGATAACAATTTTATTATCTGCCTTAGAAAAATTAGCCTGAAAGAAACATACTCATTAGTACAGAATGTAATTTTTTTTCATCTATTTATTCTTTTATTTCAATATGCATGTTAGCCAAGCCTCCCCCACATTCTCAGAGCTGTCGGCAGTTTTATTTTTAACCAAAGTCACAGAACAAAAGGATAATACAACACTCACTACATAACAGAAGTAAACCCATCAACCATTATCATCTTCACCTCTGGATTAGTGTTCATCCTTCTGAAAATGGAAGAGAAAATGCCAACACCCAAGTTGTTTTAAATTGGGGAGAAGAAGCGAGGTTAGTGCAATTGTCTTTTTTTCTTTTTTAAACTCTTGCCAAGAGATTCCACCTACAGCTCTCCACGACGGATCTCAAAAGCACTGTCATGTCTAACACTTTCTGGAGTGATGCCAGCAGGTATATGTCCTCCAAAAAAACCCCAGCTTCTCATCGGTGGAGAACCCCACGCAGAAACAGGCTGACTGGAGGGTAGGGGAGAGGGAAGAGTTCCTTCCCCTCCTCTCCTCTCCAAAATCGCCTCTCCAGCTGCAGAGCAGGTAGTCCCAAGTCAGACAACGCAGCGAGGGGCCACTGGCTGTGCAGGAACCGACCATCCTCGCTGCAGCTGCGGCGGGGTCTGCTGAAGTTAGCACAGCCTCATTGCTTCCAGCACGCATATGCTAGCTTCTGTGGGTACCGCAGCCTTTTAAAGGTTTAGATACAAAGCCTGTATCTGAAAGAAAAAGTTCTTATGGCGCTAGTTGCCACAGGCACTAAGATGTCATTGCAAATTGAGCTATTAGAGAACAGATAAATACCTTCAGGGCAAGCAGTGGTTATATTCTCTGCAATAACTTGCTGGTAGTCTTCTATTTAAATGGTCTCTGCTCCTTCTCATCTATGTCAGGCCGTAACCACATAGCCCCCATCTGAACTCCAGTATCAACCCATTTTGAGGAAGAAACTTGGTCACATCAGCTATGCTAGAAGAGAGTCACACGTCTTGATGCCAATGGTGCTTAAATCCGACCAAAACATGAGGGAGAGCTTTCGCATCAGCAAGAAGAGTACCAGCCCCACCGGAGTGACACTGAGAAGATGCTGCCTTGCTTTCGGCAGAGCAACTAGCAAGTAGCTTTCCCCTGTCATCTTCTGTGTTAGCCCCAAGCCTCAACATAATGAGGATAACTGCAGTCTATGATTCTTCCCAACAACCATGCAGTTATCATCATGAGGGATGAGATTAAAACTTGCAGAACGCCATGTGCAAAAAAAATACCTTTGCTGTTTGCAAGGTCTCCTAAAAGAAGTGATAGTTATGAAAATCTGTTCCTGCTGTCTGCTCTTGCTCTCAACGGAGACTCCTGGACAAATCTTCACCACAGCACGAGCAGGTAGCAGCGACAAAGACAAACAGGAGACGTACTGCTGTACAACTGGTGCTTAATCTACAATCTGTACCTGCCAATAGAAACAGCGTGTCTTCACACTGTATCAGACTAACAAGCATGACAGGAAACCTAAAGCACCTAGATACTGTAAGCTGCTGCAAACATCTAAACACTCTTAGCCCAAGATAGAATATTAGCAATTTAATGGACAGTGGACATTTTTAATGATCACATGTGATTGACTTAGTACTCTCAGTCAAGCATGGTAGCTGACAATGTACACTCCTAGTCCTTTGCAACGCAGAATAAAACAAGGACATTTAAAGCACCTTCACAGCAAGTTTTTAAAATATGGCCACTTGATTGCTCGCAAGTAGCTCTTCATGTGGGGATGCTTACTCTGGAATCAGAGGAGAATATTTCAAATTAGTCACAAATTTGATTTGTGAGTCTGGGAAAAAAGAAAAAAAAAAGATAATTGTAGAATAAGGATATCCCCATAGGGACATATACCAGTAAAACTGCAATTGTTTAAAATCACACTTTAATTTTTCCATTAAAGCTTTTTACAAGCTATATCATTAGCTAGCCATGTACAAGACACTGACTGGCCAGAATGTGAGAAACAAATTATAAGACCTTGAAATATGGTCATAATAATTAATACAGCCACTGCTCAATTAACCATGATTCACATTTTCTTATAGAATGAGAGTAATTTCAAAAAACATGGGGAAACATTGACGATCACAAGAGCTATGGACAACCAGCCAGGAAAAACAAAAGATTGGAAGAAAATTCTTCCAACATTCCTGGCGTATATTTGTACAACAAAACTGGAGTTCATGGAGATACTCCTTATTTACATGTCCCATTAAAATGTCATGCTTATATCATGGAACCAGAGTAATTTTGATCAAACTCAAAGAAAAAAGAAGTCATGTTTTCTTAGGATGGGAAAAACATGAATTACCCATGCAAGGCAGACAAATTAGACCAATCAGTTGGTATGGCACCCAAATAAATCTGCTGAGCAGAAGTTTGCAGGAGGTTTTCTACAGGCAAACAAATTGTTTCCAATCCCACCCTTTCTCCTTCTTGTCCATTTATATCGAGAACTCTCCTATTTAATTCTATTTTGTAGAAAACAAAAATGTCATTTTTAAAAATGCTGAAACAGGACTTTGCAAGTATATGTAGGAATAAATCTCAGAAGACTTGCACTGTCTCAGCATTTTTATGTCAATTTTATTGTATTTGTACTGATATCATTAAGTATTCTATCTGGCAGAATTTAAATGTAAGCAATTCGTAACAGAATATTTTGAAATAAAGTAATGTTAACACATTAACTAGAACTTTCAGTTACACTGTACAATTTGTCAAATTGCCAACAGAACAACTCATTCGAAAAGACAGATTGTTGCTTATTCTTTAGCTGTCACTTGTGTTACTTCACTTCAGCTACTTTTGCCTGACACTTGGTGTGGAGTTAGTCAATCATACTGACGGCTGCCTGATGATCTCTGATAAAATGCACAAACAAAACAGAGATTCTAGTGACTCATCCATCAGTCCGGCGAGTAACTTGATACCCCAGATAGTGGCTCCAGGGAAGAAACCCCTGCCAGCCACACATGCCGGTAGATATTACTGACACAATCTAGTCATGGCATCCTTCCCAAGACTGGGAAATTACTGGGATAAATTACTTGGATTTGCTGGATTAAAAAATATCTTGAGATTCTGAATCTGTAGATCTTCTGAGTATTTTTGCAAACTCTGCCTGCTAAGGGCTTCTTTTGAAGTCACTACAAGAAGGACGTTGAGGTGCTGGAGCGTGTCCAGAGAAGGGCAACGAGGCTGGTGAGGGGTCTGGAGAACAAGTCTTATGAGGAGCGGCTGAGGGAACTGGGGTTGTTCAGCCTGGAGAAAAGGAGGCTGAGGGGAGACCTCATCGCTCTCTACAACTACCTGAAAGGAGGTTGTAGCGAGGTGGGTG
>NW_008794710.1:344063-358583 GCF_000699145.1 Aptenodytes forsteri
AGTGGTGGAGTCCCCATCCCTGGAGGTATTTAAAAGACGTGGTGTTGGGTTGACGGGTGGACTCGATGATCTTAGAGGTCTTTTCCAACCTCAATGATTCTATGATTCTATGATTCTAAGGCATTTAAAACAGCTATCCAATACAAAAAAAAACAAACCAAAACAAAAAACTTCGCAGAGTGTGTAGAGATTCTCTGGGCTTGGTCCAAACACCTCCGGAGATCCGACCAGGTATCTTCCACCAGGGACTCCACTGAGACCACTACCAACTTCTTTATTAGCTACCCAACAGTTACGATGCAACATGAGCATCCTGCCATTCTCCCTTCTCAGAGGCTCAATTTTCCTCTCATGTGTTTAACTCATCCATATATTTTTATATCCTGCCTAATGTTCCACAGGTGGAACACAAATAAGACCTTATAAAACAATGCCATTACAGAAATAATAAGAGTATGTCCACTGTCTGCCACTTTCCCTCTCCCTTTCGTATGCACATACACAGCAATAACCTTCATGCATCTTAAAGCTGCAACTGCTCACTCGTGTGTGAAAATGAACCTCAGAGTTCTACCAGTGATGAGGACAGAAGCCTAATGGTTTCGTCCAAATTAGCTCTTGAATTGGGTCATATATATTTTAATGAAGTAGAAGCTAATGTGGGGGCTGGAGTCAGGAAGCTGGATGCTAGATGAGCACCTGTGATTGCTTTTGTCCTTGGTTTGATTAGTTTGGCAATCACAATCATTTACATAAATTGTGAATATCTTACAAAGCGGGAATCACATCCCAAAGGGATGGGAGAAAGGAATGAACAGCCTATTCATAAAAAGATTTTAATGTGCAAATAAATACCAGGTAATTTTATTCTCTGCCCACGTGTTCCTCATTGACAAAGCAACTCAGCTGGCTCAGGCAGCACCACAGCAACCAGGACTGCCTGGCAGGCCTAAGCATGGATTACCATGATAAATATGATGAACATCAGGTGAAAAGAGATGGAGAGTTTTCCCTCTCATCCCAGTAAACAGGTATGTACATTCTAGCAACAATTATAATCTCCATCAAACACACCACTAAACAAACATTTTAAATTTGCCCTAGTTTGTCAACACGGCCCTGTCTCAGCGGATTCACCCTTCTCGAGCAGCACTGCAATTCACTGACTTGGTCACAAAGCACAGATGTGCACAGAAAATTATGGTACCCAGAGTTATCCGGTTTATAATCTAGCATGAATCCCAATGGAATCAGACAAGCATTAGGATGTAAAAAAACTTTCATTTGCCCACAAAACTGATGCAGGCTGCAAGCTTTTCCACTGGCTGGTGTGCTTTCAGATATGAACTCAACCCATCCACCTCAGAGGATAATGTGCACCCTGACTGCTCCTTCCTGGTCATTTCAGCTGAGCACACCAACTGAGAACTTAATTACCCTTCACTGGCTTATGGAAAGGGTCCTTTCACATCTTTTTTCCACATACTGGACTGAGACAACCAAAACATTTCATCTTCGCTGAGCAGTATCTAGCAGGTATTACCAACTTCATGATACTTCCAATTCTTTAGGGAAGCCTTTTCTCCAATATTTTTATCTGTTGCACAGGTGAGTCAACATTATGTAAAAAGATATTAATAAAAATAATGACAGTAGGTCACAGATGTCTGGACTGGGTATTAAACCTGTATCGATGGAATTATCCATTTAAGCACACTAAATAAGCGCTATCATCTCCTCTAGGAAATTACCAACTTCCTGAAACCCTCCAAGGTTAAAAATGCTGATCTAGGAATATCCCAATGATATTAGTCCACACATCTTTCACTGAAGGAAGGCATCATGGCTGCATCTCCTTCTGTGAATTAAAGAGTGCCAGGGAACACCCCTGAGCACTGGAACTCACCTGCCCGTGCTGGGAGCCGCTGAGGGGCCTGAGAGCCATGGTGAGCCAGGAACCAGTCCCAAAAGGAGGAGCAGCTGGAGCTACCCTGGTTTGGAGAGCACATTCGTTGAGCAGAGGTGTGACAGTCCTGGGCTGCTCCCACAACTGTCACTCTCCGGGCCAGCCTGGTCCCAAGCCCATTCATGTTGGTACTAGAGGTCTATCCTGCCTGTGGACTTCGTGATTATCCCAAGTAGGAAAACTGTGGGACTCCTTGCCAAAAGATGTCATGAACACCATCATTTTACATGGCCTTCAGGGGAGTACTTGACTTGGACAAGTACTTAAGAGATCCATTGAGAGTTACTGTGTAAATGAACCATATCAGGTTCAAGAAATCCCCTGAGCCAAACATTGTTTGAGGCTGAGAGAGCATTCACGGAAGTATCAGACATGCTTGTCCCCTTCTTACCCCCTGGGTCTGCTTATTATGGCCACTGTTGGAGACAGGATATCGGGCTAGATGAAGTCTTTGTCTGAACCAGTACAGCTGTTATGTTATTATGCAGAAGTAGTAACATCCATAAGAGTTTACTGTGACAGAGCAGATGTGAGGAAATGTTCAAGAAAACAGAGGAGCTGAGAAGTAATTTGGCAAGTAACGTTTTGGCAGCAGTGCTGGCTTAAATAGCCTCCCTTCTCCCTGACCTCACCCACTTATTCCCACCACTCCCTTCTTTGTGCTTGTACAGCTGTTTGTGTAGCCACATCGTGAACCAGGCTAGAAAACCGATTTGGATGAGACACCCCTCTTCTTTTCTTTTTTTCCCCCTTTCTCTGGGTTATTTTTCAGCCAGATCAGTATCCAGATTTAGCTGCTGCACAGCTGAACAAATAGTTTGCCAGGACAACACAAGAAGCAGCAGAAATCAGGAACACGTGCCCAGGGCCAGGAGGTGATTATGCTCAGCATAAGCAAAGTTTAACTGGGACCATCACCGTCACCACCACCAGCCCACAGCCTGAGACTCCTCGCGGTAATGGAAGAAGTGGCTCTGCCCAGAACAGGAGCAGGGCTTGCTACCCAGCCACAGCAGTGACTGCGAGGACACCCTGCCTACCTGGTCTAGAAAAGATAGAGCTTCAATATAGATCAGACAGTGAGAGAAGTTGTTTGTACAGACATTCCCTGCATCATAACTCAGACCAAAGTAAGAGCTCTCCTAGGAGAAACCAAGCCACATTCAGTTTAAAAATGGGATGCGGCCCAGGTACCTGTAAATCACCTGAGGATGTTCGTGCTAAGCAGAATTACTATGTCTCTTAAACAGTAGTTATTGGGTACATTTGGCTTTAATTAGTTCTCTGGGCAATTTCCCGATTAGGAACATCCTGATTAAGTGGAAAATGATACACTGTCTTTGCATTCTCTATAAACAACATATGGTAGTTTACTACCTAGGTGCACAGAGAGGCTGAGCACAACACAAAGCAGAGGAGGGACTTGGGTACTACTAATGGCTGCTTTCTGAACATGGGCAGTAAATGACAACTTGGCCTCCATCTCCTTGCACAATCCAGTCTGACACCTTTGCCTCACAGGAAACAGGAATAATGCATTAGGGAACAACAAGATGCCATAAAAAGCACATGCCTTTTCTTTCTGATGTATGCAGCATTTAAAGGCAGGCACCACTGTTCACGTTGCTTTCTTAGTGGGCTGCCAGAAGTACGAACCAGCTCCTGCCAGAGGTTGCATTACTTTGATACAGGTGGACCAAGAGAGCAAAATGCAGTATTCAACAGAATACCTTTACTGCCTTAAAATAACAGTAGCAGCCACTAAACAGTGGCATGAGCGCTGGCAGCGAGATTATGCAGCCTGAATGACTGGAGGGCTCTGACTCCACATACTAAACTCCTCTCAAACTACATACTACCACACCTTCCTGGATACGATTTCCCATGACAGCTAGAGGAAACCAGCAGAGGCTGCGTATGGATAAATTAACAAATGAACTGGGACACTACAGACAGCTTAAACTCTGGACTTCATTATGTTCAAAACACAAACACAAGTCAAATAGATACCCAACAAGCATCAATCAAAGTATTGATGTTGTCACTCTAGATTGCCTCCTTCTGATAAACTCTTTGAAGGGGAAGGAATTAGGTGAATTCCAACAGAAAGGTCATATAATGAGACTGTACAAAACCACAAGAGAAGAAACAGAATTCAGACACAAAAGCTGATTTCTAAGAAGCCCCAAAACTAAATTCACTTCACCTCTCTCAACCCTTGAGATGCAACTGTCTCTGGTAGATTCTCCCAAAACATACATACCAGCTAAAATTAGGCTCATGATTGTGACTCATTCAAGTGGCTGCCAATCTCTTAGTTAAAAAAAGAAACAATTCCAGCAGTTGTGTACCACACACGGCCCTGTGCTGCACAAGATGCTTGAATCCAAATTGCAGCAAAGCAGCTTCATGGCTTTGGAGTGAAAAAACAACACAGGCAGTGCATTTCTTGAAAGTCAAGATCCTTCCTGATACATTATTTAAAACCACGGAAAACACAATTGCCTGTGCTGATTCTGCTCACCAGCTGGATTTTGAAAGATTGATCAAGTATCTGATAAACCCATTTGCTTGAAGAACATTTTTCTGGCAGTCAAAATGATTCTGTGTCTGTACTGGTTCTCTACCTGTTAAAGAAAAACTGCACCACGTTAATCAAAATAGACAATGCTTTCAGTGTTAACCCAATTACGTGAAAAGCACTGTCACACCTCTGTATCAAAGCACACCAAACCAAACCAAGCCTGACGTAAGCCAGTCTCATCAGGAGCCAAGGGAAAAATTGTTTCTGAGTAATTACGTCTGTCTGTTTAAACTGGAATCTTCTGTGGGAAGAACCCCACCTTCCAAGGGTGATAAGCAGTCAGCTCATGTTTAAGTCACTGGAAGCAAGAGGCAGTCAGTACTTCTGGACATAAACTCCTTAAAGAATAAATTATAACAGAAGGAATCCAGCGGGGCTGCCACTACATTTAAAGACAAAATTCCCATTGAATTCAGCAAGACAAAAGTAGGCTTTGATACACATTCCACGCAAAGTTGCAGCAGACTTTGGTCTGTCCCCAAAAGGGGCAGAGTTGTCACAGCACTCATGAAACAGAAGGGAGAAGGATACTAGACTTGAAGATGCTTCTGCCTGCAAACAATACTACATTCACTGGGAACTTCTTTTTTAACACGCACGCTCCGGACCTTAACTCTGTAACAAGCTGAAAGCTGCAACTGCACTACCATCAAATCTAGTTCTTTAAAGTATGCCACGGAACCCACTCCCGTTATATTACGAAGCAAGATTAACGTGCCCTTGCCACTGTAAACCTGGATCAGAGGAATTTAAAAGGAGAGCTCTATGCTTTCGTCCCCACATGACGAAAAGGAAGTTAGCCTCCAGTGTAGCTGTAAGCTCCTCTGTTCTCTATGCCAGAGATATGTGATGAAAACGAGATTGGAATGTAGCCCCAAAACTTTACCAAAACAGTGGAATATTTTTTTTTTTAATAAAATGCTCAAACATTCTGCCCCAGCCCATGGAGCCAGCATGCTTATGAATCCAGAGTACCACAAAGGAGCCCTTATCTCATCAGTATGACATTGCACATGTCTCCAAGAAGCTATCTAACTGCTCATTAAGAAACTGCAGTTCATCTGTTTTGATGGAGGGTGGATCAAACCAGGCTGTGTTTAACAGCACAGTCTTGATATTCAGAAATGTATTAGATTGCTACATTTGCACATGACAACTACACTATGTTTGGGCAACGGGTCTGAAGAAATCTCCCTCCTTATATTGTAACAATAACTGTCTTTATTCATAAACCAGAAAATATCAGCTACTGGTTGATCAAAACACTTTCATAATCAGAAAACTCACTGTCCATCAGTCCTCCTGGCATTCTCTTCAGCCAGGTAAGCCTTATTAGGTTAGCTTAACAGAGGGGCAAAAAATTAAGATTGTGTAGGTCAAGGCTGACATTCTCAAACTTGGCTGCTTATGTTATGCTCCTAAATCTACATTTAGTTTTCAGTAATGCTGCAAACCACCACACAATATAACACATAAAGACACCGTGGGAGTCAGGGTCTATAAAAATCAGAGCAGTCCTACTTACGTGCTTAACTACAAATTTGGATGTCTAACTTCAGACATCGACATTCAAAAAATGTTGGCCTAAATGTTTTATTTAAGGCTGCAAAGACAGTCAGGGTTAAAGACTGGACATGAAACCAGGTGACCTCACTTATGGTGCCTCTGCTAACCAAGGCCTTCTCAGCGTGCAAATGCCCAGTTATCTGTGAGCTTCTAGCACAGAACTAAGAGTTAGAAAAGACAGACAGCTGCGGAGGGAGGTTTTCAATCTGCATGAAAGGATCATGCATGGAAAGCTCTCTTTCCTTCTGTATGAAAGCTTAATAAGCAGTGTCCTGAAATGAATATATCCACTTCTCAAAGGCAATTCCATTCAGTTTCTCCAGCAATGAACTTCCAGAGCACACTGTACTCACTCTACGCTCCTACAGTGTGCAACTTACATTAGGAGATGCACCCAACTGCAGCACCCAAAAGAAAAGAAACCATGGTTACTGTTCAGTATATTTTTCACTCTGTATTTTATCAACATCCAGAAGGACAATTAGTAACAACTAATAAATCTGCTATCTGGGTGCTCTGCACAAGAGGTGGCTGTGAATAGCTGCTGGAACATAAGCTTGCAAAGCGCTGCTACTTACCAGCCCTGCCCCGCTCTCCAGGAGCCACGTGGGGCATCGGGAAAGCCCTGGTGCCTTCCCTTTCAGCACGCATAATATGCACATGTGAATCAGCAACGACACAGTTACACTCTGTCTACTGCAAAACCATGGAAAATTCAAATTTAAGGCCGTAACTCTGCCTGCCCCTGCGCCACCATGCTTAGCTGAGGCAGTGCGTGTTGCGTGTCATGTTTGATCACTGTGCTCTCAAGGACATCAGCAAAAGCCAGGCATGAGAAAGTGGGTTAAAAGCCCTGCATTTCTGATATGCCACTCGGTCCTCGCTTCTCGGACTTCAAATTGGATCCGCATTGTTTCCCCAGCACGGTCTATTATTTCCCAGGCTCCAGAAGGTAGGGTGGGGCCCAGCCCCCTGGCAAACTACCTGAATCCCCCACCCTCTGAAGGACTCGCAGCTTCATGTTATGATTCAACAGAGATTCAGGCAAACGAAGGAGGGGACATCTGTGGATAAAAACAACAGCACAATGCTTAGTTTGGCTGAACTGTCTTTAACACCGCTTATTTCTCATAAGTATATGCATATTGATTAAAGATATTTCATAAACTGGTAATGTTTTGCTTGAATGGCTTCTGGCAAGCACTGTGATATGCTTGAGTTTTAGGGGATAAGGAAATGAAAAATATTGCAGGTATCGGGTTCAGTACCGAAAGGGGCCAACATAAAAACGGCCAAACAACACAGCTTAAAGAGAGAAGAAGATGGGAGGAATGTAGTGAGAAGAATTAAGTACTTTTCATATTACTTTAAGGTGGTAACATGAGGTTTATTTCTTCAAGACATGGGATTGTTTCTCAAGGAACGGAGCCAAATCCAACAAAAAGCTAACAAGACACAGACAATAAAGTACTGCCAGTGAGTATAACAGCTGTTTTTCAGCTCACTTAGTTTAACCTGTCCTTGTCTTTGGCAGAAGACTTTTGATTTTAGCAAGACAACTAGGATTTCATAGCAATGCTGAGCAAACATTTTATAGAGAACATCATAGAGAAAAAATGTTTCTTCATTCTCTGTGCACTATTTATCCAAGATGGACACTGGGTGTTTCCCTCACCTTCCTCCGTTTGAAGTGAAGGGTAAAATTCACAGAGCAGAGTTAAACCACTGCAAAGTGCTTCTGAAAATCTCACCCTTAGTATGTTCCAGTGTGTCTCTTTATACTCCCCTGAGGTGGTAATTTATTTTATTAAACAGATAGTCTACACTGGAACTAAAACAACTGATTGCAGGTAATTCTTAATCAGCTTCATCAAGCTCAAGTGAAAAAATATTTAGCTTGTTTTAAAGAGTTCCAATATTTGCATTTAGAGGATTATTAAGCAGGAATTAAATAATGTTCCTGACATTTCTGGGATTTGATTAATAAGTAATAAAACCCTCTATGTTACATCTTAACAAAATCCAGAGCCTTAATAAAATACTATCATACAATTTATGCTTGCAGAATATTTTGCTGACTTTAAAATCCCATACCCAGTCCTTGTGCTGGGTATGCATTAAATCACAAGATATATATTGCTTTTCTCCTGAAAGGAAGATGAAAGGGGCAGCTAGGCTAACGTAAGACTCACCTGGTCAGAGCAGCAGAAAAGCAGAATATTCTGCTGGAAGTTTGGAGTTCCTCCACTGCTAAATGTTTCTTCTGGTGCCAATAAAGGGAGGATGTGTCACAAGGGGAATATCTGCCACTTCATTTGTAATTAAACTTGTTGCTGAGTATGATCTACATAAAAGTAATTCTTGATCCACTTCAGCTGGTGATTATTTCCCCATGGAAAAATTAAGGACTTTTAGCAGGCAGTGATGAAGGCATGGGGTTGAATACAAGCACAAAAGAGCCACTTGGACGGGAACAGGCATGTTGGAGGTTTTAATCATTGCAAGTGTTTTAAAGCAGGGTACAAGAACCTGCCTCCTTCTAAGACTACTTTCAAAACCAGTCAATTGTACCTCCTCACCAGGGGTTGAAATTGCATCTTTCCTATGGCTTTTCCCTGATAACTGGTATTTACCACATTACCTATTACAGCAAAATCATTCCTTCATGTACAACTTTCTGCATTTAATCTCTAAATGTGCTTAATAAAAGACTAGTGAGCTTGGTATCTTTCCCAAGCACAGATGTGCAGCCAGGTGTGAGCTAACTGTCCATAGATGGAGCAAGTGGAGTTCCAGGCGTTACAACTGGAATTAAAATAAGTATTTAATGCAATTTCAGATGCCTTAGTGTACCCCACCTGGCTGATCTAAAAAAGCATGTATTTTACTCTGCCATAGATGAAGTGGAGTTCCAGGCATTACAACTGGAATTAAAATAAGTATTTAATGCAATTTCAGATGCCTTAGTGTACCCCACCTGGCTGATCTAAAAAAGCATGTATTTTACTCTGCCAATTTCATGTATATTCATAGGATATTGGGCTTTCAGACAGCCAAAGTGGCACTAGGTCAGTATGTTAAACACCTGAATTGCTCCCCAGTGTTTAGACACCACATTTGTTTGTCTGCACTCTCATGCTGAGCTCTACCTCCCTCTGCCCCAGCCCTGACAGCAAGGAGGAGGCCAAGGGGAGGTGGGATGAGCTGGGAGTGATGAGGGGCTGTGATGTGACCGCAGCCCCAGGCAAGAGGCTGTCCCTACACAGACAGGAGCAACAGCGGGCTGTCTGTGTTGGCCATTTTCCTCATAGGCCTGAGTTATCATCTGTCCCACTGCATTTGAGTAAATCTGAACAGCAACAGCCCTTTTTCCCTGGGCAGCCAAGGGCTGGGCCTTTTATCAGCCCCTGGCACCCCCCTCCCACCGGTTCTATAGCGGCTCTGTCACAGCAGGCAGAACACGGGCAGGGGCCGTGTCACAGGGGGGTCGGTGACACGGCCGGCCCAGGGAGGGTATAAAAAGGGCTGCATGATGAACCAGCCTAGGCTGGAGGAGAGCCAGTGGGTGAGCAAAGGCTGAGGTGAGAGGACGTGCAACAGTAGTGGCTGCTCTTCCTTTGCCTTCTAGGGCCAGAGGCCCTGAAGAGGACGGGGAGCAGGGAAGGGGACGGCTGGGCCACAGGCAGGGAGGCAGGGCAGGGTTGTCTCTGGTGCAACAGTTAGTGGCTGCTCTTCCTTTGCCTTCTAGGGCCAGAGGCCCTGAAGAGGACGCGACCAGACCATGGCGCACTCCTGTCCTCGGCCGCTCAGCTGTAGAGATTTGCAACTTTCTACAAGGACACTGACCTAAAGATAAGGAATCAAAATAACACCTGGCCGGTGCCATTTTTGCGCTATCTGCTCTTGGCACCAGTCCCAACAATGCAGAGGCCATGTCACAGTGGGCAGCAGGCTGGTGGTGGGGCTGGTGACATGGACACCCCAGGATCGGTGTCTCCGGGCTTCCAGGGAGCCGTGGGACTGACAGCCTTGGCCTGAGGCTGGGCGACCCCTGGGCAGGGGTTGCCCATAGTGACCGAGGGTGGCTGCTCCCATTGTTTGTACATATTGTCCTCTTTTTCACAGCCTCAGGCCCAGACAGGGACACAACTAGACCCTGGCGCACTCCTGTCCCCTCCCTCCTCAGCCACTCAGCTGGAGATTTCTGCAGCTTTCTGCAAATCCCTTGACCTGAGGACAAGGAAGCACACACAGCCCCAGGCTGCACTGCACCACGGTCTCACAGGCAGCTGGAAGCTCCCTACAACCATGGACAAGGGGAGCTCCACAACACCCACCTTCTCTGTCTGAAACTTACGTTGAAATAAAGTTTCTGATTTATGGAAAAAAAAACAAACCACAAAACCCCAAAACATTTGTAGTGAATGGGACTACATCTGGCTGGTGACCAGTCACCAGCGGTGTTCCTCAGGGTCCACTTCTTGGGCCAGTTCTGTTCAGTAAGTTTATCAACAATCTGGATGCAAGAGTTGAATGCACCACTAGCAAGTTTGCTGATGATACCAAATTGGGAGTCTTGAGGGACAGGAGGCCTTGCAGAGGGATCTAGATAGACTGGAGCATTATCATCTATTAAGGGGATGAAATTTAACAAGTTGAAATGCCGGATTCTGCACCTAGGATGGAGTAATGCTGGGCACAAGTATAAACGGGGAGAGGAATGGCTGGAGAGCAGCCCTGCAGAAAGGGATTTAGGGGTGCTGGTCAACAGCAGGCCAATACAAGTCAGTGGTGTGCCCTGGCAGCCAAGAGGATTTGTAGTGAATGGGACTACATCTGGCTGGTGACCAGTCACCAGCGGTGTTCCTCAGGGTCCACTTCTTGGGCCAGTTCTGTTCAGTAAGTTTATCAACAATCTGGATGCAAGAGTTGAATGCACCACTAGCAAGTTTGCTGATGATACCAAATTGGGAGTCTTGAGGGACAGGAGGCCTTGCAGAGGGATCTAGATAGACTGGAGCATTATCATCTATTAAGGGGATGAAATTTAACAAGTTGAAATGCCGGATTCTGCACCTAGGATGGAGTAATGCTGGGCACAAGTATAAACGGGGAGAGGAATGGCTGGAGAGCAGCCCTGCAGAAAGGGATTTAGGGGTGCTGGTCAACAGCAGGCCAATACAAGTCAGTGGTGTGCCCTGGCAGCCAAGAGGGCAAACTGCATCCTGGGGTGCACCAAACACAATATAACCAGCTGGTCAAAAGAGGTGATTGTCCCGCTGTATTCAGCGTTGGTGCAGCCTCACCTCGAGTACTGTGTGCAGTTCTGGGCCCCACAATTTAAGAAGGATATGAAGTTCCTCAAATGCGTCCAGAGGAGGGCAACAAAGCTGGTGAAAGGGCTGGAAGGCATGTCCTGTGAGGAGGAAGTCATTTTAAAAGTCTTCATTTTGAAATTTAGCTTCAAGGAGGAAGCTTTAGAATCATAGAATCATAGAATCATTGAGGTTGGAAAAGACCTCTAAGATCATCGAGTCCAACCGTCAACCCAACACCACCATGCCCACTAAACCATGTCCCTAAGTGCCTCATCTACTCGTCTTTTAAATACTTCCAGGGATGGGGACTCCACCACTTCGCTGGGCAGCCTGTTCCAATGTTTCACCACTCTTTCAGTAAAGACATTTTTCCTCACGTCCAATCTAAACCTCCCCTGGTGCAACTTGAGGCCATTTCCTCTTGTCCTATCGCTTGTTACTTGGGAGAAGAGACCGACCCCCACCTCGCTACAACCTCCTTTCAGGTAGTTGTAGAGAGCGATGAGGTCTCCCCTCAGCCTCCTTTTCTCCAGGCTAAACAACCCCAGTTCCCTCAGCCGCTCCTCATAAGACTTGTTCTCCAGACCCCTCACCAGCCTCTGCATCAAGGGAGGTTCAGGCTGGACATCAGGAAGCATTTCTTTACTGAGAGGGTGGGCAAACACTGGAACAGGCTTCTTAGAGCGGTGGTCGATGCCCCCCAAGCCTGTCAGTGTTTAAGAGGCTTTTGGACAATGCTTTTGGACAATATGCTGTAACTTTTGGTCATCCCTGAAGTGGTCAGGCAGTTGGACTAGATGGTCATTGTAGGTCCCTTCCAACTGAAATAGTCTATTCTAGTCTAGTCTAGTCTATTCTAGGTAATAAGTCTCTTTTCCTCTTCTGGGTTTGTTTGGGTTTTTTTTAATAATCAACATATTTTCCTTAATAAATGAATAAAATGCAGTTCAAAAGCACTCAGTTCGTGTTCATATTTCAACTAAAATGAAACCATCATCTTGCAATAATCTTGTGGCAGATGATACATTAACCATAGCCAGACATGAGAAAGGAAAGGAGAGGCACCAGCAACTAGACTCCTCTCAGCTAGCAGGAGTAAACCAGAAATAATTCCACCGAAGTCAATACAGACTCGCTGGTATAAAAAAGCACTGGCAAATCCTTAGACTATTTCTTTCTTTAGAAAAGCAACAGTTAATGCAGGCTGTGGAAAACAGCTCTGGTTTAAAACATGCCATTGCTGACAGGCTACTCTCAACATTACCTGAGGGTCAGGTGTCATCAACCTACACTTTAAAAGCCAATTTATTCTTACAGATATTTTCTTAAAGAACATGAGTTCACTAGGGGTCATAAAAGACACATTAGCCAAAGGTGAGGAACACATTACTAGAAGACATCAACATACTTTTGTGGTCCCACATTCCCACTGCCCAGTGGGCATCTTCCCTCATCTGACCCTTTGTCCAGGAAACTATTGAAGACATTTCATCTCCTGCTGTGCTGTTCAAGCATACAGTATAACGTTAAGCCCGGCTTAAACAATCTCTTAACTAGTGTATCATTACCACACTTTTATTAATCCTCTCCTAGTTCAAACAGAGGAAACTAGATACTGATGGGAGAAGTGACTCCTTGGTAATGGCATTAGCATAGGACTTCAGATCAAAACCTTGCTCTGTAGACTTCTTGTGGAAATCCCTGCATCTTCTGGTACTTCTGTAAGGGCACAGTGAAAAATAACGTATGCTAAAAAGCAGAGATTATGGTAATTGTGGCCATGCAAGTACCCACAATACACAAATACAAGATGTTAGAGATGATACACAAAGCATATGAGAAATAGCTGACTTCTAATCATACATTGCTTTTTCTGGCACAATAGCTTAGATAGGCATTTGGGAAATGAAAAGGAGAAGGTGAACAAAACTTACATTTGGAATTGTTTTGACTGCTATTGCTTGTGCTAATTGCTCTAAAAAGGATTTTGTTTGATTGTTTAGATAGCATTTTAGGAGAGTAAAATCCAGCACTGAGACAGGTCTTTGAGCACTTAAACATTTCCAGAGGGATTTACGGACAAAATCTTTGGTGATCAAGAACAATCAAATACAATCCAAGTCCTGAATCAAAACGCTAGCCTACTTAGGGCTTTTCATCTCCCTTGAGAAACCATGGTCCCTTGAAAGACTTTGGCAGACCTGGCTGGATACTTTGGTACTTAATATGCAACAGCAAGAGCGAACAAGCTTGTGAACAGCCATTAAATCACAATCAAGGATAGAGTCTAATCAAGTCTAAAAAGAGCAACATTACATTTCAGCATGCAGTTTGTTATCAACTGAACACATTAAACCATTAAAAGCATTCACACAGGAATCTGATGAATAATTTCATAGATAGATGATACCAGAATTTGAATATGAATACAAGCCACAAACTCACTCTGGGTTGAAATGCCTGCACCTCTCAACTACACAGCAGCACCAGATATAATGCAGGACACAAATGTGATGTTAATAGGAATATTTTACAAAGTAGGCATCAAAACGAGACAGGGAAACAGCTTAAAATTTCAGCTTAAGGGGACAGCAATGTGGCAAAGGCAACTCTTAAGCTACAAAAGCTGCAAAGGGGGAGCTCAACAGAATTTCCTACCTCCGTTGACTGGTTTCCTTTCCCCACAGGAGAAATATAGATTAATACCAAATAATACCATCGTGTCATTTTAGAGAGATATTGATACAGAAAAGCAAAGTATGTCTCCACCAGGGGCCACAATAATAAATAAATACTTTAGAGGTGTAATTGAGAGCAGCCCTGCCGAGAAGGACTTGGGGGTACTGGTGGATGAAAAGCTGGACATGAGCCAGCAATGTGCGCTCGCAGCCCAGAAGGCCAATCGTATCCTGGGCTGCATCAAAAGAAGCGTCACCAGCAGGTCGAGGGAGGTGATTCTGCCCCTCTACTCTGCTCTGGTGAGACCCCACCTGGAGGACTGCGCCCAGCTCTGGAGCCCTCGGCATAGGAAAGACACGGACCTGTTGGAGCGGGTCCAGAGGAGGGCCACAAAAATGATCAGAGGG
>NW_008794710.1:358819-393686 GCF_000699145.1 Aptenodytes forsteri
AGGTCAGGTTGGATGGGGCTCTGAGCAACCTGATCTAGTTGAAGATGTCCCTGCTCACGGCAGGGGGGTTAGACTAGATGACCTTTAGAGGTCCCTTCCAACCGAAATTATTCTATGATTCTATAATTTGTGAAGTATTCAGAGCCTTTCAAAAGTATTAACTCTGACAGCAACATGATGAGGTGTATCTCTTTTAGCCCCCTGTACAGAGGGATTAAATGAAGCTAGAAGAAAAAAAATGGCATCAGTGTTTCCAAACAGGGACCTCAAATTAGGCTCCTCAGCATTAGATAGATGTAGATTTTCAAAAGTGACCAGTGAGCTGACTCGCACTCATCTCCATTTTAGGCAACCTTAACTAGACCTAATTTTCAGAAAGTACTGTGTTCTCAATCCTTTCAAATGATCCTTTTAAAAAAAAACCTCAAGATGGGTATCAAAAAATATCAAATATTTGAAAAAATTAGTTACAAATATATTATTGTAATTAATCACTTTTAAAACTCTTTGTTTTGCTATCTTAATTTATTTCCATAAGAGCTAGGCCCTTGGTCTTTGTAAGGGTGAAAAAGCAGCATACCACTTCTGGGAAAAAAAACAGCCAAGTTCATTTAAACACTTGAGCATAAATTTAGAAAATTAATTTTATTCATACAAGTTTGTAAAGTGTTCCCCAAACCACATTTTGTGTTGTGTATACAGAGCACATAGAACAAAGATGTTCAGCTCCCTGCCTGGGATGCCTAGACGCTGCGGTAACACAAATAAGAAACAGCGACAACAAATCGGCAGGACAGCCAGGACCAGCATCCAAAAGCCTGCACTCCCAGCATCTTACAAATCTGCCTGGAAAACCAAACTCAGGAGTGCCGGCTCCTGCTCCATGTTCTGACTGATAGAGCGCTTTATGTTATTCCACACTAAATGTGAAAGTTAAGTTAGGTATGGCACTTTCTTAAAACTGCCTCTGCTTTGGAGTACGTCAGCAGACAGAACAGCAGCATCGTGCACGTGACGGCACACCACGGATGTATGTAGCTTCACTGAACTGTCAGCATTCACCAGCTTAACTGATCACCTACGCAATCCACTCTTACTAAATAAAACTTAATGAAGCAGCACCAGTGCATTTCAAGGTCCTAAATCAAAAAATATAAAAAAGATGCACAAACAGTGACTGCTAAAGGGAAATGCATTACGGATGGGACAAAGGATGAGTTTTATACACTCTGACATGTAAGCTGCTAGACACTGAATCAATGTGCCATCAAAAATTAATTTGCCTGCAGAAAGTCTTTTTGGCCCACCAGATCTTCACAGATTCAAAGTTTCTACTCCTACATAGAAGGCTTCCCATTAGGGAATATGAAGTAGACAGGTAGTGGAAAACTTCGTTAACAACACAGAATCAGTTATGGACCTGAGAATATTCAGAGCCAAAAGCCAGACAAAGAAAACAGTTAACAAAGAAGAGAGAGGGAAAGAAAAAACAGTATAATGAAAATATAATTATTGAGCACTGCAGTGTATTTCAGCTTGGTTACATAGTCCTAAGGGACACATTGAACACTCTAAGCCATGGCAAGGACACTGAGAACTGACAGGAGTGTCCAGCACACTGCAGGACTGAGCTCTCTACCACAAACCAGAGCTATTGCCATTACATGCATTTTATAACGTAATCAAGGCACAGGCACATACCCAGTGCATGTCCAGTGCCTACTGGAAGACAACGGAAAACATTATTTCACTTTTGTTTTAACTTGGACTGTGGTTGGAAAGACAAAGTCTCAGGTTCCAAAGGAAGGGTCACGTGAACTGATAGTCCTGAAGAAAAACAAGAACTTCAGATTCCACTTTTGCCCTCATCTCAGTGTAGTCCATAGTACCAAACTTCAGAAAACCTCAAAAATATCACTATGTATTCCATGGAATCCAACTGGATATAGTATGCATGTAACTATACCCGATACCAACACTCCCACCACATACTTGTAGGCCTCCCATCACCAGCAACTGGATGTTAATGAATTAATTCTCAGGATAACTATACGAACATAAAGAACCACCGTTATTTCTATTTTACAGATTCAAAGCAAAAGCTCAAGATCCCAGAGACTGGCCACTTTTATCTGGCTTTTGTTGCTCTAAAACTATGACATCCATCATCAAACACAAAGGATCACTATTACTATGACTTAAAGGATTCCATTTAAGTCAAGCTTATAACCAAAATTCTCAAGAAACTCCATATGAATACTTCAGGAAAAAATGGATACACTTTATGGCACAGTCTAAACTTAGAGTATTCTGCAGTTGTTCCACAGGATGGTTAAACTCAACCCTAATATCTGGTTTAATTCTCCTTATAGAATATGCAGTCCTAATACATCCACACTGTGGATCAATGAATGTAGTCACTCCCTGTGATCCCAGGACTAAAGAAACTTCAGCTTAAATTCATACCTGCTTCTTAACTCGTTTTGTTTGGGGGTTTTTGACAGCAAGTGTTTATAAACCTCACAAGACAGGAGGCCACTGCAATGATAGCTAAATGACAAAAAAAGTTACTAATATTCAGGCTAGCAACAAAGACAACATGGATGCATCCAAAACCACCATGTCTAAAAATTCTGTCCTACAATCCTTAGCCAGGGAGACAGTGGATCACTTCATTTGAGACAAGTATCAACACCACAACTGTAGACACTAAATCTGCTTTAATCACCATTTATGCACTTTAACGAATGATCCTTTAAGGAAAAAGGTATAAATAATGCCTACAACAAGCAGCTGAAGCACCCTCCACCTCCCCCCCCAACATGCATGCTCCTATAGCATCCTGCCTCCTCTTGCTTATTCTGTATCTGGCCCCCTACTACCTCTTTACCCAGCAGCAAAAGCTCAACCAGAGGATGCTGAGCAGCCTCCTTCCAGCCTCATCTCTTACTTGATTAGGAAGTAGCTGGCACTGAATGGAGCTGGATACTTGTCAAAGAGCAAGTATACTGAATGCACGCAATATAGTAAATTACAGGCATATTTACTTTAATTTAATCCTTATGCATCTCCTTAAATCAGGAGGGTGGGAAGCACAACCTTTTTTGTATTCAAAGTATTCATACTGGTTCCTAATCATCATTCTAATAAAATAGTAACAGTGAGCTTGTGGAAGGTATTTCTTGCAGTTTTTATGCGCTCAGCCACATTTTTGGTCACCATTCCCCCTCTTCTCATTTAAGCCCAAGCCACATAAAATCTAAAAAGTTTATTATATCTTCATAGGTAGCACAGACAAATATTTCATTACACTTCTGCAAATAAACTCCTTTTTTATTCATGCTATGCAATATAAAAGACAAGACAATCAGCTGGCTACTGAACCTAAAATGGTTATTGGGCTTTCTCTGTGAAATGATGCAAGGATAGAAAAATTGAGTTAGATGGCAAAAGCAAGAGCCAGACCATCTCCTCTAATTAACGTCACACTAGCTTTCTGGTTTCCTGGCAACTTTGGAGTTTCGGCCTTGTCAGATGGAAAGTATTTGCTTGATAAAATTTTCAGAAATTCTCATCACTCTAATTTGCCAGTAAAACAGATTTTTCAGGGCGGAGGAAGGGAAATTAAATTAGATCCTGTTTTCTTCTTTAATCAAACTGATGAAAACAAAAAAAAAAAGAAAGGGCTGATAAAACACTATGCCAATTCTATCATTTATCTAAAACCTACTCCTGTTTCACATGAAAGACCTAGTGGTTCGACCTGGGTGTATACAACCCCCCTGGATATACTGTATTAAGACCTTAATCTGCATGAGTGAATCTGACTCCTTGGTTTTGCCAAAAATCTGTACACTCATTTGTGAACATAACAACAAGCATTTAATGTCTCAGCCATCGGTACAATAATGAGAAATGCCCTTTCCACTTGGCTGTTAGAAAGCTTGTAAACTTCTGAGCAACAACACTAATATAACCCTGCACAGATGGTCCAAATTTAGAGTAGCACAATCAAAAAAGATGACAAGAGGCCAACCTCGTAATATGGCCAGAGACTTTGTTGTCATATATAGAAGAAATTAATTCAGTCCAGTTCAGATTACTATACTGCACATCTCAGTACAGCATCTGAGCATGTCTGCACCATAAAATGGTAATAACTCCACTGTAGTCACAGAAGGAGAGCTGGATCCCTGGAGAAACCCTTCACAATCCCCCTGTTCTGCTTCTGTGCCATATGGCCCAACTCACATCACAATTTAATAAATGCGAGACCGTGCAACCCCTTTGGTCTCTGAATCAGGCTCTGCATCCAAAAGTTTCCATCTCGCAACAGGATGAAAACAAATCTGCCTGAAAAACCTTTCAGAAAGAGCACAACGATTCCCAATTCCTATTTCTCCCATTCAGCTTGTCCAGGCTCACTCCAGTGAAAGCACGACATGTCTGGGCCAAATCCCATGAAAAGGTGCTCCTGGAATCGTGTCAAAACTCACTTTGTGGTAATCCAGGCACAAATCATACTGTTAAAAATGTGGTGCTCCTAAGATGACTTTGCTAAATACCTCTTCTACCAGTTTCTAAGTACTGCTAAGAGACCTTGAATGTTAGCTAGATATCATTATATGGAGCCTTGGTTGTAATCAAAGAAGTCCTCTATTTTTCAGAATTGCATGATTAAATGGTCAGGATATCCTACAGGATGCTTTACATCCATTAGCCCAGCATATACTATCAAGACTAAAAATATTAACTATCCTTCCACCAGACATAGAATGATGGGTTATTCTCATTTCAGTTATCCCAAGGGCCAAATCTTTACTTTGTTTTGTTCTGTTTCCCAGCTACAAAGAGCAAAACATGTCCTTTCAGTCTGGCTGACTTTCATCAGTGACTAAGGGGAGAAAGCAGAAAACCTATCAAATCTAAGGGACATACAGCAAAAGCCAAAATGTTCATTCCTTAGTGCCATGCTCGGACTAGATGAGCACTCAGTGCCATGGCAGACCACCAGCTTTCATACCACACTGTCCAGGGGAACTGCCGCAAGCTGAACGACGCCAGGAATTCAGGGAGGGCAGACAGAGATGGAGGATCACTTGCTCCTGGCAAGGCAGCAGCTCCTGCTCTTACAGGCACTGTTTGGTGCAGAAAGCCACTATCTTCCCAAAGATGAGATAAGACTGAGCGAGACTGCAGCAGAAGGCAGCTCTAAAGAGGCCAGAGGAGGAGGGAGCTGCTGCCCCAGCAGAACATAAGCAAAGAGAGATTTCTGTCTTTCTGCAATTTCTGTCTTTCAGCTCCCATTGAGTTCACATGCCAATGCTCCACATTTTAATTTTGCAGCTTTGAGCATTGCCCAACTATGAGCGAACTTTCTGGGGGGAAATAAATTGCGGAAACTATTATTTAACATGTAGAATATACAAAGTGGAATCATACAGAAATCACTTTCCAGCTGGCTTTGTTCTCCCATTCATATGATAGTTTTCATATTCTTCTGGATTTCTGCTTATTCAAACTGCTGGAATATGGATGCTGGCCACTTTAACAGAGCAAGCAAACTCAGCATCTATCACTGACCTGCAGAAAAGGCATTCTCTGATAAACACAAAGTTGCTTTGAAAAATCCATCAAATCTAAAAAGATTCAAAGCATCATTTCTCCTGAGTTTTTTCTTTTTCCACTAGTTTCTTTGCTTTCATTTATTTATTTATTGCAGAAAATGGACGCCTGCATAGTTAGGAAAATGGCATCTTTTCCTTTTAATTTATCCCACACAGCACAGACATTCAAACTGGTGGTTCAGCAGAAAGGAGGTCAATGTACTAATGGAATCAATAAACTTAAGTGTGATGAAGCAACTGCCACTTCAATTACTGTATAAATCATAAATCATTTTCAAACTCAAGAAATGTCCTTCTATCAATAAACTATCTGTTTAAGCAATTGTTTAAAAATCAAAGTGTGATCTTGTAAACATTTTGGGGCTCAGTTACACTGTACGTCTTATTCATAACTTCTGCTTATTCCTCATTGCTTATTCCTTATTGACTCAGATTCAGAACACAGTAAAGACAAACTGAAGGTTTATTTACAATTAAAAATTATGGTAACAGCCTCCTCCTCCACACTTGTTCCCTCTACTCCTCAGTTAGTCACAACTGGATGCTGTGACAGTAAATATTTCTCCCAAGAAAAGTGGAAGCATGGTGCCATACCTGTGCCCACTGCAAGCTACTGGTGCTGTCCAGATGCAGAGAGCACCGTCTTCAAACAAGCTCTCTGCAAGCCACCATCAAACCACCAGAAACTCTACAGGCTGATCTCCTGCGTGCTGATATGGACCAATGGCTAAATACGCCTATTAAGCTCTATATGCTGCATTGCCCTGTATGACGTGTCTCTAACTCAGCAAGTGAAGGCACAGGCATTTTTTCCCACCCTGGAAGTTTAAAATATGCTCCCTAGGTGACAGGAAGTCTTGTCTGCCCACATTAAAGATAAAGAAATACTGTAGCATGATGCAGCATGACCTCCTCTTAACAGTCCTCATTCCCCAGTGAAGTGTAGAAGAGCAAGAAAGTCTAGAGAGAAATTATTACTGTTGAAGTAGTATATATACAGTGGCATGAGGATGCAGAGCAACCCTTAGATGGAACAAAAGCTTACCATCCTCTAGTCCAGGACAGATATGAGTTATTACACATAAAGTGATAACCACTGGCAATACTAATTATCTAGCCTGAAGCAGAACATATGTGGGATCACAAACTACTGAAGCATAGATTATTAGACAAGTGGAGCCAATGCTCTCTCTGTAAACTTTTCCTAAAGATCTGCTACAGCTCAGCATGCAAAATAATTTGCATCAACTCTGCTTTTGGTGAACTCCTCTCTCTGCATTGTAGAACTTCAAAACTCTGTTCAAATTTGTTCAAATTTGGGATTCCTCTGCACTTTGTGCTGCAGAAATGCATGGTAAGAAACTGCCTTTTCCCTGAAGTTTTATCTGAATAGACGAAAAGGATCAAAAAGAAAATAAAAGGTAGATTATCAAGGTCGAGAGAGAGATTGATTACAGGAGTTGTTCAAAAATCAAATCTGGCTCTAGTAAAGCCAAAGTGAAAAACTGCGCCTGATGGCCATAACACAGTATCACTTTTCCCCATCACAAAACTCCCACATCTCTAAACATACTCACACTTTCAACATGACCTCGCACTATCTCAGAGCTCAACTTCCTGGCTCTCAGAGAGGTGGCAGACTTAAAATCGCAATGGCAACTCCCACTGGCACAATCTCCTCTGTTCTTTGTTTCCAAAGTTCTCTGAAATTGTTTTCAGAGCCTTTGTTACATATTTACAAACTTCACCTTTATTTCTTCCTACAGCAAGAACACCATGACTTCCAAACACTCACTGACCATATTGAAAAACAGTCCAAGCAGTAACAATTGTCAAATTCAGAGCCGCCTTCAGTATTCAGTGAAACTACCTAACGCCAAGGATTTTAGGATGTCTTTTGAAGACCCAAGAGCTCTCTCTTCTGGTATGCCAGGCCTTCCTTCAGCACTCTCCTAAAGAGCACTAGCTTTGCACATCCCTCAGCTAGTGAAGTCTTTGGATCCCACCAGTGTTAATTCTTCAATTACAGCTCTTAGTGCTTCTTTACAACACAGGTCCCCAGGACAGTGTACACAACTGCTGATACAGCTTCACTGACCTCTGTAGAAATACATAGGAAATACACAGTTCCATACCTTCAGCATTTCAGTTTCCTCATGCTTAGTGGCAAGCCCTGCCCATTTTCAATTGTCTTCTACCTACATAAATGCCATTAGTAGTCTATGAAACCTACTCAACTTGCAATGTAGAGCATGCAAGACACTGAGGCATTTTGCTACACATGAGCTGCACCAGAAACAGTCATCTAATGTTGTGTGTAATTACCACAGCATTCCTGTGCGCACAGCAGACACACTTTGCTCACTAGTACCTCCTGTACTACTGGTGACTCTTCAAAAGACTTTCCTCAACAGCTTCATCACACTGTCTGTAGCGATGGCTTGGTATGAGCACTAGCCATGTTTCTTCTTTGTTCTGTTCAGCAAGCTATGCACTTCTGTTTATCTGAAAAATCAGTTTAATTCTTGTAGACATAAAGCTCATTAACATTCTGATATTCTTCTTCTGTTGTCTGAATGTCTCTGTAAGAAATGCTGCAGCTCTCAGGGTTTAACCAAACACTTGGTTTTACTGTAACTCACAGTGGCTGGCCTTGGTCATAACTTAATTTCATATGGCTCTCAGAAGTTGTTTTGGATTCACCAGCAGGAAGGGAATCGTGTAATTGTCAATGTTATCAAATCACATTTGTCACTTCTTCCTGTAAACACCCAGAAGGAATTTACTCCACTCAATAAATTCCAGATATCTGCCTAGGAAAACACAGGGACACTTAAAAGCTGTGCGGTAATACTAATAAAAGTGAGAAGCCTGCCTCTGAACTCCTATGTTTAATGCATTAACAACTGCTGAATATTATTACCTGCTTTACCGTAGCACCTATATGCTCTACACCAAGATCAAAATCAAAATTATACCAAGTGACATATAAGGTACTGTTCCAGAACCATAGATTTCACATTGGCCACACAGGCAAAGGGATAGGGGAAAGTAAACATACAACCAAGGCAACAGAGGTCATTATTTGTAAATGTTTCAATGACTTTCTGGGGAGAAAATAAATGAGAGGTCAATCTACAAAGTATTTCAAGTGAGATATAAATAAGTATATATACACGCACACAGAGCTTCTGATCCTTCCCTGATTTTAATAGAACTTATTTTTACCAGCTCTGTATTTTGCTTATACAAAATTTACCTATAAACATCTATAATCCAGAAATGTATTATGGAGCTCATGCAGGTTGAAGAATTAAGGATGCAGAGGGAGAGAGAAAGAAAATGCCAGCAGTGTCAGGAGAATAAGAAGAAGAAATAAAGAAAAAACAAATTACGAAAGACCAAGAGAATGCCCAGCAGTAAAAGTACAGTGAAGGAGAGGTGGGAGGAGGCGTGGGAGGACATATTCTGTGTGCCCATATGCCAGTGTGGAAGAACATCCAGGCAATGGCATGCAAAACCCAATGACGCTATGCAGGCCTTGAAGCAGATGCACTAATTCAAAGCAGAGTGTGCCATGTGAAGTAAAAGCCACAGAAATATAGAAATTCGTATTTTTCTAAAAGATTCCTGTCTTTGTACATTATTTTAATCAGGAAGAAAAATAATTCAACACATGGAGTTTACCAATAAAGTGAACAAAGCCACCGAGAAGACATATTTTGGAAAAGGAACACAGCAGGACACAGCCTCTCCCAGAATTTCGTGTTAGTCGCTTCTGGATACAGACTTCCCCACATGTGAGTCCCCCAATGTGGGGGTGGGGGGCAAGGGATGGGGGGAGGGGGTGTCATGCAAAGCATGAAAACGAAAGACATTGTGGAGAATGACTACAGGGCTACTCTTACCCAAATCAGTTCACTCATCTGCTTTACCACAAGGTCGCACAAAGAGCTGTGGTGACAAAGCTAAGTGAAATGCATTGAAAAGTAACAGGTGCTGGAGACGGAGAAAGGTGAAGGAAGAATTTAGGGGGTTTTTAACAAAGAATGAGGCAACAGAAGCATACTAGTAGATAAGGTGGAGATTAACATCATCCTCAGATTCTCAGACACTGCCGTAAGTTTTGAGATCGTTTCACTCACTTCTTAAAGAACTAATGGAAATTGGGGTGCATACCAGATGACCAGGAAAGGACAGACATTGAACTCACTTTTATAAAAAAAGGAGAAGGGGTAGGAGGAGTCTGGAAAGCACCAACTAGTCAGCGTAGCTTCAATTCCCAGAAAAATTCTAGAAACTATCACTAAATAAACTGTGTGCAAGCAATGAGTGAAGTCCAATTTGAAATTCTCAAAAGCAAATACTATCAAAATTACCTAACTCCCTCATATAGCAGAGTAACAGGCCTTAGGGATAAGAGAGAGGCAACAGATACCCTCTCGGTTTGCAAGGGGTTTGCAAGGGAACACGTCCTTAGTCTGGTATTATTTAACATCTGCATGAAATGGCTATGCTTATTAAATCTGAGGATGACTCCAAGCTGAAACATACAGACTGAGGTACAGGATGAGAACTCAAGGTGATCTTCACAAATTGGAAAATGATCAAAAATGGCCAGGTGCCATTCAGCAAGACCGATGGCAGTCAATGAGCATAAATACTAAAGTGCGCATAATCAGAATAGGCAAGAGCAAAGTACACTCAGCAGAAGAAAGATCTGGGAGTGTTAATGAATCATGAAACAGTAATGTCTGCCGTTTTTGTAGCAGCGTGGCACCATAAGGTAATGCATAAAGAGGCTGCAAGACACATGCAGACTGTGAGTCTCAGAAAGGAAACTTCTACTCCAGTCTTAAGACCTCAGCTGGAAGAGTGTGTTCATACCAGAGCATCACAGGACTAATGTGGATTAATTGGAGAGAGCCTGGAAGAATGCAATAAAAACGATGAGAACTCTAGAAAAGCAGCACCAAGTAACAAGGAAAGGATGATAAAGCTGAGGTTATTAAATCTAAAGAACACAAGACATAGGAGAAGCCTAATAAAGGCTTTCAGATACATTAAAGTTTGATGAAAAGAGACACAGAATAAGCTTTTCTCCATATCCCTAGTGGATAGGGAAAGAAGTAAACTGAAGCAAGGTAGATTTAAATCAGACATTAAAGAAAATAGCCTAACCCAGCTGTCCAGGTTCCTCTTAGCACGATCAATTCTCCAGTTCAGTTCTCCAACAACAACTACACTGACACCAGCTGAGAGGGTTTGTATGGGCCTGGAAATACTCTGTGGCCCCTTAAGACAGCACTGCTACCCAGAGAAACAGGTAGGAAACTACATACTAAGGAATCTATTTCACAATACGCTGATTCAGCAGTGAAGCTACTTCCCAAAGTTCCCGTTTCCCTACTGCTCTGGCCACTTGTTCTCAGCCCCTTGCCTGTGCCCGATGCCCTTTCAGTTGGGTCAGTGCAATGGTTGCGGAGCTTCACTGTATGCCGGTACAGTGAAATGAGCCAACTTAAAAACAACCCTGGTTTTGGAGGATTTGTTTTAAGAGGGCTATAACCTGGGAGAATGCAAAATCAGCATACTGCAAAGCATCTAAACCCACACAATAGACAGGTGAACATAAATGGGGCATGCATACCACTTTTTACACTCAGAAGTTGCATACATCCAAAACCTAGACAACAGGCTCTCATCATGCAACTGAGCTGGGGATTATACACCCACCACAAACTTCCATGTTTTCTTATGGCTTTGTACCACAACACTTACAGGACTGTTTCATGTCCTGTACATCTCCACTGAGACCAAACAACTGGCACTTCAGTAATGGAAGTGGAACGCTACGATGACATATTCTAACATTAAAACATTAACATGACTTTCTCCTAGACATTCCCAAGTGAATGGTGGCACTTCCACTATTCTGCAGTAAATTTCAAAGCAGGTATCCTTTGAAACGAAACATATTATGACCATTAGCAATGCTAATGCAACGCCCCTTAAATAAATGCATTTTCTACAGATCATAAATAAAAATCCCTTTCAAAAATAGAAAGATATCAAGACAAATATTGAGGTTTATTAGGGCTACAATTATAAGCAGAAGGTTAGCTAACACTATCTAAATATTTAACCTTTCAGAGCTCATTGCTGGAGTACAATGGTCGATGTTGTACAACACGCATATAGATCCCAGGCCTTCCAGAATACCGATTACAGTGATTACAAAGCAGGTAGGTTAAATTTGTTGTCTAAGTAGCTTAGCAATTGACCCTGAAAGTAACTAAATATGAAGGCACAGTTAATTTTAAAGACACACAGATTACGTTGCTAATACAGCTCTAACAACTGGAACAGGAACAAAGCATTGCCCCAAATTACAGTGACAGTCATGTGAAAGATTCAGGAATTAAAACAGGGTCCTACTATATCAAGTTTTAAGCTCACTTTGCTAGACCACAGATATCCCTCATTATACCTTAAGACCTCATATGGCAATTATTTTAGCCCAAAGAAAAATTCTGCAGCGCTCCACTGATTTGTAATTCTTCTGCTCTGGAGGAATACTCATATTCCTTCGCAAACAGTTTAAATACTAATTATTTCTTTGCTGAACCCTGCAGTGAAACTCATATTTAGAAGGGGTCATGTAAAAGCACTTCTAATATTTCTGCTGCTCAAAGAGCAATACTCCTCATCCGCTTCAGTGATTTCCTACCCAACAGGTACAACATTGAAGTAATGAGCATTATAAAACTTAATACAGTGCCATATATATTTTATGGCTCTGTAGATCCAGATCAGAGAACATCCAGATTGTTTTTACAGAACTAATGCCAGACACATTTCAAATTATTATGTATGCAACGATTCTAAGAAATTTATAACTCTTACCAAATTAAAATTAAAAAAACATATAGTTGAGAAAAAGAATTTTAAAAATCCCAAACATTCTTTGAGGAAGGTAAAATTTCCCAATGATTTTTTAAGTAGATGTTATTATGAAAGAAAATAATATATATTAAAATAAAAAGTGGCTTGGTAAGAAGCATATTTCACTAATGCAAGTATCAGGCATTAAAAATATATGTAAATGAAAAAACATTCACAATGCTCTACTGTTTTTACAGGACAGCATTTAAAAAACAGTGTCATGTAGGATGTAAAGCCACATGAAAGCTCTGGATAAGGGACTGTAAAATGAGATTCCCTTATATCAGACTAACATCAGAAAAATAACTTTCTTCTGTAGCTTGCCTCTCTTTTCCCTTCTGTTTACCTATGGTAACATGATCACACAAATTTCCAAAGTATCCAAACACTTCATGATCTTTGATGTTGCCCTTATAACCGAAGAGGCGGAACAAGACTTCCGTATGTGACATTTAGATATAGAAGGATTCAAGTTACCTGCTCAAGGTTGAACAGAAAGCCTCTGGCAGCCCCGCGAACCAGAAGTGGTTCTCCTGAAGCCCAAGAGGTGCAAAAACAACCAGACCCGCCTCGTTTGCAATTTCTACAGGAACCGCATCATGTTGCAACCACTGACAGTCCTCTGTAGAGAAATCACAACTCACCTGGAGTCTGTCTTTGAACTGACAGAGAAACTACAGAAACAGAGGCTTACGCTATTCGTAATGTGAGCAAAAATGTCCTACTTTAGGAATCTGCTCAGGAAAAAGACTGGCTTTGGATCAGTTCCAGACCAAATGGTTTGAAAAAAGTACCCAATGTCCAAATATCCTGATTTGAAAGCTGTTCGAAGTTTGTTCAACGCTGTTCATTTCCATCAAACACTACGTTTTTCTTACCCAAATCAGTTCACTCATCTGCTTTACCACAAGGTCGCACAAAGAGCTGTGGTGACAAAACTAAGTGAAATGCATTGAAAAGTAACAGGTGCTGGAGACGGAGAAAGGTGAAGGAAGAATTTAGGGGGTTTTTAACAAAGAATGAGGCAACAGAAGCATACTAGTAGATAAGGTGGAGATTAACATCATCCTCAGATTCTCAGACACTGCCGTAAGTTTTGAGATCGTTTCACTCACTTCTTAAAGAACTAATGGAAATTGGGGTGCATACCAGATGACCAGGAAAGGACAGACATTGAACTCACTTTTATAAAAAAAGGAGAAGGGGTAGGAGGAGTCTGGAAAGCACCAACTAGTCAGCGTAGCTTCAATTCCCAGAAAAATTCTAGAAACTATCACTAAATAAACTGTGTGCAAGCAATGAGTGAAGTCCAATTTGAAATTCTCAAAAGCAAATACTATCAAAATTACCTAACTCCCTCATATAGCAGAGTAACAGGCCTTAGGGATAAGAGAGAGGCAACAGATACCCTCTCGGTTTGCAAGGGGTTTGCAAGGGAACACGTCCTTAGTCTGGTATTATTTAACATCTGCATGAAATGGCTATGCTTATTAAATCTGAGGATGACTCCAAGCTGAAACATACAGACTGAGGTACAGGATGAGAACTCAAGGTGATCTTCACAAATTGGAAAAATGATCAAAAATGGCCAGGTGCCATTCAGCAAGACCGATGGCAGTCAATGAGCATAAATACTAAAGTGCGCATAATCAGAATAGGCAAGAGCAAAGTACACTCAGCAGAAGAAAGATCTGGGAGTGTTAATGAATCATGAAACAGTAATGTCTGCCGTTTTTGTAGCAGCGTGGCACCATAAGGTAATGCATAAAGAGGCTGCAAGACACATGCAGACTGTGAGTCTCAGAAAGGAAACTTCTACTCCAGTCTTAAGACCTCAGCTGGAAGAGTGTGTTCATACCAGAGCATCACAGGACTAATGTGGATTAATTGGAGAGAGCCTGGAAGAATGCAATAAAAACGATGAGAACTCTAGAAAAGCAGCACCAAGTAACAAGGAAAGGATGATAAAGCTGAGGTTATTAAATCTAAAGAACACAAGACATAGGAGAAGCCTAATAAAGGCTTTCAGATACATTAAAGTTTGATGAAAAGAGACACAGAATAAGCTTTTCTCCATATCCCTAGTGGATAGGGAAAGAAGTAAACTGAAGCAAGGTAGATTTAAATCAGACATTAAAGAAAATAGCCTAACCCAGCTGTCCAGGTTCATCTTAGCACGATCAATTCTCCAGTTCAGTTCTCCAACAACAACTACACTGACACCAGCTGAGAGGGTTTGTATGGGCCTGGAAATACTCTGTGGCCCCTTAAGACAGCACTGCTACCCAGAGAAACAGGTAGGAAACTACATACTAAGGAATCTATTTCACAATACGCTGATTCAGCAGTGAAGCTACTTCCCAAAGTTCCCGTTTCCCTACTGCTCTGGCCACTTGTTCTCAGCCCCTTGCCTGTGCCCGATGCCCTTTCAGTTGGGTCAGTGCAATGGTTGCGGAGCTTCACTGTATGCCGGTACAGTGAAATGAGCCAACTTAAAAACAACCCTGGTTTTGGAGGATTTGTTTTAAGAGGGCTATAACCTGGGAGAATGCAAAATCAGCATACTGCAAAGCATCTAAACCCACACAATAGACAGGTGAACATAAATGGGGCATGCATACCACTTTTTACACTCAGAAGTTGCATACATCCAAAACCTAGACAACAGGCTCTCATCATGCAACTGAGCTGGGGATTATACACCCACCACAAACTTCCATGTTTTCTTATGGCTTTGTACCACAACACTTACAGGACTGTTTCATGTCCTGTACATCTCCACTGAGACCAAACAACTGGCACTTCAGTAATGGAAGTGGAACGCTACGATGACATATTCTAACATTAAAACATTAACATGACTTTCTCCTAGACATTCCCAAGTGAATGGTGGCACTTCCACTATTCTGCAGTAAATTTCAAAGCAGGTATCCTTTGAAACGAAACATATTATGACCATTAGCAATGCTAATGCAACGCCCCTTAAATAAATGCATTTTCTACAGATCATAAATAAAAATCCCTTTCAAAAATAGAAAGATATCAAGACAAATATTGAGGTTTATTAGGGCTACAATTATAAGCAGAAGGTTAGCTAACACTATCTAAATATTTAACCTTTCAGAGCTCATTGCTGGAGTACAATGGTCGATGTTGTACAACACGCATATAGATCCCAGGCCTTCCAGAATACCGATTACAGTGATTACAAAGCAGGTAGGTTAAATTTGTTGTCTAAGTAGCTTAGCAATTGACCCTGAAAGTAACTAAATATGAAGGCACAGTTAATTTTAAAGACACACAGATTACGTTGCTAATACAGCTCTAACAACTGGAACAGGAACAAAGCATTGCCCCAAATTACAGTGACAGTCATGTGAAAGATTCAGGAATTAAAACAGGGTCCTACTATATCAAGTTTTAAGCTCACTTTGCTAGACCACAGATATCCCTCATTATACCTTAAGACCTCATATGGCAATTATTTTAGCCCAAAGAAAAATTCTGCAGCGCTCCACTGATTTGTAATTCTTCTGCTCTGGAGGAATACTCATATTCCTTCGCAAACAGTTTAAATACTAATTCTTTCTTTGCTGAACCCTGCAGTGAAACTCATATTTAGAAGGGGTCATGTAAAAGCACTTCTAATATTTCTGCTGCTCAAAGAGCAATACTCCTCATCCGCTTCAGTGATTTCCTACCCAACAGGTACAACATTGAAGTAATGAGCATTATAAAACTTAATACAGTGCCTTATATATTTTATGGCTCTGTAGATCCAGATCAGAGAACATCCAGATTGTTTTTACAGAACTAATGCCAGACACATTTCAAATTATTATGTATGCAACGATTCTAAGAAATTTATAACTCTTACCAAATTAAAATTAAAAAAACATATAGTTGAGAAAAAGAATTTTAAAAATCCCAAACATTCTTTGAGGAAGGTAAAATTTCCCAATGATTTTTTAAGTAGATGTTATTATGAAAGAAAATAATATATATTAAAATAAAAAGTGGCTTGGTAAGAAGCATATTTCACTAATGCAAGTATCAGGCATTAAAAATATATGTAAATGAAAAAACATTCACAATGCTCTACTGTTTTTACAGGACAGCATTTAAAAAACAGTGTCATGTAGGATGTAAAGCCACATGAAAGCTCTGGATAAGGGACTGTAAAATGAGATTCCCTTATATCAGACTAACATCAGAAAAATAACTTTCTTCTGTAGCTTGCCTCTCTTTTCCCTTCTGTTTACCTATGGTAACATGATCACACAAATTTCCAAAGTATCCAAACACTTCATGATCTTTGATGTTGCCCTTATAACCGAAGAGGCGGAACAAGACTTCCGTATGTGACATTTAGATATAGAAGGATTCAAGTTACCTGCTCAAGGTTGAACAGAAAGCCTCTGGCAGCCCCGCGAACCAGAAGTGGTTCTCCTGAAGCCCAAGAGGTGCAAAAACAACCAGACCCGCCTCGTTTGCAATTTCTACAGGAACCGCATCATGTTGCAACCACTGACAGTCCTCTGTAGAGAAATCACAACTCACCTGGAGTCTGTCTTTGAACTGACAGAGAAACTACAGAAACAGAGGCTTACGCTATTCGTAATGTGAGCAAAAATGTCCTACTTTAGGAATCTGCTCAGGAAAAAGACTGGCTTTGGATCAGTTCCAGACCAAATGGTTTGAAAAAAGTACCCAATGTCCAAATATCCTGATTTGAAAGCTGTTCGAAGTTTGTTCAACGCTGTTCATTTCCATCAAACACTACGTTTTTCCTGTACTCAATTTCTCTTCCTTAGCAGCAAGTTACAGCCTGGTGTAATCACGAAGCATTAGCTCAATATTGGCCAAGTATAGCAAGAAGAGTCCGCATGAGCACGGTTCTCTGATAGCAGTGCCATAGTTAAAGCCGACATAAGTTGACAGGCTTCCCCAGGCTCCTGGGGAGGAGTCGTCCAGGGACTGCCCATCCCAGCCTCACTTAGAAAATTTTACAAGAGAACACACTATATTTTATTTATATATTTATCTGTGTTTTCAAAGAACAGCAGCTCAAACTTCTTCATTAAATCTACAAACTATACAGGCAGGGTAAGTGCCTGAAACCACCTGCATGTTTCACATACAGCACATACACAAAACTGAATTTCTGTGTGAACACAAAGTTGAGAACATACAGACTTGGAAAGCACAAATTTCATCAGAACTTTTTCCAAATCTAGTGAAAAGTAGTTTCACACAAAACCACTCATCTGAAGTCCAGCTCTTCAGGAACAGAGGGCAGGATACTGCCCGCTAGTGCTATTGCATGTTGCTTTTCTGACCTACATTTGACAGAATAAGCCTGCATGTCATCACCACCCTGAAGCATGACCAGGCCTGTCTAAAACCAAATTTCATCATTAAATCCAGAAACACCTTACATAAAGAGCAAATCTATGATTTAATTATTCTGCGCTTAGACAAACAAATTTTCCATTGAGTCTATTTCTACAGAAGCAGAAATCTACTATTTCCACAGAAAAAGCTGCAGCCTTCAATTCTTGCCAGAATATTCCCCTCATATTTAAGAAACACGATCAACATTCTCAAAGGCTCCGATTTCAGTGCAAATTACATGTCTTAATTTTATTTAAAATGTCTTCTGGAAACTACTGAACATCCTCTCCTTTGATTTCTCACAGTATGTCTCAGGCATACACGGGGAACTGCCCAGGAACGTACTGCAATACCAAATATACTTTTGGTTCAGTTTAGTTGTGTTAACAAAGCACAGCCATCCCAGCTGAATTTGCCTTGTAGATACGGTATAAGCAGCACTGCTTAGTATGCTTCACAGTTGCCTCTAACAAGGTTTGAATGAAGGACAGAACAAATACAAACAAAATTATCTTACTTCCTATTGCACTTAAGTTTTGACAGACTGGAAACTTTCCAAATTCTTATATTTTGTCATTAAAATAGGAAAATCCAGTCTGCTACAAATGGAGAATGGTCCAATTAAACACGTTAGCTACTGAAGAATTGTCATCTCTGGAGCTGCCTTGAAGCATGATGAGTCAACAAATTTGCCTGCTAAGGAAGCATCATGTATATAATGATTGAAGTTTGTGACATTAGCAAAGACCCTTCAAGAATGAAAAGTGATACAAATTGCTGCAAGCTTTGCTTTCTAAACTTCTGATTGTTCCTAAATACGACACAAATAAAATCAGTCTAAACCTATTCATTTTTCCAACATCCATTAAGGTCTCTTAAAAAGTCTACCCTTAGGGACAATTTGTCACATCTCAAAATGATGACATTTGCACCGCGACATGCTGACATTATACTATCCTATCAACAAGTAAATGTCACAATTTGTGACATAAACACTGCCCTATGACAACCTTTTGTTAGCCTCAGTGATACCATATACAAATATTTGACCGTGTAATGCAAATAGAACCAATGACACCTTTGGGACCAAAGCAGTGCAAGTCTGTTCCCTTGTGTAAGCCAATGTCAGCTTATTTGCTCCTAATTCCACGGTATCAGAAAAGCCACAAGTGCTACATGCTCTGATCCAGCGACAGAAAAACTCTACTTCATATCCGAACAAGAATAGTCTGACGCACAAGGAGTTAGGTCATTGCAATAGTCAAGCTAAATGAAGCAGTAACAGAACTCTACAGTCAGTATCCTTAAGCAGTAATAGGGCAGGGTGAATTCAAATTAGCCTTCTAATTATTTTCTCTTTAACTTGACTATTTAAGCCATTACCTAAGTTATACATTATAGTGCCCTGAAAATTTTTATTATAGAACAGACCTGCCTTGCTGCACTACTGTTCCTTCACCAAAAAATTGAGGGAGAAGAGCGAAAGCACCATGTTCTTTTCCCCACATAGATATAATAATGATGCCTACTAAAACTGTGTGTTATTCCTCAGAATTATTAGCATGCATGTGGTTCAGAAACTGCAAAAAGCAGCTGGGTACACTAAAAAATTACAAATAAAGTTGGTCCTGCTTTATTATCAGGATGAGCCTCATGCTGTTAGCAATGAGAGATCCCTCCTAACGCTTTTGGGGCTTAAATGCCTCTTAACTAATATAGTGACTAGTACGGTTGCAGCACTAGCCTAAGGATCTGATCCAAAACACACTGAAGCCTGCTGTTGCCTTTTACAGGCTTTGGGTTCAATAATACTGTATGGAGTGCTATTGCTGTCATAGCTAAGTGACAGCAGAGTGCATCAGTGAATTCGGAAGAATGAGACTCCAATATAGGGAGCCTTCTACAACAGGAAAGTGACGACGACTCAGGTCTTGTTTCTCTCTGTTGAACTGATTGCCTGTGCAAGGAGATTGATGCAGAAATCAATTCACTCATGCCAGCTGGTTTCCCTCTATCTGCAGTGATGGTAAGTTGATCGGGATATTAGTTTCCTTCATCTGACGTGCCTTTCATATGTAACATGCTGACCCTAGTCACGCTGAACAAACCAATACAGCAGCTAGAAAGATTAAATTAACCAACCCATAGAAAGGAAGGTAGAGGACTAAGGTGGAGTGAGAAGACAAAGAAAGGCAAAAAACAACAAACCTCTGCTCAAGCTAACAAGCTTGCTTTTTCTAGATGAAGTCGATAATATAGAAATGTTTAGGGATAGAAATGTTTAGGGAAAAAATTGAAGAAGAAAAACAGCAAGAAAGAACAGTGTGGAATTCAACATTTAAAATATAATTCTTGTGATATTACCTGTTTCTGTTTACTTTTCCCCATTTTGTAGGCTCCTGCACCTCTCCTTTTCCATTACTGTGAACACTCCACTAACTGTGAGACAAATCAAAGCTAAGAATCCTGCCATAATGGGTGAAATTTAAGTCAATGAAATGGTGCTGCTCTACTCTAGCTGAGAAATCTAATCACGGCTCGGGTTCCCGTGGAGTCTACAGACAGTCCACTATAATTGAATGTTTTTATTGATATCCTTCAATCCAATATTAAAAATGAAAAGAGAGCACTAGAAATCTTTATTTAAAAATCATGAACTATTTGTAAATAAGAATGAGCAAGAAGATTTTAAAAATTCACCTTCAGCACTTCACATCACATCTAAGAAACTTGATCATGCCTGTTTAATAATTGGCCTTAAAGTAACTTAAGAGGAAAGGACTGATTTTCATTTTAACAGAATCAGCAAATTTTACTGAACAAAAACGTAGCTTAATTATGCCATGCAAACTTGGAACGAACAAGCAGCATTTCTTGTATGTATCAAAACAATTTTATTATACAGCACACCAGAAGATCAGCTGTTTTAAAGTCAAACACTGAGACATCAAAGGCATTTTTTAATACTTGGAAAGGGTAAGACATTTGAATACTCTGAGGTAAACTTTCATAAATTAAAAATGAGACTCACTTGTTGATAAGAACACATACTGTATTGGTTATGTACCAAGAGAATAATGGCTTGAATTTAAAATTAATCCTGGCTCAGATGAGGTTGTCCCTTTAATGAACACTTATTCAATTTTAAATAACCAAGGAAAACATTCAGGATACTTAGTACTTTTTCTATATGATAGTACCATCACACAACATTTTTAAAAAGATGCTTTAATAAATTCCATAAAAACAAAAAGACATCTAAAAACCACTTTTGCCGTGCATCTTTCTTTCTAAAAACAATATTCACTCAAGAGAAGTAGCACCCTTTAAACTTCCCAACTTGGTGAGAAACTTACAGTAGAAAAGTACTTCGTAAATTATGTGTTGACATGTCTACTTGTTATTTTATATAATTTGTTGGAATTTAAATACTATTTAAATCAATATAGTGAGAAACGGTTTTGAAATTCTAAAATGTAGCTACAGAGCCACAAAATTTAAATCACTTGGAAAACATACCCCAAAATTTGAACTCATTTAGGTTTGCGGAAAGGATGATGAAATCAATAGAAATTCAGTACTAGCAATTTTGGCTAACTAACTGCTGCATTTAAGTACATAAGCTCATCTTCCCCCTCATTTTCATGTTTATAAACAAGGTATGCTTCTTGCACCTGAGAAGCTCTTACAGTTACCCCTGAGCCACAAATTGCTGTTGGCCAGGAAAGGTGTCTTGTGAAGGATCACAAAACATTCATCTGAGTCTGATGCTCTTCCCTCGATATCCATGGGTCTAGCCTAGCACAGACATTCTTATGTTCTTCTTAGAAGTCATTCCCATAAGACAGTATCAATTTCATGTTAGATAAAAGCACTCTAAATCTGTTCCTCTTCTTTCAGTCCATGAACTGTAGTGACTGCACAGCAAGTGCACTTGCATCAGAGAAACAAGCTGTGTCAGAAACCAAGACCTTAGCACTTTTCCTGCTTTTGACTCCCATGTTTTCAAGGCTCAGCTAAAGCCACAGAGCTTGCATATATGAGCTGCAGAATTTCCCTCCTACGACAGCTTCACACTCATTTGCTGTCTTTGCTTTCCTCAGCTTGCATTTGTTTTCAAAAGAAGCTTCATTCATTTAAATTCCTGCAATAAGGAACAGCTTGTAAATATTTCATTTCATTTAAAGGAAAAAAGAATTCATTGCCTATAGGTTACAAAAAGTAATAATGAGGCATACTTGGCAAAGTCACATATCAGAATGACATCACCTAAATATCAGAATGACATGCACTAATATCTGAACTTAATCCAGACAATAAAATCCATGGTAGTAGACATTTCAGAAGTTGTGTTTTGCTCACAATACCTCATTTATGCATTAAATCTAACACTGAATAGATTATGATTCTTTTTCAATTAAACCTCGATGAGCAGCAGCGTAATTCCAGTGATGGGTAGTATACAAATTCTTATTAGATGGCATGTGCAGATTACAGAACTGGATGACTGGAAATGGGATTTTGAGTCTTTCATTCCTAATTATGCTCATTTAAACTCACCCAGAAGCTTGACACAGAGGCACTCTGTCATGTCCCCAGTCCAAAACTAACCCTAGGTCAGTTTGAGAGATCACTTCACAGCTTTAGCCTGGGGGCACGAGGTGAAATACACTGCTCCTGGGCCAGTTTCCATTTAGATCATGTATTTTGGGGACAATGGTTTTTTTAAACATCTGCTATTGCTATCCTCTAGAGCTACAGATACTGCCATGAACGCAAGATTTCCTTAAGCAATGCTGCGCTGTCTGTCCAAGCCTACAGACAACATGTGACCAAGTGTGACCATCTATATTCACTGGAATGGCAGCTCCTAAACTGATGACATGTCTGTGTCATTACTAACCATGTCTTTGAAGATCGTTTTTTCCAGATGGAACAGGGAAGATGATGCTGTTTAAGCCCTCAGGGGTGAGAAAGGTGATTCAATACAGAGAATGAAATGAAGGGAGAATAACAAAGGAGACACACAGAGACAGAGAAAAGAAAGGAGGGAGGAGGAATGAGAGACATACAAAAAAGCAGACAGAAAAGTAACAGAAACAAAGGACAGATGCAGAAGTTGCCTAAAGGGGAGCAGAGTTTCTCACTGAGTGATAGTGACTGTGACAATCAGGTTCAGTTAATAAATACAAGTCTCTTTAGTTGCTACAAAAAATAAAAAGCTTGCATATTTTTTGCAAACCCTCCACATACAACAGACTGTGGATCAAAGACTATGAACTCTTTATATTATTTCCTGGCACACAGTCTATGCCTAAATGTGAATTTCAGTGCTCTCATCTCAACGGGCTTGACTTCTGAGCTACCGACCCCTGTGAAACATCGCGTTGGACTGAGTCCTGCTCCCTCAGGGAGCCTCAATATACTTCACAAAATACAGCAATGCAATAACCAGACTTGCTGGCAGTTTCTGCAAACAAGATAAAGATTATATCCTTCTCTAGCCTTGCATTCCCATCTTCAGGAACAGTCTCTTCGCAGTCACAAACATTAGAGCCAAGATGTAATCCCTCACAATAATATGGACATTGATTCAAACAGGAAGTGGAGGGTCTTCTTTTCATGCAGCTCTAGTGTTCATAAAACATCTCTTGCCTCAGTAGCACATACAAAAGCAGCTCAAACATTCCTGCGTGCTTGCAGACTGACCAAGCCAAACCAAGTCCACTTGCTGACGAAGAAGCTTGCCTTTCATTCAATTCTTAAGTTGTGCCAGTTTGTGCCAGTTTAAGAAGTGGCTTTTCTGCAGTTAGCTAAACTAAAAAAAAAAACTTATATTGATAATTTACCAGCTAATAACCTAGCTCTCACACTGATTTTATATGGTAGCCTGATATCAATCATCTCCCTCCTCTCCCCCAAGGGTTTTTTAAATAAAGAAATGGACCATAGGGCACAAGGTGCTTATACAACGAATTTAAAAATCGCTGTCTCTTAAAAGAGTTCTCCAGGAGCAATGAGATTATAAAAGGAATACCAAGGCTCAAAGCCCTCTAAATGTAGCCCACTTTATAAAAAAACATCTGTTTTAAAGCAGTTGGAAGAAGAAGGAGGGAGGGAGGGAGGGAGGGAGGAAGGAAGGAAGGAAGGAAGGAAGGAAGGAAGGAAGGAAGGAAGGAAGGAAGGAAGGGGAGATCTTGTTAGCGGCCCTCAGTGCTCCACACAGTAGCCCTTGAGAGATGCTGCATGAAGATGAACATATGTATTTCATTATGAACTGAAAACGTGTTCACTGAGCTACACCTTACAATTTTTAAGCAGGGGTGCCCAATTCAGCCTATATGCAGGGGAATGCATTTCTTCTGCATCTTCCTTGGCAGAAGCTGGTGGGAGCCAACAGCTTAATCAGTGAATCACAAAGTGGGTTTCACGGAGCTACAAAAATGCTGTTCAGCTGATGCGCAACATACTTTCTTGCTTCTCTTCTTTACAGTGGTTTTAGACAGAGTTTAATAATAATATTTGTGACCCAAGAGAAATTTAAAACATTGATAGTGGGCTGCTTGCTCCAAAAATATGGGCACTTTTGCTCCATCCACACATCCTCCTCCCTCCTGCATGTGCTCAGCAGCACCTCGGTGGATGTCACGTACAAGAGAGGAAAAAATAACTCTGGATTCTTTCATATTTGTTTTTCCTATCAGGCTGGGAAACCTCAAAAAGAACAAGATCAGGTCTCAGCTGACTCTGCCAGTACCGGCCTCCTTCATACAGAGGGAAAGAAAAGCTCAGGACCACCAATAGTAACAGCTTCCCAATTCTCTACCCCGAGCACCAGCACAGCCAAGGGCAACCAGGGAGTTCACCGCCAGTCCTCTGTAGTCTGTCACTGGTGCTCAGGACACAGCTCCCACTCCAAAGCCACCATATTCCCAACATAGATGTTTTGCATAGTTTCTGTTCAGTTTGTACTTCTCACTCAGGGAAAAGAACATGTTTCAAGACTGCTCTCAAGGCAGCTGAGACCTTTTGACATGCTTGTCATTATGTGGTTGGGTAACAGGCAGGGAAACATAAGAAACCACTGATTAAAAGCCAAACAAATTAGCAAAATAAGAAATGGCCCTCTAAATGAAAAGCTGCAATTCTGACGAAGTCCTGGTGCCTGTGTGGGGGCATCTGAGCCTGGGAGAGGAAAGCTTTTTAGTTCATATGCCTGCTTGCTTCTATGCTCTAACCACATGAAATACTACAATACCCAAGACTCCAAAGGCCCATACACATCAATTAAACTTGTGCGGTTTACAAGACTAAAATGAGAGAGGCCAGAAGGAATGATGTTCACATAGCATACCTGCAAACCAATACGTAGCAGCCAAATTTAGTGTGAACCCTTACTACTCTCAACAGGGCCCCATAAAGTGCTCAGAAAGAGCAGAGTGCTCTCGCTCTAAAAACCAGCTGGGAACTTAGATATAGAAGTATGTTAATACCAACCTGTCGTGAGTAGGATACTGGGGTTTTAGTTAAGAATCATAGAGATTAGAGCCTGTAAGTACAAACACACAAACACACAGCAGATCCCAATCATTTGATTTTGACTTCCTTTCCCACTGGGGAGATCACTGCAGGTTGAGGTGAGTTGGGCAAAAGAGCATTAGTGTTTCTGTGCCATCCAACTGCATGTGGTTACGGTCTCCAGCGTCACCAGCCAGGTCCCTGGGCATCTCCAGGCATTTGCTGCTACAAATCTCCCCGCAGTTCACCTCACGAGCTATGGAACAGGCTGAATGTTGCAGCGCTGTGTATGTGCACTACATCCCAATGGGTCCCCATTGCCTTGTGGCGGTAATTGATTGACAAAGATTGGCACTCAGAAAGTAATCCACCTGTCGCTGGCACGTGTTGCTTTTGTTTGTTTCTGTTCTTATGCCTCATCCATGGAGCCCCACAAAAACCATGCATAAAAAAGAGCTGCCCATACAAAAGGGGTTCACAAGTTCCCTCAGGGCTATACTCTTACCACTACCTATGTTAACATTGATGCCTACTTGTGCTGAACACCCAACACAATGCCTAGGAGCATAAAAGAACTGAGAAAAGAATATTCTGCTTTCCATAAATGGCAAGATTTAACAAGTACTGCTGCAGATTTAGATGCCTTAGACTCACAGGCAGTTCCAGTCCTCCGAAAAGAGGAGGTATACAAGGTATTTTTCTGCTAGCAAACACAGGAAAAATATCTTATTGAACTTAGACCCGGGAGGATTTTATGGCAACCTACCATCCCCTGCTACAATTGTGTTTTCAATGAAGAAACAACTATTTCTTCAGAATCAGTCACATTTAACACTGTGAAACACTGCCCAAAGCTCAAAGAGTGATTCCAACATATTCCTCTAACCCTCCTGCTCCATCCCCTTGGGCATCTGTCTTGCAGTGACAATTGCTGGTGGAGGCAAGCATGGGAATGCATTAACCATAAACAGGCTGTTCTTCAATACCTGAGAAAAGCAACTTTTCTCTACTGTAGTTCTTCAGTTAGGGAGGCCAGGCTATGCACTGCTAGAATTTACAGGTGGAACAGCTCAATCCTCAGTCATCATCATGATTATTTATTGGTATTACAGAAGCACCTAAATGCCACCAACTCGCAGCAGAGCCCCAGTACACCACATCTTGCTCATCTTGCTGTTCTTTCCCTGTGGCACTTTCAGTCTGGGGAGCAGAGAAGAGACAGCAACAGTGATGATAAAAAATGTGTTTTCACAGAGTGTAGGTTGCCGTCTGCTAAAACTGAACACACTGGCCAGTAAACATGGGCCTACTGCTCAGTAGGAATAAGGACATGTCCCGGTAGTTGGTGCTTGCAAATACACTTCTACGACACTTCATGCAGTTTTGCTGTACCTCCGATGAGCTTCCAAATACCATGAAAGAAACAGATTTCATAAAGTGAATGGGGAAAAAATAAACATTAAATACATCTACTTCATCTACTAAAACAAACTTTTAACAATGTTACTGCACAGAAAACACAGAAATTAGCTTTTTTGCTAATGACCAAATTATTTAAGTGTTTTTATGACTTATCTTTTTTTTAAAAAAAAGCCACTACTTACTGTTCTGCGGTTTTCTTTTTAGAAAACACAGATAATCACGAGGACATTAGAGTGATTAAGAGGGAAGCCAGAAATGAACAATAACGTCTGTGTGTATGTACATTTCTAAAAATGTGCCAGTCAAATACACGGTAGGTAGGTACTATTATATGTAGGTACTGTCCTATCCAGATGGTGCAATTAAAGAGCTAGGAAAAGTGAGTTGTAAAGGAAAATTTTAAAGGCCAAAATAAATGTTATTCAGAGAAATAATTACTACTCTACAAGAGTAGGAAAGGTACAAACACCGAGAAAGAAGCACACTTATTTCAGTATACCAGTCAATGAGGGCAGAAAAAATCATGCTAAATACAGGTTAAGTTTCACTGAAAATGTTTTTAGTCACATAATCTTAAGTCTGTTCAATGATCTTGAAATGCCAGACTCTAGGCATTTAAATTAAACTGGACTACACATTAAAAGGAGCCCTGGTCAAAACAAACATCAGAACAAGCAGAGAAGTTTGCATGACCTGTGAGAGCCTTTTCTTCTCTAATTCCTACACTGTACTGTGAAACAGTCAAAGGAAAATAGAAACCATAGATGTGATTTTCTATGGTCCTGCCTCTTTTCGGTGTTTAGGTGATAACCATTACTTTAGTATCAAAGTGCCCAACTTATTTAGAACAACAGGAATCCTAAGGGACAGGGAAGTACCGTTATTCTCACACTGCAGGTGGGAAACTGAGGCACAAAATCTATGTAATGCAAGTGCTATTTCAGAGGATACTGGTGAGGTAACTGGCAAAGTTCCTTGGTACTCCTATTCAGCTTCAACTTTACCCAACAGCCATTTATTTGGAACCTCACGCTCTACCTCTGGCCAAGCCTCAAATTTCCCCAAGGTACCACCGTGAATACCACAGCACCGCTTCAGAGTTCATGGACATGGTGATGGGGCTACGCAGAGCATCACCAGCTCTGCCAAGGACAGCACACACACTCTCAGTCCTGCGAGACAGCAGCACCTCAGCATCTTTCCTCTTTCCACAACAGCCTCACACAGGGCTGACAAAAGCCAATAGGATCCATAAACACAGCACTTTCTCCACTCACCTTAGCAAAGCCAGCGAGTCCAGCAGATGTGCCAGCACACACCTACAACGCTGAGCATTTCACAGCGCACAGTGGCAACTCCCTTTGAAACACAGCTTCTCACGGGAGGTGACACTGCCCTCCTCACTCTTGCACAACAGCACCAGGGTTAGAGTGCTCACCCAGCAGAAGGGTCTAATTCCCCCTTCTGCATGAATAGTTGAAATACACATCTCCTGCCAGAACAGACTCACAACCCTTACTGCTAAAACTGTTCCACTTTTTCTTGATGCATTGCCGATCTACTGGTTTGGACAAAGGAGAGATTGACAGAAAAACACACCTACATATATACATACAGAGTGGGCATGTTTCTAAACTCCTGACTAACTCTCAACTCGGAGGAGAAATTTTAGGCCTTGTCCCAATGGCTGCTTATGTATGAATATTCCAAGTCATTAGAAAAAAAAATACTTAAACAGCTGTTGGAGCAGCCCTTGGACTGAAACTTAGACCTTTAGGTAATTTCTGTCAATGTACATCCTTTAAGCATGTAATTCTGCTTCTCAGGGATGTATGCAGGTAGAACTGTAATTATAAAGTCTTTAGAGCTGCACCTTTATTTTTGCATTGGGGTTGTGCAATATCTACCACAACAGAGTCTTAATCCATAACTGAAACTCCAACAGCTATGCTACAATAAGTAAGTAAGGAAATAACTGCAACAGCAATAAACTCCAGACATTTGGGTTAGCAATAACTTTAAATAAATTCTGTGTTTTATCAAAGTTTGTCATCTAGCCCCCTCTACAATAAGTGGAGAGAGATACATGCTTTCAGAAGTCAACTAATCCAAGCTTTCTCAAGTACAGATGTTAAGATTGTCAGGGGAGAGATCAACCCAGGGACCATCTCCACCTCCTTCCTACTGCAGAAGTCCAAGCTTAGACTTGAAGGCTGAAGTTAGGCACGACAAAGGATCCCATCCAGTATTTCTTTCAACAGTGGTTTTGTCCTTGATGGTTTGTTAGGGTTTTAAATTATTATTACTGGGGCAGAGGGTTGGGGATGGGAATGGTTGGTAAAGAATGTGAGACTATGGGAATAAAAATGCCAAAGGAATGTTGCAGGTCATCAAGTTTCATCCTGAGCTACAGTGAGCAGTCATATACTGCAGACTACTTTCAACCTACACTTTCAGCCTTTGCTTAAATGAATTTGTGCTTTCAGGAACTAGAAGGATCTCACTTGCACTGTACTGCAGATTATCTCTCCTTATGCTAACATCCTTCGGTCTTAGTTGACAGGACCATGGTGGACTTGGCAGTGTTGGTGGACTTGGCAGTGTTAGGTTTACAGTTGGACTCGATGATCTTAAAGGTCTTTTCCAAGCTAAATGATTCTATGAAAATATTTTATTTGGACATACAAAGGGCTTGGCATAAAAACTTCCGTAATCTGGGCAATTTCATGTTTTAGATTAATAAATCAGTACACACCTCACAGAACTTCCCATTTTAGCAGAACAATTACTGTTTTTCTGAAAAGCTCATCATTTTCCCCTTCTGTTCTTTCAAAAAGAATCTACTCGTCTATTGAATTTTAATAAAATCAAAAGGGATGTCCTCATTTCTTTCTCCAAAGATCTGTATCAGTAGATCCCTAACACTGTCAAGCTTGGGAAGAATGCATTATGTTCCCACTGTGATATGTGAACCTGCTATCAAGAGCCTAAACATATATGTAACGATTGGTATTAAGCCAGATTTGGTTTATCATGCACACATAATACATCAGCAGTATCAGAGATAGGATTTCAATCTGGTGTCTGTCTTTAGTGTTCACCAGTAAATTTCCCTCCTAGATTTAAACTCTCTGAGCTCGTCCCAATGTCAGCACAATAGTACCTACTCATGCTAAGGCTGCTAGTAGCATGCTCCTAAGCAAACCAGGCAACGCCATTTAAACCAGCAAACCAGGTAAAACCAAGCGTGATTGCAGGTGTGGAGGGCTGTGGATGGAGGAGGACTTTCAAGCATGTTTGAAACACACACTTACTAATTAAAGTATGTATCAATTTTAAGTGTCAGGGGACGAGAAGAGGTGCGCTCTCTTTTCTTTAGCAGCTAGAATTTCCCAAAATGTGGAGAGAGCTCAACAGGCAGCGACACGACTAGCAAGCTGTAGGCCTGGAAGAGAGGGAAAACAGAGGCTGGTAGAAGCAAATAAATGAAGTAAGCCATAAACTTTATACCATGACAAAAAAAAGAAGAAAAAAAGATGTTAAACTCCAGAGTTACTTCAGTCAGATTAAAATCATTCTGCTTTCCGTGTGGGATTCTGCTGTTCCAGTCAAATATGATTATTGGGTTTGGTTTCTGTTTGTTTCTTATCGCACTATCATCTCAAGGAATTTAAAAAAAAAACCCTCCCTATGGGTAATCTGCCTTTCACTTTGCAATGTATATGCCATTTATCAAAGGTCTGAGCTGTCAGGATTTTTGACCTCATGCTCCCTTTAGTTTCATAAAAAGTAGTCTTGCTACTCTGGCAAAACAGCACCAAAACCTTACCACACATGGACTTTTGCCCAGTTTGGATAGGTAATTACATTTACCATTACAGATTCTGCTACAGTAATATTGAAGTCAATGCTTTTTATAGATCCTCTCAGCAAAATTTATTGCAAACTGAACAAAACAGAAAACCAATTAAATAAAATATCTGCCAAAGGAATACATTTAGTGATCACTAGACTGTATAAATCATATATGGTGAAACTGTATCGCAAAGAGTAATATTTTTTAAATTAAACACAGTATCTGTATATCAAATACAGAAAAGTCTGGATCAGCTAAAGTTTTTGTGTGTAGCAATTTCTGTAGGTGTGCGATAAACCTTCCTTTCTGATAAGGTGCTGCTAAATATTAAGACTGCAAAAAATTGCATGTATATTTATGTTTATTTTCCATAACAAAGAGCTACATGTTTATGAGGGATCATGACATCAACTTACTGGACAAGTAAGTGCCTGCATGGACTTAATATTTTGACAACAAACAAAAAAAAAGGAAATACTGGCACCATGAAACTGCAGACTTAGAACTAGTTGGCCAAAGTCCTGTTCACAACACTTTAGCAGTCTGCACACAGCATGAAGAGCAGCCCATGAATCAAAATCAATTGTGAATATGAGTCTCATTCTTCCCTTATTTCTGTTTTGGCTTTGATTGTTTTTTACATCAGCTAGTATTAATGCACAATGGGAATTCTCCAGGAGAGTCAAAAAGAATATAGTTTTGCAAAGAAAGTTGTTTACCTAGCACAAAAAAGCTCCTGGGATGACTATAAGGTCTCTTCTAAGGAAAAGTAGGGTTTTTAAAAGCTGTCATCAACTGACTATTTTTCCCCAAATCAGAAAGGGTAGTGTATTTTTAGTAAATCTGGGAACATACATATTCAGCTTAACACAGTAAGAGGCTATTCTGTAAGCACGCTACCTGTATATATTCCGATGCACAACTCCATGTTATTTATCAGTTACACAAATGTCAGTCACTAGCCCCTACCAGAGTAAATGGTGCGCTGCACCACCCACCTGTCATGTCTTCAGTTTATGATATTTTAAGACTGGAAAGGAAATTAGTTCCACTTGCATGAGCCTTTGTTTGAAAGTAATAGCACACAACAGATTTCTGTGGGCATAGGGGACAGAGAGCAGAAATACTAATTGTAGGAATTCACTAACCAGATAGATACACTCTTGATGTTACAAGGACTAGCTTTGCAAGACTTGCATCACTAGCAATGGTTTTAACTATGTATCCCACTGTCAAGAAAAGTCAGGGACAGGCTTATCGTTTATGGAATTTATAAATAATTAATTATTAGAGTACAAAATAAAAGTAATGAGGACACAAAACAGGAAGCAATTTGCATACCTCCCTGCACAGCTCGCTCTCGACAAAGCAAGGAAGTGTACAGTGATCTTCCCCAGTTATTCAAGCTCACTTTACAATCAGTGCAACCATATACTCTGCTATCAAATCCACCATTTCTCCAGTTCACAAAACTAATGGCATTAGGAGAGGATAATAAAGTACACGCCATTCTTCTACAGTACAGAAAAGAAGGGGGAGGAGAGAGGACCAATTTAATTTATAACCTCCTTAGTTTCTTTCAAGACATCTCATGCAACCAGAAATCACATGCTCCTATTATTGTGGCACAGGAGGATTTACAAGATGTAAATAATTTTTTTAAAGCTCCATGTGCCTATCAACCTAACGTCTGCCCCTTTCAAATTTATTTATTTGCCCTTGATCCACACACGAGTACTCCATGGTAGCACTTTCAGTGAACTATTCATGCAGGTGAACATCCCTCAGAGAAGCAGCTGCCCCCTCTGCTTTTATGGTTATTTGTCTCTCCATCACAGAGCTCAAAGGAATAATCCTACTGCATATTTCTTCTTCATTTATTTTACTAGGTGAGGTGTTTAAGAGGATATATGGTCATCTGGAGCTCATCACTGTCAAATTTTCAGCCACACAGCTGTAAAGGGTAAAGAAACTAGTTTAGCTCCTTGGTTTACAAAGTGCTGAGTACCTCCAATGAGGTGCCAAATGTGTGTGGTGACACTTGAAGATTACTTAGCGCCTCCTGAGGTTCGCAGGGCCTGATCCAAAACCCCACTGTTATGAATGACAGTCCTCCCCTCAACTGCAACGTGCTTGGGACAGAACAGCGCTTCACGGCTCAAGCCTGTGCTTCTGAGGCAAGGCAAGATTTGCCATAGATTTAAGAATGCAGGGTAAGGTGCCAGGTTTGAGAAGCACTGGATCCTAGCGTTCCTACCTCCAAACACTTAACTCTGAGTAAAATAAATACATACATACATATCTATACAAACAAACATTCAAGACTACCTTAAATATGTTTTGGATCAGGTACTTATTTTCAATTGTTTTAATCTCACATAAATACAGGCAGCAAAATTCTCCCCAAACCCTTTAAGCCCATCCTGCTTCCATTGGGCTTAATATATTTCTTCCACTTCTTTTTAAAAAAAAAAAAAAGATTCTACAGACTGTCTTTACAAATCATGTTTCTCTGGAAGCCTCTGTTAAAATCAGCTCTTCTACTGGAAGCATGCAATAAAACAAAGCTAACAAGAAAAGAAGGTGCAAAAAAAATGCTGACAGTCATACTGTAAAACATCCAGTGCAAAAGGACCAGCTGCTCTCATTTGGGTTAAGGCAGCAAAGAGTCTTTCATTACCAGGTCACTCGTTCAAATCCAGTCTTGCTTGATGGTAATCATCCAATGGCAGGCAGAGTAAGCAACGTACTTTTTAGAGTAACTCTACAAAAGTATTTTTTATTGAGTGTGTAAATACTGTAGAACGTCTGCAGGCATTCATGATGAGAGTATCATCCTGCAAGACTGAATTAGTAGATAGTAACTAAGCAAACAAAAAAGAACTAAGTTGCAGCAAAGACTGTAAGCACTTTCATCTATTCTGACAGTTGCCATTTATCTTTGCTTGTGAAGAGACTACTTGGTAGCATTCTAGTAAGTGAACTGTAGCATACCGTGAAAAAATAATAACATTTTAGCAATACAAGCCCCCACTGCAGCATCTGTTATTAAATCTTTGCAGAGAGGCGAGGAGAGACCACTAGTCATAAACGTGGATTAGCAAGTTTCTACTATATTCGTTTTAGAGTGCAGAGCGCTTTGCATGAAAGCTGTTACTTGCCTTTTATGTCAAAAAATGAACTTATGCCAACTTTTTAATACTGAATTCTTCAAGGGAGTAGTCCTAACAGCCTGCAAGCACTGTCCACAAAAAACTGCAGCAGTCTAACAGCAGAGAAATGGAGGAAGGACAGAATCAGAATAGCTGATGCTACTGATCTGCAGCGTTTTCTTTTCACAGAAAATGGCCATCATCTTACACTTCCTTCCTGAGCAAATCAAAAACTGCCTTTGAAAGTGTCAAGCTTTATGATGCTGACTCCAACTCTGACACCTGATTAGACAAGAGCATTAACACAAGTGCTCAGCATGCTCAAGGGAATCACTGTATCCTCGCCCGTGGAGCCTTAGCAGCTCCACATCCTGGTTGACTCCCTAGCAAAACAGGCAAAAGACAGGACTTGAGATCCTAGCGAAAGGATGATAATTCACACACTTATGAGAAGTACAACACAAGCTCTCTGAACTGAGCCAAGTTTAAGTAAACTTTATGCTGAATTCACAAAGTTCAAGCCCAGTCCGAGCTTAGCTGAACTGTAGTAAAAACACACAAGAGTTTTCCAGAAACACTAAAATCCTCCAGGAGAAAGTTGATCTTGAGCCTTCATAACAATATTTTCCTGTCTATTAAGTTACACAGACAGTGCAAGGTGCTATGTAGTATTTACCTATGACGCCCACTGTTATGATATAATGTTTCAGTGAAGGATAAATTAGAAGCAGCAAATCCCTGAAACCACTCGTGCAAATACACAACCATTAATGGGTCGATACATAAAGAAATGAAGACTAGCTGAAATTGAAAATGAGTTAAAAATAGACTATGGGTGCTCACCGTGAGAGTTGCTGTCTAAAGCGCGCGACTTTTATCCATCGATGAGGCTGTAAAAATCCTCGGAGAACTGCTGCTATTCCCTGACCTTTGCGGGAATCACCCCGCGCCCC
>NW_008794710.1:395009-407535 GCF_000699145.1 Aptenodytes forsteri
ACACACGCGGGGTCGGGCACGCTCGCCCGCGCCCCGGGTGAGCAGCGGCGGGGGCGGGGGCCTCCCCCGGCGGGGGGGCAGGGCCCCGCAGCGGCCGAGCCCGCTGCTTGTGAAGTTTCGCGCTGAGCTCCAGGGAAAGGCTTTTCGAGAGCGCTCTGAGCAGAATTCACGCAGCCCCTCGGGGGCTTGTGAAGTTTCGCGCTGAGCTCCAGGGAAAGGCTTTTCGAGAGCGCTCTGAGCAGAATTCACGCAGCCCCTCGGGGCGGGTGCGCCGCAGGCCGAGGGGCGCTGGGGGCGAGCACGCAACCCCTGCCTCTGCCGGCGCAGGGGATGGCCCTGGTTTGGCCGTAAGTCCCAGGAGGCTGCAGCGAAAAAGTCAGAAGGGGTCTGTTTGTCAGCACTTGGAAGCCGAGAAACAAATGAAGCAGGTGCAAAAATACAATTCTTGTGATTAAGGCGAGAAGTGCTTCCGTGGAGGATGGGAGGCCATCCTTTCTTCAGCCTCTCAGCTCCTAGGAGCACCAGGCTTGTCACCTGCATTGTCCAGAGCCGATCGCTAATCCAGTATTTCCCACTGTGGGGATGTGTGACTTGTAACTTGTGACTGATCCATGGAAGCACCAGGAAGTGCTCAGGGCAGTGTGGTCACGGCCAGGAGGAGCAATGACTGGGCGTGTGCAGTGTGGCATAACTCAAAACAGACAGGTGAAGTGGCGGAAGAAGATTTAAGCATCACAGATTGGATGCTCTCCCTGCTCCACTGCAGCATGCTGTGTAACTGTGAATAAATTAGTGCTTGCGAAGCCGTTTGATGCCGTGAGAGGGAGCAGGTTAGAATCACAGGGTAACTGAGGTTGGCAGGGACCTCCGGAGGATTCCTGGTCCAACCTGCTGCGCAGTCCAGGGCCAGCTCTGAAGCTGAATCTAACTTCACAGTAAGATAAGGTTGCTCAGGCCCAAATGTCAGAAAACACGCTTGAAAGACCACCGAGGGAAGTAACGACTCCAGCTACAGGGAGACACGTTAGATGACACCTAATAGAAGAGATCTGGGCTGGGCAAAACCAAGGTGAGTAAAGTTAGTAAACCAGCTTTAGTTGTAAGCTGCCTTTACCCTAATGGCCTAGAAAATTAGGATTACAAAGGCTTTTCTAGGAAGATTAATAGAAAAAATAGTATCCACTGGTTTAACTACACCGTTTACAGGCCTGGGATGACTACCTTAATGACCTAAAGTAACCTCGTCATCCCAAATTCATGTAAAAATGACTTTCAGCAAGCTGTATGATTACCTATTAGCTGTACACCTTCAGTGCTAGAAGACCTATGGTAACCTGCCCTGTTATTACTGTAGTGGCTCAAACTATAAGGCAGCTTCAAATTCAGGACGACTCTCACATTTCAAAAGGAATAAAGGTTAAAAATAATCTTAAAAATAATCCTATGGGCTTTTTCCACAGCTCCCAATAAAGTTCTCTTTCAGAGTCCCAAGCGCAGCCCCACAGCCTCAAAACGGCTTCTGCGCAACCTTCCCCCTCGTTCCTCCAGCGCGGTGTCTGAATTAACAGAAGAAATTGCCCCTCCTCTGGGAAACTCCAGCTGCCAGTTTTGGAGATTCTGCCCCAAACACCCTGCCACCAGGAGCCTGAGCAGCCAACAGGAACTCAGGCAGGCAGCACCACCTGGCCCAGGTCACCAGAAGCTGCCCCTGGGACTCCTGAAGGGGCTGTATATTAAATTCATTCCTGAAGCACTTTACAGCTTGTGTAAAAAGCAAGTCAATTTTTTTTTTGTTTTAATTTCAAATCTTGACTTCTGGAGACAATATTGAAAGCTCAGAAGGCCTAGGAGAAGCTATAGGGAGCTGTCTAAAGGAAGTGAAACATGACCGTGATACGAGAATGATCTTTGCATGCAGTTAGTTTCCTCCATAAGTTAGTGTCTCATCCCTCTGAAACACAAGCCTTGTAAGGGGAAAAACACCTGGTTTTCAGCAGGCAGAAAGTTAGTTTTCCAGACAAAAGCCTCTTGAGTCTTGCAAACTGGTCTCAGTGACAGATGGTGGTCAAACGCTTGTTTGAATCATTGCTGTTTGGACATGTTCTTCAGCGGTGCAGAAATTAGGCAGTGATTCAACCGCTCGCAGAAAACACCTGAGTGGAAAGTCATTCCTGCTGGGGTAACACTTGCCTGTTGAGCGTGTCACCTTCCATCTTCTGCACCTCTGCACAAAAAGGAACAAGGGAAAAAATGCAGTGCTGAATTGTTAAGAAAACACTGACCAACATGAAGGGGTGATTTGTCCATTAATAGGACTTCAATAATTTTGATTCTGACATTGTGGCCTATCTCCTGTGAAATTGCGAAGATTACTCAACATTTGTAGAATAACCTAAAAATACTCAGAATAGATGGTAGGGCCTGAGTCCCTACATGTTAAAACTGGCATACAAAACCTAATACTTCATTTGAATGAATACAGTCGGACTTTGTCATGCTTATCCATTTTGCATTCACCGCTGTGTTCGACAGGTAGGGCTCCCAATGAGCAGCAGATAAAAGATGATAACATCCACGTTCCTAAGAGTCAAACTCTTTACATCTGTCAGTAACTGACATTTCCCACAATGAGACCTAAAAAGAAAAAGAAAACCAAGCAGTAGTTCCAGAACTAATGAAGCCTGGTTTCCTCCAGCTTTGCATCTTATGGTCAACTGCAAGGTCTGCTTGAATCTTTTCCCGCTGTCAGAATTCTTTCCCACGTATCTTCACAGGAACCTAACAAATCCACTAATAAAGTCCTCCTTGTCTGCCCAATCACAAAACTTGCCATTTATTTTTGTGACCTCCCCCTGTTTCCCAATTTAGTTGAAATTGGCTTGTAAGTTCAGAAGATGTTGACGAAGGTGGATGGACAGACACACAGCCCAACTGATTAGTCACCAACAAAGAATAATTGCATAGGCCTTTTATTCTTAGGCAAGTCAATTAAAAATCTCACCTGAAGGATGATAAAGCAGAGAGAAACGGATGTAATTCTTATTTCTCTGTATGAATTGTGAGATTTGAGTACATGGGGATGAATCACTCAACCTACCACTGCGCTTGTCACTAACTGAATCCCTCAGTATCAGGCTCTTAAGAGGTCAAGGATTAAATGGAAGCAAAGGTAACCTCTCTATTTTCCTCCTTTAGAGATTATCATAACCAAGACAGATGTATGGGCAATGCTATGAAATACCTGCACCATCTCTTGTCTCTGCAATAGACATTCTCAGGACAGATAAAGAGAACTTCTGCCACCAAGTGAAAGGCTTTTACCTGGCCACTTCTTCAATGGCTGTTGAAGCTGTTTTTACATCAACCAGATTAATACACAGTTACTGAATCTTCCAATCTAATAAATAATGCATATTTAATATATCAGTATATAATAATAAAATATTGTAACTCTAGACTACGGATATGGTAGCAACAATACCTGCATTGCATTATCTCACTACTGTGTACGCTTAATGACAGTATAGTTTCAAAATACGAGTATCGAGCAGATTGGATGAGAAGGCTGAGGTTTGCAGAACTGGAAAGGAAGTTTCATTATATAACTCCCATTAATGTCATTCAAAGTCCTGTAGCTACATGACCTAAGAGGTAAACCCATGTATTTGTTTTGTCCAAAGTCAGGGGACCACATCACAGATCAGGATCCAATTGCATTAGGTAGGTACTGTACAAAAAGAGAAAACAAAGGTTGATCCAGCTTCATAGAAATGTTTGGTTATGCAAAGGACAATCAAAATAACACACTTCCAGTCCAAAGCATGACCAGAATATTTAATTACTTCTTACTCTGTTGTGACTATTCCAGCTGAAACACAAACAGAAGAGGACAGAGTTGCTACTGATTTTTATAGGTTTGTTAACATCAAGTACGTTAATAAAGGAAGGATGCTAATTTACAGACCAGTGAGTATAATTTTGTCTAGAAAGCTGAAGCAAGCTAAGCAATGTAAGAGACCAACTCTGAGAGGCGAATGGCTTTCCCAGTTTCAAAGCTTGTTTAACTGGAACTTTTTAAGGGTTGCCAAAAAGCTAGTTTAGAGTGAGTTTAAGAATTCCTAAAACAAAGAGGCTTCCCTAAATTTCTGTCACCTTTTATGTCTCCTATAAACTGTGGCTCAGCAAATACACACAGGCAGACAAAAAGACAAATAACCTAGTCTCAGACACCTCTGAGCTCCCCTAGTCCCAGAATAGAAATAGAAAAAGCTTGAAAAAGACTTAGTGCGTTGTAAATCCAAGGCAAGTTTCTTCCTGTTAATGGCAGAATTATTAGTGCTCTACTAATAAAGTCCACTCACATTTTTATTGACTGTCAGATTAGATTAAGATAAAAAAGGCTTCAATTAACCCACTTCATTTTTACCAGGTTCATTTCTGATCAAACACTGAAAGTATTACAGAAAGCTGCAAGTTTGGCTTGAGCAGAAACCAAGATGCAATGCTAATACTCCTTTTGCTACTGGACGTAAGAAATACTCTTGCAAATGAAAATATTGATAACAGTTTGTTATATGTTTCATACTCACAGCCTTCTTAGGTTGATAATGCAAGATGACCGCAGATGCACAACATGGTAGCAAATCACAAAAGAATTACCCATTTAAGCATGCTCCTTATAGATGTTTACCTCTTTTAAAGGTTGATTTAAATTAATGTATCAAGATGCATTTAGGATCCCTTACTCCATTCATTAGATACAAAACAATTTCCGTTTACATTGTGTTTATGTGAACAACATCATTAAGAGCACAGTGACCTGCAGGGTTTTAGACAAAATGCCCATGCATGAAAACAACTTAATCTCACACATCTTACCAAAATGCCTGACTCCAAAATAGCCTTATTACTCACTCTGACCACATTCTAAGCTAACAAATTAATAAATGGCAAAGCTTTATCGCCTTGTTACCCAATTAACAAAAACCAAATGCTTTCTTCTGTGTTAAATGCAAATTATTATACATAATGCCATACCCTGATTTCCCTTATGTCAAATAGCAGAGTTTTTATTTAGCTAGGCCTCTTGGGATCCAAAATAATTTCTATTTGTATTACTACAATTACAAAAAAAAATCTTTCTCTAGTCAACAAATCTAGGTGTCTTAACACTTTTCTCAAGAGTTGTTCCATTTGAGAGAATAAAAAATCAAGCAGATGTCAGATTGTTTTGTTTGCATTAATTCACTGACACATTGCTGTCAGCAGCTAGCCCGGATGCCCACACTAGAAAGCCTAATTAATAGGGAGCAATACTTGTCACTAGAAAAACAAAACTCTACTTCTGTGGGCAGTTCTGAAGTCAAAAAAGTGAGTAGCTGCCTTTGTTCTATGAAGGACTGACTAAGCTACAAAGTACACGTTCAATTATCCTATTCAAATTTGAACAATATAAAAGAGAGTGGATTTCAGTACAGTGTATTATATCTTATTATTACGGAGAGTTGTGTTCAGGTATAAGTATACTAACTGACATAGAACTATGAGAAAAAATTTAGAAGAGCTGTAAATGATTTGAGGGAAAGCTAAATAGCTTCTAATTTTATCAGTATCAGTATACAGCAAACAGCATGTATGCAGAGGAAACTGACACAACCACCCACCTTTATATAGGCCAGTAGCCCATAAACAAGACGTCACTGAGGTTGTCTAGAAACCTCATCCTTTGAGCATCTTCAGCTCTCATCTGATTCAATGCAAGTAACTGAACAGCTCAGCACCTTGCAGGATTTTTACTAGTAAGTCAGTAAATATACACTATAATTTTCTCTAGTTCTAGCTCATGAAATGAAAGAGAAAAAAGTTGTAAAATTACTGTCACTTACAAAACAGGCTGACAATGAATACAAGCTGCCTTGAGCCCCTGAAGTTTTATCTTCCATCAATCAGAAAAAACAAAAATACAACTAACCTGTATAAATTTGTTATGCCACAGAGCCTGAAACAGTGGCTTAGTCTGAAATAGAAAACATATGGTGAAGCATAATGTTGTGGTGGCTATTGTAAGATTAGCTGTCTTCAGTCTTCATAATTTCTCACCAACAATTAATGGGGAGTTATGAAAACATGAGAGAGTTGGATTAATTGTCTACACCTTAAGAGCTCACAACAGAACAAGAAGAGCTTTTTTCTTTTATGTGGCTAGCTAGACTGTGGAGTTTGTTTTTCACAGAATAGCTTTGCACTCGTGCTTCTTTTGTCCTAAAATTTCATGAAGCTTATTTGAGAAAATATGGAAAGCTGGGAAAGATTTGGGCATTTAGGTAAGTAAAATGTGGTGTGAAGGATGTAATTATCAGGTTTACACTCAGCTTCATATAGGTACAGATACACAGTTCCTTTTATTTTAAAAATATGGCTAATGTCTTACCAACCACTTACATTCCGATCTAATCTTACCAGTATTTTTACCAGTGTAATTTTATTAATCAGTTTGCTAATATGGTTGCATTTCTGAGAAAATGGTATCAGGAAAATAAATAAATATTAAGCTCAACTAAAACCAATCCATTCTAAATTGGTCTTTTGCAAAGGATCCCTGAAGGCACCATTTTTCTAATAGGAGATCTTCCCATCTGGTAAACGTTTAGTGGGAAGTCAGTATGCTGTGTTTACAGCTACCTTGATCCTCTCAAACTCTTCATGGAAAGAGCTTAGCAAGGAATGCAGATGTGAGTAGGCTCCAATTTATGGTTAATAGGTTTTGACCAACAGAGCAAATCCTTTCTATTGCAAGCATACAAGCTTAAGCCAGTATGGGACTGGGTACTGTGTGGTCTTGCATGCCTATTTGAAGGTGTGGGGAAGGATTTTGCTCTAAGTTTTCCAGGGAGTTTGCTAAATTTTGTCTCATGGCTGAGGTCTGCAGATACAGCAGTGGCTGGTTCAAAGCCAAACCAACAAAAATGAGAGAGTTTTGTGTAGAAGACATATTCAACTAAAACACCATAGAAGACCACACTATTTTCAGTCTGTGAAATAGATTTACTTGAAGTAACAACCTTCAGGAATAGGTTTAATAATTAACTTTAAATAATTAACAGAATAGTACATGAATTTTGTTCAGGTAGTACTTTTTTCTGAGCTGGCTTATTCTTTTTCATGTCTTTTTTTCCTTGTTTCTTTGCACTATAGATTTGCATGGTCTAGATGAGTGGATAAAGATAAGTCTTCCTCCCCTTTCCTCAAAAAAGCAAGTTACTGAAAGTAATGTAGCACTATGAAAAATGTGTACTATCAGATGCCAGGGAACCTGGCTATCGCACATTTTGGAAAAGATCATTTTCAAAAAAAGCCGTACAGGTAATAGTGAAAATTAAAGCAATAGAAACATAAAAGACAACTGGCACCAATTCCTCTCCTACAAGCTATTGCTCCTGAAAAATGGACCAGCTGAAGGCAGATGTTTTGTGTAAGTTAAAGGCTGGAGGGTGCTGGAATCCTCTCCACAAGCTGGAGAAATACAAAAGACTTCACACTTTCCAAGGCTCCCCTTATTTCTATTTCTACATTTAAACATTAATTTCTTTTAAATCATTCTTGCTCTGCATTTGAGCTAGTAAAAGAATAAAACCCCCTGTATTTTGTAACATCTTAAAGTCTTGTTTTATGCACCAAGCCAGGTTACTTGTATCAAGACAATATACTACTTTTCCTGAAGAAAAGGTACCTTTTAGTACTGTCCTGTGAATAGAGGATGACCTAACTAACTTGAAAAAAACAAACTGGTGCATAAATATCAAACTGTTTTGAACAGCCCTCTATAAATTCCATTATCGGTACCTCTTATAAACACACAGAATGAAAAAATATCCGAAAGAAAAGCATTTCTCTAACTTTTTTTCTTTCCTATGCAATATTTTCTCTCCAATCCCAAACAATTGCAGCCTACCCTGAAATTCCCTTTGATCCAGAATCTTGAAAGAGCCTCAATCTGTAAAGACTGAGGTAGGCATTTTTAATGCTTTTGGCTCCTAACTTCTACGAAGATCACTGGGAGCTAAGAGCCCAAATGCTTTAGAAAATGAATTTGCCTTTAGAAATCTGGCATGAGTGGCTGTTTCAATTTTCTTTGGGATTATCAAAAAGCAGGGAAGTCTGGGAAACTTTTATGTTTTTCCGTATGCCTGCTATAACATTCACTTGGAAACTGGGAATAAGTACTGTGTGAGAGGTAAATAAGAGTGAATGTGTATCCATAGAAAACAATACATAAAGCTTATACATCAGCTTACAGATTCACAGTATTTTTCTTAGAGCTCCAGCTGTCGGAATCAGGAGACTGCATAAAAATCTCAGTGTTGGCATTCAGGACGTGTGATAGTCCTCATGTTTTCAAAGAAAGACCAAAAACACAGAATAAATTAATCCTCTAGACTCAGGATATTGGAAGACAAAGAAACTGGAGTCAAGAATTTCATTTTAATGTCACATTTTTTAAGACATTCTCATGATTTTTCAACATTTCAGTTTTTCTTTTGCAGTGCTGTGGCAGAAAGGTCTGGCATGATTTTTTTACCATCTTCTGCCTGACTAAACTTGCAAAAGCTTTTAGTGTTTATGACATTACACGACCTGAGCTGATTTCTTCTGGTTTTGAAATGATACTTGAGAAATAATTTTTAAGAAAAAAGGACCTTAACTGGGATTTTTTTTTTCCATCTTTAGTTGGTAATTCTGTATCCCTAATCTACAGAAGATGGAACCAGAAATCTGGGAAAGATGGACATTAGAAACACCTAAAAAACCAAATCTGCTTAGGGCTCATAAAAGAGCATATGAAATCTGAATTTGCATCACCTAAACTGTAAAAATTGACAAAGAAACAGGGAATGACTTTTATCTATATTTTAGTGACAAACCGACTGCTAAATTCCCATACTTCACCCTAATTTCATATATGATTCAGAGTGTAGCACCCAGAAAAGTAATACATTTATCCACCAAAATACTTAAAATAAATACAACTGGGGGAAAAAAAAAATTAGTCAAATAGAATGATCAGATCTTTTCTCCCAAGACATCTTGCTCAAGAAAAATGCAGTAAGGCCACAGATTCATTTCTGCTATTGTAAAGATTCTGCAATTTTAGTCTGCTGTAATCATCTAAATTCATCCATCAATAAACATAACTACTCTTAGTCTTATTCAAGAAAAGCCTTTAAAAATACCTGAATGGTAGAGCAAAGATAGCAGTCTGAAAAGCAAACATACCATCCATAGCTATTTTTGTAAGACCTAAACCACCTACACCATACTGTCAAAAATTACTTTTTCCCATGAATTTTAAAACTGTTTCACATGGCAAAAATAATCACCCTTTGTGCCTATAGTGCAGTGTTTATGTGTTTTCCCTTGTTCAGCTTTCAACCCAGGAATAAATCATTGTTCCTGCAATTTTCCAGCAGTGCTCTTGTAGTTTTAGCCTGCATAGAACTGCATCAGAGGACACACATCTTCTGTTTTGGGAAGAAAAAAAAAAAAAAGACTTCTCATGGGGTCTCTGTTGTCAGCAGAAAAAAAAATAAGTGAAGATATTCATTTGTAGCTGGCTTGATGCAGAATTTTTCTCATCCTCAGTTTATTTCTACCACCTTATTTTCAAAGCACCTTCATTTTCTAGGTTTTCCACCTTAGCTGTATTAGTAGTTATTCCTAGGGACATTAGTATTACTGTGAATAGGGTGCATACTTGATCTTTTGTTATATTGGCTGAGTCTCCCCCATCTCCAAAAACAGTCTTATTCTTTGTCAAGCTGTGGAACATTGCACATGGCCCCTGGACTTCATATTAGTTCAATCAGTCACTACATCAGCATTTGATACATGGGTTGTCACTGTTGGGTTATAAATTCTAGAAAATATGAATACATTACTGACTTTGCAATGACAAAAAAGAGCAATAAAGGAAGGTCCTATGCCAAGGCTCACAAATCAGCAGAGACCATGAGCACACATTTAACTTGTCATGCAAGTGGATCCACTGATTTCACTAGGAATCTTCCTTTGCATCCCTTGAAACAAAACATTTTTGTACATTTTTAAAAAGGGTTAAATATGGAGAAAATCCCGACTTCATGTCCATTGCATTCACTAAGCATTAGCATTTCAAAGGAGAAGGATTGACTTCATAGTAGTATTTCCCATACTAATGATGCCCCAATGTAAGCTGTCATATTTGTCATCGGGACTTTTTATTTCCAGTTTATCCTAAAGTCTTATTCATACTGTGACCCCTAACCTAGGTTGGAAACCCATATGCAGCACAGTTGAAAGGCGTGGCCACTTAGTAATCTGAGGTTTGTAGGTCTTGCAGGGCTGAAACCTTAGAGATGCCTGGATTCCAGGAATGCCATCAGGTCAACAGACCCGCCAAATTAAAGGGCATTTCTGTGTGTGGGTTATACAGAGGATGCTAATCTAGCACAGGTCATGCAACGCCACAGAAATACAGCTGCTAGTTCTGGTCACCAAACACCCACTAGAAAATAAAAGTAGCCTCTAGCCATTCAGAAGTTAACCACCTCTGACACAAACATCAAATTTAATCATGTCTTAACAGCTACTGCCATTCACTTATTTCTTCTCCTACTATAAATGTTGTTTCTGAACCTTAGATAGACTTACTACCATGCAAACCAAGCCTACAGTGATCTTTTTAGGTGGATGTATGCCTTAAATGAGCTCAAGTGCAAGGAAATGTGACTCCATTAGAGCCACAATGCAAATGAGATACATTTCCCAGCAGTTTTGCTTTGACTCGGTTCTATTATTTCCAGTTACTTAGATATCCTTTCAATCTCTCTGAAAAGTTTAATTCTTTCTCTTTGTCATGTATATTCAGTTTAAATAGTTCTGCCAATATTCCTCATCATCATCTTGTAATTGTGGTTTCCCCAAGTTTTACACATTAAGCCAGATTCACATCTACTGTTAAAAGAGATAACCAAACTAGCTCTAAACAAGTTCAGTCATACCTTCCCCAGCTATGTTACCAAGGTTGCTGGGCTTATGCTAATTTACACAGCTGGAACTCTAACAGTAACTGCACTAACTCCTTCCTGAATCACTTGTCTCACTGGACACCAGGAAGAGATTCACACCCACACTTGCTTTTTCCTTCGGGAGCTCACTGGAGGGGCAAGACAGGATCAAACTTCTCTTCATAAAAGGTTTATTGATTATGAGAGTTCCATACCACTTCGGATCTTCTTATCTTCTCCTTGACCTCTGGAAGATACATGTTAGGCATCTGTGTATCCTGTGCTACAAGAGGACCTTGCTTTTCAGCAGCAGAGCTTTCATGAGGGTCTGTGCAACTTTCAGGGAATATTATCCCCTGTGTGATTGATACTTTTCAAAAATACACTTTACCAAATTCCTATTTCATTCTGAACTAACATCTTCAAAAATATAGTGCAACAAGCAGTGTTCAAAGTAGGGTTTCCTACAAAACCTGAGATTATTAATGCCAGATTTTGCATTTGAAGACACAAAGCCATGCAGATTGTAAACTATGCATTTATAACTTCACTGAAATCAGTAGAGTAGCATACCACTTACTCCTGTAGTTATTTTGATCCTGTAATTTTGAGTATTAAAAAAAAATGAATTTACAATAAGATAACAAAAAAAGGCAGGTGGAAATGTTTAAATGTCTCCTTTCACACAAACAAATAAGAAAGGAGATATTTGCAAATATTTTAATTGGAAGTTCATTTATGTAAACTATAAATCTAATGAATATTGCCAACAGATGACCCATTAAAGACAACAAGATGAGAACATTGTCATTGACTTAAGGGAGAGCAAGATGAGGCTTTGTAGATAATCATATATCTTTCACACAAACAAATAAGAAAGGAGATATTTGCAAATATTTTAATTGGAAGTTCATTTATGTAAACTATAATCTAATGAAATATTGCCAACAGATGACCCATTAAAGACAACAAGATGAGAACATTGTCATTGACTTAAGCGAGAGCAAGATGAGGCTTTGTAGATAATCATATATCAGTCTACTGAGCCAGAGCCAGACTCTGCAGGTAATGAAATACCTCCTACAAGCTGCTGTTCTGATGAGCATGAGTAGATCACATCAACTTTTGTGCAATAGGTATGCTTTACACTTCTCACAATAGCACCTGCTTCTTTTATATATGTGTGCATGTCTCCAAGTGTTTGGGTAAGGAATCCTTGGCAATAATATTTTAGAAGAGCTTTTGTTGGCTTTATTTATTTTCCAAATATGTGCAGGTGTGAGAGGCAGAAAGGTTTGGCTCTTAAAGCCAAAACATTCCTCATTTGCACACCTGCACTTCTGGCTAAAGATCAGAATACTGAGAGCCTGTAAGTGGCACTGCTATATGATTAATAGTAATGTTTAACATTTACTGCCTGTCGGAAAAGGACCTGGGGGTGTTGGTCGACAGCCGGCTGAACATGAGCCGGCAGTGTGCCCAGG
>NW_008794710.1:407861-445855 GCF_000699145.1 Aptenodytes forsteri
GAGGTTTAGATTGGACGTGAGGAAAAATTTCTTTACTGAAAGAGTGGTTAAACATTGGAACAGGCTGCCCAGGGAAGTGGTTGAGTCCCCATCCCTGGAGGTATTTAAAAAACGAGTAGATGAGACACTTAGGGACATGGTTTAGTGGGTGGTGGTGTTGGGTCGACAGTTGGACTCAATGATCTTAGAGGTCTTTTCCAACCTCAGTGATTCTATGATTCTATACTAGCCCTGTGCATTGACTAAGCTAATCAAAACTAAATAATGTGTGGCACTATCCAACTGGCTAAAAATAGAGCAAATTACATCAACTTCTTATCCCTTTTGAAGTCAACAGAGTTTATTATTCCAAACACCACATGTGTTGAGAAGCATAGGCTTCGTTATAGACCACGTACAGCTGTAGCACTGACCAGTACAGAAAAGGCATTCATCTGCCGTGTTGTCTGAACATCCTTCCTTCCAAATCCTCAAGGAACCACGTTGGATGAGATGATACTTAAAAACGGTCTTGTCCTCAATCAAAATTTCAACAAGCACCTGCTGTTTTACTGTATTCAACAGCAGCCAGATCATCAATACACACCAAATCTATAAAAAAACCCCCACAGGATTCCCCTGTGATACGCATGTGATATACTGATTCACTCACTCAGGGTACTTTGTCACGTGGCTGGACTGTGGTGCTAAGCTTTCTTTTAAGAGCACTTCTTACTGCTAAAGCAACCTGTGAACGCTTACCTAGTTCTAGAAAAGCACTGGGAACAACTTTCTCAGTGATTGTTCCATACGAGAACTGAAATTCTCTCTCTGCTATTTTTATTATGTATTTCTCAAATAACTATCAGTAAGCACTCCATTGTCAGAACACCTTAGACTAAACACATTCAAGCTAGAATTCACCACTATGAATGTATCCCCCCCAGGTTGTATTCTCATGGATTTCTCTAAGATGCGTTCTCCTTTTCAAGCCAGGATTTTCTTGCAGGCTTAATATGGAGGATTCATACATTTGTGATTGGCTGCTAGATATCCAGGGTATCAGCCAAAATAGTAGCTACTAGTAGCTATCAGGCCAATGTGCAAATAGTTCTGTGCAAAATACCTTAGACAGAAATATGGCACCTGAGCCATTTTGTCAATGACCTGAGTTCCCTGTCTACAGAGGTGAGCGGGTCACTCCACACTAGAGCCCAAGGGTATCATACAGACATTAGGGATGACTGTGGGAGCAGAGAAGTGAAGCCTGAGATTCAAGCTAATACGGCAGCAAGATCTCATTCTTGTCAGCTGAGGATGTGGCTAGAAGTAAACGGTCCAAAGTGCAGAAAGAAATGTTACGGTGAGGTATCAGGAAAAGTTCCCTAAGATGAATTGCCAACACTTGGAAGAGAATGTCTCTGGTGACTGCAGATCCCCATGCAGGTTTTTAAGGACCAGTAGAACAAGGCTTTGTAAGAATGGCTGAGGTACAGCTGATCCTGGTTTGGAGCCAAGAGGTTCACCAGATGACCATTACCAGCCATATTTTGTATGTGCATAGGTCTTATTTTAAATCAAAACACCACAAATGGGAATTTAGCCCTCAGCTGATAGGATGCCGTGCATCCAGAGCAAAAGCACTCAGTAACACCTTTGGCTCAGCTCTTCCTTGACCCCTTTTCAACCAGATATTCTTTTTACTCCTTTCAAGCTACAGTCCTTGATGTATACATTAGTTTCCTGGCTCATTTGCATAGAGTTTTTCAAAGCTCTTCTACGCTTTAGGCTTACATTATCATTTAGTTTTCCAGTCACTCTGCTTGCCAGCTTCTTTACCCTCCATTACCTTGTCTGATAGAATTTAGATTGCTGTTCCGGTATCTACTTCACCGAACCATTTAAAAGTCATTCTTAAGCACTCTTGTATTATTTCTATAGCAACTTTCATTTCTTATTCTCAAAAATGCTTACATGTTGTACATACAGGTCTAAGATAGCACCTTACGTTAAGACGCTATAAAAAATTATGAGGAGAAAAGTATGTCTTAGGTAGAAGTTTGTTAGTAGTGGAATATTTTGTAGCTTTTTTTAAGCAGATGATTCATCTATCAGTAATAACTTTTTATGATGTCATAGGTACAAAAGACTTCCTGTGCATAAAACCATGAATACAACACTAAGATAGGGAGTGCTTGTTATTAACCTTACAGTGTATTTAGTGTTTTTATTTAGTGTTTCTATTTAGTATTTTTATTGCTGTAGCTGCAGAGACTTTTTTTTTTTAAGTCTTCACTTGAACGTGGGTCTCGGGCACAAGAAAATATCATCTCAATTTTAACACTCTCTTACCTTAGTGCTTAGTGGTATCCAAATCAAAGGTTTCATTCTGCCTGTTATAAACACAAGGACTATTCCTTCCACACCACATTTCAGTACTGTAGGTCTCCAGGTTAGACTTGGACCTATGTCTACTTTTAGTGCCATTGTGACTACCTCTAGTTTTTACAGTTCACTGTTCTGCTCCATTGCCCTTGTCATAGCCCCCCATTACCTTTAACTTACATAGTAAGCTCTTACGAACTAAGATTACCTTTTCTATCAAGTTTGTATGCTGCTTGACAAAATGGGCCACAGACCTCCAATCTCCCATCACATTAAATGCTTCACCATTGATTTCTAAAAAGATGAGGAGAAAAATAATACAAGCAAAGTAATGTAGAAGTAGAAGACCCTGAAAGGGGAGCAGGTAAGGAAGGAACATGGCATTCCATGCATGTGAAAGCAGTAGGAGGAGCCAGATAAACAAAGCAATGGAGAAGGAGAGACTACTGGCATGTATAAGCTGGGAAGCACCTTTGCATACTTAACATGGGGAGCAGCAGTTACACCAAGCAAGTAGCCAGCAGTAGCTGTTTGTGAGGCTCAGAAGTGAAAGGGCTAAAGGAAGTGCTGGTCAAAGAAGTATCTGCTCCACAGCCAGTCATATCCAGTGAAGAGAATCTGGCCATTTGGGAGCTCTGAAACTCTAAGACCAGGAATGGGTGCATTAGAAGAGATCGAAGGGGTAACTTCACTGTCTTCCTGGATGAACTGCACAGCTGATTGTAATGTAAATGCCCTGTAAAGACGTTGTAAATGGCATGACAAGGTACTGAAACATTCTTTTCCCCTAGGATGGCCACATTTTTAGAAAAGAAATTGACAACAGATGCAAAGACAGTTTTCACTATTGTACATGCATATGGTGTGCCTACACTTTAAATACTGTGTGAAGCGCTGATCTTCCCATCTCAGAAAGGACGGAACAAAACCAGAAGAAGGAAATGTGCAATAATGATGATTGGAAGTATGAGCAACATCTGTATGAGAAGAGGCTAGTCAGACTCTTGAGCTTGGATGAAGAATGACTGAAGAAGAGCACAGTATAGTTCTATGAAATAATAGGTAGGGAGAAAGTAGCTTGTGAATTCAGCATGCAGCAGGTCTAAAACGTGCAAAATGAAACACTTCTTAACATAATTAAATTCCACATGAGATGATGCGAAAGCCAGAAGTATAAAGAGACATTAGAGAGAGGTAATGGCGCATCAAGGCTTTTGAGCATCATGGTACAGATGAAACATCCAGGTCTGAAAATCCCTAAGTTGCCATTTATAGAAAGGTTGGATGGCACCAGGGAAAGATTATTCTGTATTTGCCCTGTTTCTTTTATTTTTCCCCAAACATCTGTTACTGGATATTGAGAGACAGTGCTCTATTTATAGCTCTTTGCTCTGTCTGTATCACCATTTTAACTTTTTAAATGCAGAGTAGCTTAACTATAAAAGGAGAGAGCAACAGCAAGCACACCTTTCTATATGAAGCTACACTCAGATATGGAGCAACAACAACAAAATAACAACACAGGCATGTGAAATTCAATTATTTACATGTCATTTTCCACTACTTTCAGACAGCATTATCAAACCAGCCAAACAACTACCAGAATTATGTCCTATTCCATTAATTTCATGAAACAGAATTCACTTTTGCAAGACATTAAGCAAGTTAGCCACATGAACACCTGGATCACAAGAAACTTGGTGCAAAAGCACCAAGCTTAGTTAAAGTCTCCCTCTTACTGAATATGTTACTTCAGTGAGGGAAATGGTGCAAGATTACCGAGTTGCAAGAATTCATCATCTAGTCACAGAGGGATTTAGGGTAATGAAATGATTCAGTGTCTCAGAAATTGCGAGGGCGGACTGGAGTGTGTGTTCTGGACAAATAGGATTAAAGACATAATGGCAAAAACAGAACTGCAGAAAGAAAGTCTGTATCTGTTGGATAGATTACTATTAGTTACTGGACATTTTCAGCAACAATTTTGGTTAAAATGTATTGAACTCTTCCTAGTGCATAGTGATGGTAAACTTCTAGTAATGCTCACCAGGGAAAAGGACCTGCGAACTATTGGCTTTCTGAACAATCAGTTCTAGCTCCATGCAGGGTGACAACTTCAGTTTTAGAGTTTTTGCTATGCACCAATCTTCTCTATATTGCCTACTGTTGTAAAACATCACATGCCCCCTACCTGTTCCTTTGCTTTATAATAAGGTGCAAAGTCTGTTCCAGACTGATTTGGGCAAACTCTTGCCACCAACTGATAATACCAGAAATCATGGTCTCTACCATGTAATTAATACCTGCCTGAATAGAAGTAAGGTGTAGTTGCTACTTGTTAAAAACCCTAGATCTAAAACATGAAAAACATGTGTAATTAATTTCATAGAAAGAAAGCACATTCTACTAAAATCAAGTGCCCTCTCATTAGAGCAGTGGTGAATGTTCTGTTACTTATGGTCTGCATATGACTTCATTTAATTGATCCTCATTACTGAAGCTTTTATTATCTGAACTTACAATCTCAACATAGAAAAAGTGTTGGAAGCTTTTATTTTACTCAATTTAATGAGTTCTCCTGAAAAATATCTGCTTTGTTGTTTGAATTACAGCTTCTGTGTATGAAGTTCAGAATTTTTCCCTTCATTCACACTTAGACCCTTAGCTTACCTGTTGAAAGACTGAACAGTAAGTTATGGAGTGCAGTCTATTTCAATAATGAAACAAATGACACAGTGTTTCAATGAGGAGATAGAAAGAGGCTGAGAAACTGAGTTACATAAATTACAGTCCTAGTGAGTCAAGTCATTCAGCACAAATGGAAAGAGAACTCCAAAAAACAGAAAGGATAGCTTTCACATTTCAGTCAGACAAATGATAAAGTTGTAAAGATTAAGAACACAGAATCAATATGGTTCCATCTCCTGGAGAAGTCTGTAATAAATATTTACATTCTGAAAGCATCATGATGTACCTGATTTCTGTGAGTTTGAAAAATGGATCAAACATAAGGATCCGAGTGCTATATCTGCTCTTAAAGTACGTGAGAGGTAATATGCACAGGATTCTTAGGGAGCCTGAGATTTCTGCCTTGAGCTCCTGCAATAGAAACTCTTCTTTACAAATAAATAAATTAGAATTATAATTTTCAATAGTTTTTAAGGCCATTAAGATCCTTTACAATTTCACCAATTATTTCTTGTGCAATATTTAGAAGCAGTATTTAAAATGCTATGCAGTTTAGAAAGAAGTAATTAAGGAAAAAGTAACAGAGAATATAGTTATTCCCAGACACAGCCTTCCACTGATAAATTACAATCAAAACAAACCACCATTTAGTGAGTCCCCCTGTTTTAAAATATGTACTTCTACAATTACTAGCATTAAGAAAACCTAATACTCAAGACGGATTGACACTGATGCCTGAACACATTTGAATCAAAGGTATTCCAACACTAACAGGTTACACTTCCTTCACCAGCCAACCTGTTCTCACAAAACATGCAGGAATATAGTATTTCTGATAGCTCTACTCCCTTTCAGATTCAGGTGATTTAAACATTACTATTGGTGAAACCAGACCTGGCTGTGTCATCTCCCTAGGAAAGCAGGCTGTTATTTGTTATTGTCACTAAATGACAAATTTCTTGATGCTGCTCTGAGGACAAAGGAAGCTTAAACCACAAGTGGTACATCCGTCTGCAAAAACACATAATTGTCTAGAAAAATAGAATAGACATAGCTGCAGGGAAAAAAAAAGGGGGGGGGGAGAATATTCCTAATAGCTCAGCATCTGACCCTAAAGCAATGAGCTTCTTGTCACTGTGAGACTGGTTGTGGAGGAAAGTCAGGGCATGCTACTTGACTCCTTTCTCTCTCCCTACACTTCACAAAGGTAGATCTGCTACTGTGGGTATGGGAAAGCAGTGGACCAAGAGGAGTACATGATATTAGTCAGATGATACAGAAGCAGACATCCAGCAGCATCGCTTCTTTCACATTATGGTTGCATCTGGTACTGGCTTTCTTCTTAGGTCTATTTATAGCATTCTGTTGTCCTTTCAAATCTCTGAATAAAAGCAAATTATTTTCAGCAGTTTCAAAATCAGAGAGACAATTCTTATTGCAGTGGTATCTACTGAGATCAAAAGCAACTTTATTGGAGGTACACTAGGTCCATGTAGGAAAAAAAGTGGAAATGCAGCTCCATAATACCTTGAGAACCTCACGCTCCATGATAAGGAAAAGAGGAAAGTAATAAATAACTCATATCCCACAGAAAAACTGAAAATGCATTTAAAATGAAAAATCATTAAAAACTTTTCCTATAAACTTCAGATGAACATTATTTTAAAATACCTGTTCCTTGATATAAGGAATAGTAGAGTCTGTATTTTATAATCACAACAGAAGACATAATAAACAAAATAGAAATAAAACTAAGTTTCTCCTGAGATTTTATTTCCTTCTTATAAAACCACTGATAAATTCTGAGTTCCATGCAGAATGTATATAAGCAGAAACAAGTAGTTTGAAAAGATGAAAGCTGCTCAAGTGCTGCAACGTTGGCCTTACGCAGAAGGCCGCTGAGTGATGAGAACGCTATGATCAATTTTACAGTTTGCAGACATATTGAGCTAGCAAGACTGAATTAGAATTTTTAAATATGTCACTAGAAACTGTGGCTGCGGCATTTGCTGTGCCGTGAGCCAATCTAAAGATGAACTGGTAAAAATCAAGACAAACAAAACCGTAATAGCTGGCTGATACCACCACCACCACAGAAACAATGCAAGGAGCAGGAGAAATGGAGAAAGAGAGCTACATTTTGCTTATTCAGTATGCTAAATCAATCTTTCAGTATCATGAAAAATTACCAGTTAGGGCACCTACGCTTCGCATAATTAAGATGAACAGAGTACATGAAGTTAAGAGCAATGAAAGGAAAAAATCTCAATTTGTATGAGGACTGTCAATATAGCCAGGTCCCTCTGTGGATTCAAACCCAGAAAAGAGTGGGACAAGGGAATGACACTGATAACCTCTGGAGGTCTCTTTCAATACGAGTGGTTTAGGATTCTAGAATTTGTCTATCTATCTGACACAGAGATTTAAACTCCCACCAGGTTAGAGCAGCAGCACCTGGATCATCCCTTTTTTATCATTACCCACCTCTGCCATGATGCCTAGGAGAAGTGAGCTAACATGTAACTAAACTAAATGGTTGGTTTCTCTACTTAAACTGGCAAAAATGTGTGCCCTGATACATGCATGTGTGTACTCTACACATCTGATGGTCATTTGTTTTGGATATTTATATGCTTCTCCACTTCTCCCTTGGCAACTTCAACCTTAGGCTGTAGAAGCCAGACGCTTTCCTACCAGTCTTACGCAACATTAAACACAGAAAAGCCCTGGTCCTCTTCAAGTCCTCTGAATGAGACAGACATTATTAATAATGGTGATCAGTGGCAGAGTTCTGAACAACTCCAGTACCGAGACAGAGTAATGTGTTTCTAATGCCGTATGTCTAGGATGTCTTGCATGGACTATTACTATAAGGAGGGAACAGTGGGGATGAATGCTGAACTGGTAAGTAATAGTTGATGATCTCTTGTCATGACAGGTTGACTCATGCAATAGGTGCAGATTCTTTTATAATCACAGAAAGTATGTAATAAACCCCCAGATTTTTTACTGCTTTGCACTTGAAACTTCTCGAAGGAATAAATTCTTTTTCCATCACACATAGTGCTGTCTAGATAAAATTTTTGCAATTAGTAAGATTTCAGACATATACCAGGCAAAGATATTTTTTACTTTATTCCTGCATCTAATATATATGTACATGTACTAGATATATCAATCTACTACACATCTACTATTTATATCAATTTAAAATGATAGGTAACTACTCATATATTGGTAATTCATGTACCCAGTGTGTTGTGTCTATTTCACTCTTTGAATACACTGTGTACATTGTTGCCATGAAATGAGATTTCCACGATTCTATGATTCTATGATATCTATATGCACATCAGGACTCAACCAGGTAATAGGCTGTACACTGTATTACTCCTGCACAGACATATATTTATTGTCCATTTTAAGTGTTTTGAGGCAATGGGATGTAAATGGTAATTTTCTTCAGATTTTTCTCATCTTGTGCTCTTGGGCATATTTCAGCTTGTTGCATATTCATGCTAATTGCAGCTAATGAAGCTACAATCCTCAGGCATAGGTGCCTCCTAATCAGAATGTATTATTACTGCTGGATCCTTTGGCCATGGCCAGAGTCACCAGCACATCTTTAGGCTGAGTTTGGTTAGGTTATTAAAGGAATGATATAAGATAGTTGTCTGACTCATTGACCCAACGAGCAAAAGACACTCGGGACATCACTTTGGGAAGGGCAGAAATATCATTTAAGTCCCTGACTGACAAAAGAAATACTTCCCTGCCTTCCCCAGGGCCTTTTTAGAATTAATAATGCAGAGCGAGCAGCAGTGTCAGCTTTTTCACACTGGCCCACCTCTCAGAGACACCTGCACAAGCTCTACTTCATGCCAGCCTTGGCCTCTTGGTGAAGATTTCCTAAAAACATACCAATTCTGAAAAAAATGCCAAGATGATACCACTACAAATTCTGTTCACATTGGTGAAAATTTTTGGTCACTACCATATCAAACTGCCTTAGAACTGAAAGGCATTGCATGCTTTCACCAGTCCGCTCAGCAATCCAACACGAGGATTTTAATCCAGACACAGTTCACTATACATTAATCCTGTCTGAATTACTTAGACACTGATAAATTCTAAATTAATTAGAACCTTTCATGAAAGAGACAGGAGCACTACTGTAAACAGATCGAATATAAAAGCTTCTGATCAACACACAACTGCAAATAAAGAGGCAAACAATGTGTTAGGATTATGGGGGAAGGAGGGGAAAAGATGATTTCTTGAGATCCTCAGCCTTATTTTCTGTAATGGAATGATACAGAAAAGAATAAAAATAATGTTAGCATGCCATTTTATTCTAGTCATTAGTATGCCTTCAGCTGAAATAGTGCATTTAGTTCTGGGCATCTTATTTTCAAAGATAATGGATGAAAATAAGTGCTTCAGCAAGATGCCAACAAGAAGACATATGATGGAGATGATACATAAAACAATCAATGGTATAGCCCCAGTCAGTCAGGGATTGGTATACCTTTACGCACTGAAGTAGTCAAGGTACAAGGCAGAAATATTTAAAATATAAAAATTGTCAGGTTAACCTCTGAAACTCATTACTATAAGGCATTAAAAGCAGAACTTAAATGTTTATATAAACAGGATGAACACACAAGTTATATAGCAGGAGTAAAAAAAAATTAAACCTCACATTTGGGTGAATTTCTCACTGACAGCCATTACAAAAATGTCTCCCCCAGAGGAAGGTCACTGGGTGATGATTCAGGAAAGAGTTTCTTAAGCCTCACTCTGGAACAGGACATTGTCAAACCTAGGATACTGGACCAGATACACAATATTTTGACGTACATGGCAATTCTTGTGTTCATATACTTCATTGCTCACTAAACTGATACTTCATTTAGGCGAGGGTATTATTTATTTTCAGTAACCTGACAGAAGATAAAAGAAGTATCAGGAATTTTATCTTTTTCACCCACTGTCAAGCAGTAAGAGGTACAGAGCTGAATCAGTCTGTTAAGGGGATTATATGATCAAATTGCCTGCAAGACCAGGGGACATGATACACTGATGAGCTAGGACCCTTCTGGTCCTAAATTACTAAATGCATATTGTACTGGAAAAGCAAAGAGTTTCAGGATTATTACATTAGAACCACGATCGCCATTCAAGAAAATCAACATCAGTTATGCCTGAATATCAACCAGTTTGATTCTGCATGCACAGCACATACATAGAAAGAACTCCATACCTTTACGTCTGAGCTGACAAAAAGTGATGCAGTGATGCTTGACAGAGCCTGAGCCACTGGCAAGACATCTGTGCTTATTAAAAACAAGAAAATATGAAATTCATATTAATTTTTTGTTTGATCAGAATTTGAATTTCATATTAGTTATGTTTGTTCAGATTTAGAAGCATCTGTCATCCGAAACCACCAATCAATATTTTATTCATCACATACCATTTAAATCCATTGAGAAACAACCTGAAGTAACAGCACAGAATTTAAAAGTGTTACAACTAAAAATATAGCTCAGCCTTTTCAGTCCAAATTAATGGTCTTCCGAGGGCTTTTGTTGTTGTTTTGACATTTAGTTCATATCCAAAGGTAAACGGCTTTTGTTGGCTCAATTTCCTTATGGTGGTCAGTTTATTTTTATCTACTTATAGTTAAAAATACAGGGAAAGGGTTACCAGGAGTAAGAACGAAGAAACTAAAAAAGCAAAAGACCATCCGTAGTCTTAGACTGACTAACCACCACATTACTGAACAAGACGCTGAAATGACTGTGATTTCCTGTAGAGTAAGTTAGCATTTCAGTATGAGTAAGAACATTTCAATTCAGCTTTAACTGCTGAATAAGCATTTTACCACTGAGCAGGGAAAGGGTTACCAGGAGTAAGAACGAAGAAACTAAAAAAGCAAAAGACCATCCGTAGTCTTAGACTGACTAACCACCACATTACTGAACAAGACGCTGAAATGACTGTGATTTCCTGTAGAGTAAGTTAGCATTTCAGTATGAGTAAGAACATTTCAATTCAGCTTTAACTGCTGAATAAGCATTTTACCACTGAGGAATTACTGAAAACATAATCGTCAGTCTCCTTCCACAGAATCTTTCTTCTATTTCCCATCTTGCCACAGAAATTTCTCTTTGAATACTGAGACTGTCTGAAGAGTAAAGAAAGTTCCGCTGCTGCCTTTGAATTACTGATAATTTGTAGCTATGCTGATAGTCACAGATTTTAATGATAATTTGAATTACCAAGTAGAAAACCTTAAATAATCATTACTTTTCATTTGCAATTGTATTCTTTACTTAGTTAATTTTCATTGGTGGCATACATTGTTATTTTCTCTTTGCTGACAAAAAGAAATTAATTTAAGACCTTATTTGAGTAATACACAATTACTTTGACTCTTCAAGATCTTAGAGTCGGACTCTTGTGAATAGCATCTGTCTTGTTTATTAAAGGTTTGCTTTTGTGTAACTTCTGTCAAACTGAATTAGATTAAAAATTCTAATTCACCCCAAATGCATAACACAGCATTTGAAGCTATTTTATAAGTTAAGCAAAAATCTTCAATCTGCTGTATACCTGAAGAAAAATGTTATCAATTCACATTTTCTTTTCAAAATCTTTAGTGAAGGCTTTACTAATCTAAAATTAGCAAACTAATCTGATTGTCTCTTATAGCTGTTGTCTCCAAATGTTTAATTAGAAGATCTGATCCTCCTATCCTACCTACCGTTTGGGGAAAAACAAGTTTTTCTGCTTTTTCAGCACAGGTCAGTTTCTCAGCTTGGAGTTAAGTAATTATTGAACTGAACTATCTGAAAAGGCCAAAATAAGGGAGCATTTTTTTGTGTCTGCAGAAAAAAACTAATCCTGTATTATAGCCACAGTAACCTATGGTTTCAAACACTCAGTGACTGCAGTGGTTTGACTATTGAAAATATTGACACCAATATAATAAATTTTTAATGCATAAAAATAACTAAAAGTATTTTTTACTCAAGTCAGGGCTTAGTATATACTCATGTTTTAAAGGTATTTTTAAAAGATGTATTTTCAAAAGAAAATGTTTAATTTAAATTGTAAAAATAATTTTAAATTACCTTGTTTTTATTCTACTTTATCATTACAAGCAAGTTTGATAAATAACTCATCAGAATTGTTTGTTCATTATCACACAGACCAAGAAAGAAGAAGAAAACAAGCCAAGTCTTAATTATGGCTAGTCACCTAAAATACACACATAGTTTATGTACTAACATTAAGGTTGGTACTGTTCTCATGGCTTGCCTTGATTAGAATGAAGTTGAAATTAAGGATAAAATATTAATGGAGACAGAAAACTTTGTAGTTTTCTAATGTAACACCAGATCAAGATAAACCCTTGGCTTGATTTCTGAAACAAACCCAGCCTGCACTTGTCCTTGTTTTCGTGGGGAGGAGGTGGGATCCTTAATGTTGCTGTGCAGACCTATGCTTACCTAGAATGAAACCACTAAATCTGACACAGGGGACTGTTGATACTGGCCACAGCAGAAAGCAGGTAAAAGAAATATCCCTCGATGTTGACAGTTTTTCACAGGAGTCATTTGTGGGATTCAGCTTTCCCTGGAGTAGCATTAGAGGCTGAGTTCTCCTCTAGGACCCCTGCATGATGATCCCAGGACCCAGGGTGCAAGCATCCAAGTGGACGGCAGCCTCAGAGGTGTGGTCCCACCTGAAAAGCTGTTCAGATCTCCTTAGCAGGGGTACATCCACTGTGTCTCCCCAAAAGTGTAGTTATTGTTATCAAGAGAACCTTAATCTTCCAGCGCTTTGTACACCACTGACTGCCAGCCCCCTTGTACCCAGAAGCTATCCTGAGGTTAGCAAGCTCTTTGTTCTGCTACTGGGTTATTCTGCTGCCAGAGAAGTTTTCAGCTTTCTCACAGTACAAGATAATAAACATGATTATATTCCTGGGGCCGCAGCATGTACCTTGTTGGATCTTCTGGGAGGCTGAAGCAGCAAGACATTTCCACCTGGAAAGACAGTGGGGAGTGGGGCGAAATAATAAGAAGATGGGAAAAAAAGAGAGATACTGTAAAAGAGACCAAGGTTCTGTTCGGAACTAGGTTCAGCAAAGACAGACTGCAACACAAGACAGTGCTTATGAAGAAAGAAAAGAATATTGAGGTAGGAGTTGTCCCAGAAAAGAAAAAAGGAGCAAATTTCAAGGTGGTCAACAAGCAGCAAACATCAAGGCGTGCTTGCCATATGGGTCTTTATATAGCACTAGACGTACTTTATGGGTGCTGCACAAACTCTCAAATGTCCAAGAGCCTTTTCTTGGTGTGCATTTGATTCATGCTGTAGAACTTCATGGTGCTGAGGGCAATTCCTGATTTCAGTCCTCATTATTAGGGATTGGGGCATATTTGATACATACCCACAGTGGATCTTCTGGTTTAGTTTCCTCTGAAAGCAATCTAGCTCATCCAGGCTGCAACTGCTCTGCGATGCAAATAAATGCACAGTAAGTGTTGACAACTGGGAGATCTGCTTCAAAAATACTCTCCTGCTTCGAAGTGGGCTAACAGTGAATCCACCAAATGACATGTCACTGAGCCTGGATCTTCCTTCCACCCACACCATCATGCTGGTCCTGCCACATGGTAGGATGTCACAGCACAGGAGGAAGAGGAGGAACACTGCTTCATGTACAATATCACATAGAGGCTTAACTCCCAATTTCACATGCTGTGAGATGGGAGCCCTTCACATCGGGGTTGCATGTGTCTCTTTTGGGACAGGTAACATTCATTCCAGCATTTCCTGAACTGATCTTTCGGAAGCCATTCATAATATTTGTGTGTGTAATTAAACCCATTTGCACAATTCCACAGTAGCATGGGAATACTAATCTAAAGAAAATCCTCTTTTCTTACATACAGGCAGATGGGGGAATACAAGGAAGCAGTAAGACAATATTGATCTGCACAATAAGCAGCATGCTGCAGAGTGGAAACCAAAGACACAAAATATGGGCTACACTTATAATAAGATTCCATTTATAAATATTTTATAAAGGTTAAATGACTATAACATGTTGTAAGATTTACATATTACAGCTGACAATATCATTAGAAGGTTTAATGGATAGTTAAAGGCAATGATCATAAGCAACCTATTGGACTGTAATTGCTGATTTGCCTTTTACTCAAATATCTATTAAGTCTTTTATTAACCCTCTGTATGACCCTCACTATAAATTATGATCATAATAAGGATTTCTGGTTTTTTGGGTCCTATCCACTTGACAATTTCCCTGGGTTAGAAAACCCATTGTAGACAGTGCTTGTAAGTAGGTGTTATGCCATTGGAAGAAAACCCAAGTTTATTGCAATTCTTCTCAATAGTTAAGCTCTATCATCTTTGCCACTTGGGAGGACAGCATTGCTTACAGAAAGCATGCTTCAAAGCAGTTTAAAATTAGTTCCTTCTTTCTGCTATTATAGTTTACTGGCACTCTCTCCTTTTTCTTTTCTTTTCACTATGTTCCCCTTGGGATAGATGGAGTGAGTACCAGTGAATAAAATGATACAATTGAATTAAATGCAGCAAGCTTCAGCAGGCACAATTCCTGATCCTGCAAGATGCCAAGTACTCTCAAGTCAAGATCAGGTACTTAGAGCTCTACTATAAACAAAACAAGCATAAAAGACTAAGAATGAAACTCATTAATATGGAACAGGCACCAAAGAAGGGCACCTCTTCCCTTACCTACAGGACTACTACCGAATCACTTAAATGGTCAATTACCCAGGACATCACTGCAATATCAATTTCCATTTTTGACTCCCATAGTCCTATGAAAATCAATGACCATACCATTGGTGCGTATTTGCTTTCTTGTACTTTGATGCTCCCATTTCCCAAAACTGCTGAAGCCAGTAATTGACATTACAGTATGTTCTTCATAGGATGCTTAATAACAAAATATGTTTTTAATGAGCCCAGTCATACCCCATTGTTTTATTTATTTTTTCATAAAGCCAAGTAATGATAAGGGAGTGAGTGAGGATAACTCCATGGGCCACATTTAAAGCAATGCCTCTTTTTCCCGGCATTGCCAAGGAACAGCTTTTCACTTTTACAACAACATTCATACGTGGATTTCAAAGCACTTGACAAACACCAATAACATCTCCCATTAGTTAATCAAACAATTAAAGGGAGACACAGAAATCACAAGCAAACATATGGAGTGGGACACAGCAGCTGATTAACAACAGCACACAGCTATGCTATTCTGTGTCAAAGCTTAGAACAGTATTCATGTCAAACTGCATAGGGAAGTTAAGCAGATTGCACTATTTTAGAATCAATCTAAAAGCCCCTAAACCCATCAAAAATCTTGAGTCTTGTGACAAGTTCCACTGAAATTGATTAGACCACTTGTAAAAAACAGGAGTAAGGAGTTATCCTTGTAGAGTGTGAATATGTCAAGGACACTAAGGTTAATATCTGTTCTCAAATCCAACTTTTATCAACACAAATTTCAATGAACTAGAAGGACAGGCATGTAAAGGTACCAGAATCATAAGCTTAAGGAAAAAAATTTACTCAGCCTTTTCTATGCTGTTGTCCCATAAGCGGGGTCTGGTACCTGGTGTGCAATAAGCCAATCTTACACACAGAGCCAAGATATTTATTTATCTATCTCATGTTTGCGCAAAGATGAGTGCTAGGCGGTAATTCCACAAAGCTAGCACACTATACAAAAGAACTACAGCGTATTTATATTGTTATATGATTAGCAAAAACCCGCCTATGTTCATGCTCATTGGTTAGTTATGTTCAAATTAAACTCGCTTGCCATGTAAATTAGCACGCATGCTCCTTGCAGGTGGTGAGGGGCAAGTCTTTCCAGTCTTAAATTGAGTTGGTGGTCGCGATCTCCCCGTGCCGCCTTTACCTTCCCCCTAGTTACTGCAGTTTTTGCTGACTTCTTGTTTCTTTGGCAATCATCTAGCCTCTGGCACCTTCTAGGGAGGATGTTCCCCTTTTATCAGTCTTTTAGTTCTTCTTCAAGGGCACAGTCGTTGTAAGGCATGCATTGTTTATACAAGATAATCAGGCTAGTACAATGAAGACTACAGTGTAGGTATTAACCCAAACATATGGCTACAATGCTACAAGTCAATCCATTAGCCTTATATCCTTTTAAGAAAACTACAAAATTCTTAAAAATACAGAAACTTTAAAGGTTTATTTAAAAATCATCATACCAAAGAAAATGTATTCAGGAATCAGAATTCTCCATACTGCAGTTAAATGGACCTGTGACTCCAGCATACAGGTTGAGATCAGTATAGTTCGACTGATCTTTCTGGCTCTCTCTATCACTTTATCTCCCTCTCTTTATCACATAAAAATACACTACTCATAAAAGTCCAACTAAAGGTAAGGAAATTGGCAAACATGGTTCACAGTTCACAGTTCCCTTATCCAATGGTCAGAAATTAGCTTGGCAGCCGTTGTGTGTGGGAGCCAAGAGGGGCTATTCGGGCATTTAACACTGTTGGATCACGTCCCAGTTGTACACACAGTTGCATGGCCCAGGAGAAAGTAATAACACAGAGCTATTAAATCACCTGTGTGGCAGCTGGAGATTCTCTTCCAAAAGTGGGCTAATCTGCCCCTGGCCATGGAGTGGGCTTTATGGTTGCTCTTCTATTGCCTCATGGGTGGCAACGCAATGAGAACCATTTGCTGGGTCTCTGAACTCTTTATTTCAACAGTTGTCCCAGCTGTCTTTCTAAGAAGCTGCAGGGAACACGTGCACACGGCATGATCAGACATTTCCTTCCATTTTGGAAAAGGAAAGAAAGGAAGCTGCAGTACTTTGCCAGAAACAATTCTAGTGGCAGCAAAATTTGCTACAAGAGAATCTCAAGAGCCTATGGCAGCAGTCCACATGAGTTATTTTTCTTAATTCTGGCTCATAAATCCTGTGAGCACTTTACATCAACATTAATTGGAAGTCAGGGGTTCACTGTACCCTGCAGGAATTAACACTACAGAATCGACACAAAGTCTTCCACCAAGTCACATAAGGATTTCAGCCCCAAATAAAGCCCTGTGCTTTATTTTTATTTTGGGAGGAGGGAAGAGAAGGGAGCCAGGGGACAAGCAGAGTCTTACAAGTAAATACAGATTCTTCTCCCTCGTCTTGCCCCATTAACTGTAACGAGACTCCAGCCTCTCTCCTCCCAGATTACTCTAATTCAATACTCATCTCCAGTCACTGCTGCTAACGTTCCCATTCATACTACAAGGTTTTTTAAGTCTCTTACTGGGAGCAATACAGCATTGAAGACTTGCATTTTCTCTCAATGTTACACAATAAATGTAGTCTGAGGGAAATTCCAGCTGTAACACTTTGCATTTTTACAGCATTGTTCATCTCAGATGGTGTTTTACAAGAAATAGCACTTACAGACCTACCCAATATGAGGTCCCGGCTTGCTGTATGCTAAACAGCTAGTGAAAATTCACTTCCTGATCCAAAATGTTTGCAGTCTAAATAGGGAAGGAATGGGAAGGGAAAACAAACTAGTGACTTGTACATTATCAACTCAGCAGGATGGTCAAGTCCAGAAGCCAGCTCAGAGTGGCAGTCTTGTGTCCTGTACGCTGGACCATGCTGCTATTCAGGCATCAGCAGAGCTCTGCGATACTTCTAAGGATCGATACACCCATGGAAATCAGGAGGAGAGCTGACTCAAGGACTAACTTAAGATCTAAAAAATCTTCTATGAAAGCTCACAGAATAATTTCCAAACCTCACACTTCTTTCCCATCTCCTTGCTACATCTCTCGTACATTTCAGAAGGATGCCAGAGGTGAAGACTTATTATAGTATCGGATTGTAGAATAGTTAAGGTTGGAAAAGACCTCTGAAGATCGACAAGCCCAACCTCCTCCTCAAAACATGGTGAGTTCCAAAGTGAAAGCGGTTGCTCAGGGACTTAACAAGTTACAGTATCTGCAAGGATGGAGACTCCACAACCTCTCTGGGCAACTCGTTCCAGTACTTAAGCACCCTCCCTGTGAAATAAAACTACCTTATATCTAAGAAATCTTCCTAATGCCTTTGAATTTTCTAGGTAGCAAGTTGTATCCATTGCATCTTGTCCTTTTGCTGTGCAGTTCTGGTTCCATCCTCTCTATATCCTCCTCGAGGTAGTGGAAGACTGCAGTTAGATCCTCCCTTAGCCTTAACTTGTCCAGGGTAAACAAGCACAGCGCTCTCAACTTTTCCTTGCACTGCCTTAACTTTCCTTAATTTTCGTGTGCTGCAGCTCCCTAACCATCTTACTCACTCCCTGCTGGACTTGCTCCCATTTATTCATCTCTCTCTTGTGCAGGAGGTCAAAATTGAACACGCTTCTCCACATGGGGTCTCGTAAGTAATGAATAGAGGGGAATAACCACTTGACCTTCTGGCTACAATCTTGACAAGGCAGCCCAGTATGCAATGGCTTTCATTGCTCTGAGGGTGTTCCTGCTGACTCATGATCACCTTGTTGCCTATAGACCCCCCAGGTCTTTCTGCAGAGCTGCTTTCTAGCCAGTTGGCCCCCAGCCTGTACTAATCTGTCTTGGCAGAACAGTGCATTTTTATTGTGAACACTATGAGGCTTCTACCAGTCCATTCCTCCCACTTGTTGAGGTCCCTCTGTATGGAAGCTCTGCTCCCATGTAGCATATCAACTGCTCCCCTCCCACACACAATTTGGCACCATTCATGAACTTGCTGAGGGTGCATGTTGCCCTTCATGCTGATGAAGATGTTCAACAGTATTAGCCCCAGTACTGATCACTTGTAGTTGCCTGCCAGTTTTATTCCAAACCATTGATCACTCCTCTTTGAGTCAACAGTCCCATTCTTCATCCACTACCTGATCCATGTCTCACCAGTTTAGCTACAAAGATGGTATGGGAGACTACGTCAGAAGCCTTGTCAAGGTAAACAACATCGACGGCTATTCCTTCAACCACAGAGCACTCATTTCATTCTAGAACATAATGAATTGGTCAGGCATTATTTGTCCCGGTAAATCTGTGCTGTTCTCAATTATCTTCTCACTCTTCAAATGTCTGGGAAGTAGCTTCCAATATGACTTGCTCCATAATCTCTTCAGGGACTGAGGTGATGCTACCAAGCCTGCAGTTCACAGTCCTCCTTCTTGCATTTTTGTAGAACCTCATTCATTTAAGAAACTTGTGGAACGCTGGATGGGAGGTAAAATAGGAGTAACGAGAATGAAAAACAGCACAGTGGAACATGAAACCACAAAATCCTTACATTTCCTGTGCCTGATTCGGTAGCAGAGGGAGGAAGAATTCTGAGTATCCTGAGCTGACACCTGCTGTGCCAATTTTCCACGTGGAATGCTATTTACAGCCAAAATACACAGCTTTCGAAACAGAGTTATTAACTGCCAGATCTTTTCTATGGTGTCATACAGGAGAACACTATAATCAGTCATGTATCTGCTTAGAACAGAAACAAGACAAAATATTTCTGCTTCAACTCCTGTTGTAGACTTAAAGATGGTTCTCTCAAATCTCTGTTCACCATGTTCACAAAAAAGTCAGGAAAGGTACTTAAAATTGTAGAAAGGAAACTAGATGCCAGATTCTGATCTCAGAGGATGATTTTCTTTTTCTTTGAGAAGTCCAATTCCTATTAATCAATAGAATACCTCCTACTGCTTTCTGTATGTGTTAGACTGAACTATTGATTGCACTGAGTACAAGACTAACATGAAGGAAGAGTAGAGACCAGCACATAGACTATCTGACATTGTTTGTTCTGACAGAACCAGCAAAACAATGTTTTTCCCTCTAGAAAACAACCTGGAATTCAAAGTTAACAACTAAGTATTTGACAATCAAAACCATCTGTGTTGCTTTGAGGACACTTAAGCAGAGTTTAGAGAGAGGAAAAACTGGAAAACACTATAGTATTCAGCTCAATAAATTGAAGATGTTTATTTTAGCATAAATGCAACTTAAGTTAAATATTTCCTGGAAAATTTTAAGTACATATGTGTCGTGGTTTAACCTCAGCCGGCAACTAAGCACCACACAGCCGCTCGCCCACTCCCCCCCAGTGGGATGGGGGAGAGAATCGGAAGGGTAAAAGTGAGAAAACTCATGGGTTGAGATAAAGACAGTTTAATAGGTAAAGCAAAAGCTGCGCACGCAAGCAAAGCAAAACAAGGAATTCATTCACTCCTTCCCATGGGCAGGCAGGTGTTCAGCCATCTCCAGGAAAGCAGGGCTCCATCACGCGTAACGGTTACTTGGGAAGACAAATGCCATCACTCCAAATGTCCCCTCCCTTCCTTCTTCTTCCCCCAGCTTTATATACTGAGCATGACGTCACATGGTATGGAATGTCCCTTTGGCCAGTTGGGGTCAGCTGTCCTGGCTGTGCCCCCTCCCAGCTTCTTGTGCACCTCCAGCCTTCTCAGTCGGTAGAGCATGGGAAGCTGAAAAGTCCTTGACTAGTGTAAACACTACTTAGCAACAACTAAAACATCGGTGTGTTATCAACATTGTTCTCACCCTAAATCCAAAACACAGCACTGTACCAGCTACTAGGAAGGAAATTAACTCTATCCCTGCCGAAACCAGGCCAATATGAAACCCTCTTTCACATCTGAACTACACTAAAGAGCTGCAAGTGTATCTGCCTCTGTGTGTAACATTCCTGTCTCAGAATTCATACAGCATTTGACACCTTTGGTTTCTTTGCCATAGATCTTTACTAGGCATTCAGGTCACCTTTAGTTTATGAGCCATTTTTTCTCTTAGACCCCTTGCAGGGGTATCAATATTTAAAGAATCAAAAAAAAATCAGAAATGGATGGCCAGGGAGTGACTGCTCCTTTCACAGGCATTAGTTTAATCTAGATCATTTCCCAAGAAGATTCAGTAACATGTACAAAATGAGTCACTATTTAGTACAGAGCATGACATTTAAAATAACATGGGTTACCCAGGAGCCGAGTCTTATTGACTTTCCATGACATTTATTCTTTCCAATGCCTGAGTTGATTTAGACAGTGGGGCTTAGTAATTTTTGTAATGTAGTACCTTTTCTTCCCCCCAGATCTCTCTGTGACTTGCATGGGCTTAATGAATGATATTTTGAAGTATTATGCATGAGTATTATGACATTCTTGCTTTACATCTAATCTGGCTTACACCTGTGTAGTTTGCATCTGCTCCTTTGAGTTTATGAGAGTTTATACCGACATTTTATGGTACAAAACTAACAAATATAAACTAGATATTTAGCAGCTGTCTAGAGCAGTTACTGCCCTAACACTGCCTTAGGCAGTGTCACTGCTCTAAAGCTGCATATTGCCACCTCTCGGCTGGAAGTTATTCCCCTTGCATCAGAGCCAACAAGCCAGAATACGTAAGTCCTCCTCATTTCTTCAGGGCAAGGTCAAAACTCACCTTAAACCATGCCAGTTGTGGCTGGAGCTACACCAGCTGATTTTGCACCACGTTGCACATTTACCAATCTGATGCTCTGCATCAGGTGTGCTAACCTCTAGCTGAAGAGCGTATCTGTCCCTTTACCCACCTTCTGGATAGCAGGTCTACCCACATTTCATCAACATCTATACAGCCTCTAGCACTGATTCAAACACTGATTCCATACTGCCCTTTAAGTGCAACCAAAATTGACAAAGCAGGCAGACCAGTTCTTGTGCAGAAGCTAACATTTCAAAAAGCACGATGATAATTACTTGTAAATGCTACCTTAAAAACAAACAAAATGATGTCTGCTATAGAAAAACAGGCTGTATACACACCATATAACCATTAGGTTTTTTACATGTTAGTTATCACCTAGTTAGCACAAATCCCTCTACCTACTGTGGAAAGACCCCAAAGCCCCATCGTCCATAGCTCGTCGTAATTTTCAGCAATTTAAAATAGGGCAGAAGTGTTCAGTGTTATTAACTCACAATAAAAGTGTTTTGCATTCACATTACACTGGTATAGACAACCTGCATCACAACCCGTACTGCAAACTTACAGAAGAAATGAGCATATTTGTAATGCTAGTTGTTGTTTTTCTATTCCAAAATAAGACACAAGTATCATTGAACAAGTGAAATGGAAGTTCAGGTCGTGATTCATATTCATGTTGCAAGGAAGCATGCTAGGACAGGTATCAATAATTTACAGTGGCTTGTTGCTATCCCTTGTCATTGGCTACTGCCCCCAAACCTTTGCTAGTAGAAGAAACAAGTAAATGCTTCTCCTTTCCTTCAATGCAAAGCTGGCTGTCTCAGCTGACTTTGCCAGGACATGGTTTGAGATCACCTGCACAATGCAGAGCATAGGACACAGTGCTGCCATTTCCAGGGGCTGTGGTGATGACTTTAATTGATGCAGCTTGATCCAGATGACCATGCCTATCTAGCAATGGCACTACATTCTTCTTGTCTATGCTATATCTGTCCTGAGAATAAACACAGAATTTTGTCTACAAGGTTGCCAACTTTTATAAATACTAATTTCATTAAGGAAAGATTCCTAAATTAAATATGGTGACTAAAATTTCTGTGAAGGAAAGCCCGTAAAACATCTAAAATGGCAGCAAAACTATTAAAGCAATTTCACACTAGAACTCAAGTTAAGCAAAAGAAATAATAAGCTGACTAAGCTGTACCCTTCTCTGTAATGTCTGAATTGCTTTCAAGTGAACTCTTCATGACAGCATTTGACATAACTAGGAAGTTCCACATTTTAATTCAACATTCAGGGCTTGAAAAAATATCAAAAGGTGTCTATCTATTTATTTTTTATAATTGCTAGAATTTAAATGAAAGTGGCAGAATACCAATTTAGGTCCCAGCTTGGTTACTGTGAAAGTGCTGAGAGACTCCGCTGCCATTTTACAATCAAGAAGGAATTCCACATGGAGATACTGACAGTGAGCACAATAATGTTTCTGGATTTGTTGTTGTTGTTGCTACATAATACGCTAGGAGAGACCTCCATTTTTATTAAGCAGGTAGGGAATTCTGCTCACTGAAATTTTTCCATTCCGTTTCCAAAATGGAACCCTTACAGTCTAATTTACATATAAAAATAAACATTGTCACTACACTTCACAAATTACATGCTGCTTTATAATTTCTTTATTTAGAAATAGGATAGGGAGAGGAATTTGACAGATAGAGTGACCTTTGCCTATAACTATAATTAATGTTTTTAGAGTTTAGTTTTTTAAGAGCATTTATTGATTTGTGGACTACAAAGAGCACAACACTACTGGGTCGCATATAACATTCTTCTGTCGTAAGGTATCACTGGAACCATTAAAGAAATCAATTAACACAAAGCCAGATCGGAACCTTGTGAAAAACTGAATGTGGGTCTGTTAGAAGTCAAATCTCTTATGACATAATTTTTCTATACTGACAAAAGAAGAATGTGAAATGTTGCCACTTCTTATCAAATACATCCCACAGAAATAAAAGAAACTTACTGGTTTTGTGAAACGTTTTAAGACAAGAAATCAACCAGCGTCACATAGCCAAAACAAACTTTAGTTCTAGATACACAGTAAGTCAGAACACATAAAAGGTGAGTCTGCAAAACTAACCATCTCAGTTGGGAATGCACAGAACCAACAGAAAGACCTGGGCTTTTGGGAGCCACCTCAAAGGCACAGGACACTAATAGTAATGGTTATATTTCAGTAGGTTACAAATCGGCAAAATCTAAGTAGCTCTTCATGAGAGTAGCAGAAAGGAAGCCTTCTTACCTTTGAAATCACTACTGAAATGCATCAAGCAGAAAAGCATACAGTACAGTGAACAGGAGTATGGAGGAGAGACATGCACCCAAAATCAGCTTTCCTAAGCCCTGTTCTTGTGAATCGGTTATAAGATTTCAGCCTACAAAGAATCTGAGAGGACTATGCTTTTTAACATCTCAGCTGAAAGAACCAGAGACACTGAACTATTTCAACTGTTTATCTGTATTAAAAAAAAATCCCCAATATGATTCAAACCGAGGAATCAACGATCTGAAAGTGTCAAATCTAATGCTGCAATCACTATGGTGTGCTATATGGCAACATTTGTGACACATTTGGAGTCTTAATAGTGTCCAAGTTGATACTGAGTTGAGAGTGCTTTTATTTTCACAAAATAATGTAGTTACAAAGTTCTGTTTCCTTTTAATATAAGGAACTTCAGTCCTTTAAACAGAAGGGATCAGAAAGCTTTCCTTTAAAGTATGAAGCTTCACTAGTCTCCTGTCATTCTGCTAGCAGCACTGTTCTAGCAAAGGGTGAATAGAGCTGTTAAATCAGTGTATATATACACGTGACCTTCAGTATGGAGTGTTTTTTCCAGCAACCATGAAGTGTCTACAGTGGTGACAAGTTATTTTCTGAGTAATCTTGTGTGTATATATATCACAAGATGATCTAAGATTTCATAGAGTAATCTTACTCTGCTCAGTGGAGTTAGCGTGACATATGCTGCTTTGTGATATAGAACGGAGTAAAATTGAGTTTTATAATATAAGTCCTGACAAAAATAGTACGTGAAATACCAGTAATGCAATGAAGATGGGGCAAACAGAGCCACCATTATGGGCTTTGTAATATCTCAGGCGCAGTCCTTGATTTTTAGAATTAATTTCACTGGGAAATGGAATGTCTGACAAGACACAGAGGTGATTTTTAAGAGGGCCATTGACAGAAGCGACCTCAATTTAACGTATCAGCTGAAAGATAGTACCTCTCATCATGTAGCTTCTTCTAAAATCACTCTTCAGTGACAGCATCAAATACGAGTCAAAGTCCCAGGGCAAGACAACAACCTCATAACTTTCTGCTCCAAAAGTGAATCCACAGTGAAAAATTAACACTCGGTCAAAACACCAGGGACTTTGTGGATGAATAGAAATTCATCAGGAATCACAGGTTATGCAGACAAAAAATTTCCATTGGACAAAACTATCACCAAAAATACTTCTGTTTCCTCATCTCCCAAGAAAGCAAGCAGCATCAGACTCACTTCACAAACAATCTAACAGAGGTTGAAGGACATGAGTTTGAGAGATACGATATATCTAGAAAGGTGAATTTTCAAGAACTTCCTGGCAAGTAACTCCCATTGAGCTCAATGAAATTTGGGTAACTGGGAGTTTTCAAAAATCTGCCTAAAATTACTTGTTTAGCACAGTTAGATGTAAAGTCATAAATGAAACTTCGGGAGGCCAGTGCTGTGCCTCTCCCTGCCTTGAAGCTCACCACATCTCTTCACACTCTTTTTTATATTGGATTCAGCTGAGCCAATTGGTCATACTCCGATGCAAAGAGCTGACTACAAATGGTCTGGAAATGTAAGGAAGGAGTTTAAAACTTGAACCTTGGTTCCATGTCATCTCTAGTATTAACTTTCAGCAGCTTATGTCTGACCTCCTATTGTCTTTGCTTCACAGTCCAAATATCCTACATTCCTGTGCCCTTAGGCTGCTGTACTATCACTACAGGCCGTCCTTCCCAAGACATGTTGCTTTTCACATTTTCAACCCCATATATAATTTCAATCACCTCAGGAGCAGGAAAATCTCCAAAGCAGTGTTAACATCTCAGTTACCAGCTTCTCATGTTTAACATTAATATTTACAATGTCAATAAAAAATTCATATTTACCATGGCAACCTGTATCACACATATGCTCCTGATGACAGTGAGAGAATCCATTAAAAATAAATAAAAATAAGCAGGCACAGAAATGAACCACATACATTTCTGGACATATGATACTTCCAAGGGAGGAGAAAAAAAAAGAATCAGCTCTATTAAAAAAATCCAGATTTTCACATCAGTACAAAGGAGACTGGAACATGAAATGTTGGGAGTGAATTATGAATCTTTGGTTTACAGAGAACTTGCTCAATTTGGATCTGTACAGCCTAATAGAGAGAAAATGAATAATCTCAAAATAGAAACTGGATGTCAAATCTCAGTTTGGTCCTACTTCTCTGTAAACCTTATATTCCTCTATTCCTTTCTGACACATTTATTTCATTAAAATAGAAGCTTTGGAAAAACTCCCATCAGCCTATTTTCTTTTACACCACCTGTTTCTTTTATAACCACAAAATATTCTGATACAATGCTAGAAATTTATTTATTAAAAAATCAACTCTCCTTCCCCTCCCCCCCTCCTTGATTTCTGGATACTCTGTAGAAAATATCAAGCCTGAACATCTCATGAGTACTAACTCTAATTTGTTTCTAAAGAAGGCTTCTGCCTAATCAGGTATGTGGTGAAGCATTTCAGATGAAGTACCTGATATGGAACAGCATCCTCCTCTGAAACGACAAAAGCTTATCTCCTCCACCTGAAAGCCACAGATTCAAGTTACAGTGCTCTTCTATCTGTGCTGGCTATAATCATACAAACAGTTGCAGAGGTAAACACCATTTACGTGTATGCGTGTGTTCAACTGAAGGGAAGAAACCCCGCTCGAGTGTAGTCTCTCCCAGAACAGCAGTACAACCAGAGCAGGTCACTCTCACGCCTAGCAGAAGTAACTCTGCTGATTTCAGAAAAATTACAGCAAGGATAAATTTAGCTCTGCACAATAAAAATGAGAACTTTACTGCAGCTGAACAATTGTCTGTACCCTATCTTCTCTGAGCAGACATAAAACATCAGAGGAGGAATAGTCAGTATGGCTTATTTTTTTTTTATTGTTATTCTTGATGCCAGTTACTGTCAAAAAATAGAAATCTTTTCATAGCAGTAAAAAACAATCACTCCTATACTTCCTACTTTTCTTTAACCAGGGGAAAAAGGTATTAAAACATGATGAATTACTATTTTTAATATAGGATTTTTACGTGCAATGACTTTTTTCCAAACAATAAATCAGGGGAAAAGGCTTGCCCTCCTTGCAAAACACAGGTACAATTTGGTTTTATTGATTTTATTCATTAACTCTACCCCAGCCAAAACCAGCACAAGAGGCATTTACAGAACACAAGGTACAGTATAAGAAGAATATATTCCTTAAATATTTTCACAGGTATGTTCTTTTCACTTCAGAACTTCAGAAAAATAATAGAAGACCTTTCTAATCTGCTGTATGCTGGCTGCCACTTCTGTGTGGCATATGGGGCAGCATTTCTTGTTAAATACAATGGGGTTTATTTTCAGCATGGTCCAAGCACCAGGTAAGTATTTATGGCTAAATCATATAAATCATTATCTTTTTTTGACAAGTAGGAACAAAACTTCGACATGACTTTGACAGAGATCTTTGTAATGCCATTACTAGCTCTACATGCTTTCTAAACAAGGAAATAGATTTTAAGTGTTCAGTTCAGTCTGTGCTACACATCAATATGCTCATCAAACAGACATGGTAGTATCCTGACACTATGTTAACCTGACCATTACACATATTTCTGCATGTACTATATACACACTTCATCTCTGGCACCAATGTATGTTAGAGAGCCCAAGAAACATCAAGGATAAGCAATGAGCATTTGGCTCATCACAAATCTTGCTGAAGAAAGAAGATCTGATATGGAAATAGCAAACTCAACTTTCACTAAGGTTTATGAAGTCCTTCCTGAGGTTAAACTACTTTTTCACTCATCCCAAACATTTGACCTTCCTTCCTATTCACTTAGAAGGAACTAGTTATCCAAAGCTACAGAAGGAGGCTCTTAAGGAGCATCACAAGCCTTCTTAGGCCAATGGATTGGTTTAAAAGCCTCTCTCCTGAGGTTGTCTTTGGGTTCAAAGCAAGAACATCATGCTGGTAAACAGTAGGAATTCAACATGAGACATAGGGATGCACTCAGGTGACTCAAATCAAGGTTACGGTGACCCTCACATTTCTGTTCAGCTCACAAGACAGAGCACAAAACGCAAGAGTCAAAAGACAGGACATCTCCTGAAATAGCTGGGTAAACCACTGACAAGAGTCATAGTCATAAGAAACACTGGGTGAAGCAGATGAGAGCCAGGGAAAACAGACTGAAGGCCAGAAGACTGAGCCAAACAAAGGCTTCATGATGATTCTAGAAGGCAGACTGGAAAGGGCACAAATAATTTTGCCAAAAGCCAAGCGGACACACAGACACAGGGGATGCACAGGCAGGTAAGCCCCAATGATGTAAAGCTGCATACTTACTGCAAGGTAGAGAGCAATTTGCTGGGCCTTAAATATCTTTGATAAGGTCTTCTTTTGACAGGCACAGAGGAGCTTGTACAGCAGCTGCAATGGTATAGCTGATATACTAGGTGTAGAACTGTGGCTTACAGGATTTTTGTAGACGTATTTGCTAGAACTGATGTTTGAAGAGTGATTCAGGTGCCTACAAATAGGTATCTAAAAACATTTTAAATGAGACATCAGCATGGGGCTGGTGGAAACAAAACAAGACTTACTAAGGCTTGTGCACTTCTGGAACAGCTGCTGGAGGTCAGGTGGGGTATGTGGGGTATCTACAACAGGACTACACATATTTAGCACCTGAATCGCTCACTTTGTAACTTACATGGTAGAAAAAACAGAGAACTCTGCTGCCAGCCCAAATGACAGATACAGAAGTTCCACGGTGGTATCACTGGCCAAACAAAATGAAGCCTGATGCTTAACTTATCCCTTGACCCTTTGTAGGTCAAAACACTGCTTGGTTTTAATAATGTATTACTGTTTCCAGCCTAATACTACCTCCATCTGACATTAAATGTCATCTGAGCTTCTCTGCTCCAAGTGATCTTTTCTTCCAGAAAGAAATACAACAAATTTCACATAAAAACAGGAGCTCAAATAAAGTAGGAGCACTTATAGGACAAATGGAGGAATGCTAGAAATGACACTCCAGAAAGTCCCTAAACAGAGTGAGATTTCACCACAGAGCACAGACTTTTCTAGAAGAAAACAAGAGACGGTTCTACAGGAATAAGTTTCTCTAAACCAGAGGCTTATATTTATCTAGGTTGCAGATTTACCTAAAATAGAATTTCACCTAAATATACAATGAAAATATATCATGAAATGCAAGCAAAAAATACAACCCCTGTAAAATGCAGCCTTAGAGTGATCAGACTACTATGAATTTTCTGGAACTGCAAGTGAAGTACATGTCTGAAGACCAAAATATTTATGTGCATAAATAGAGATCAGATGCACAATTTCAGCCATTCCATTTGAAAATTTTTCCTTATAGCTTTCATAAAATTTATTTGGAGTTTAAGATACTGGTATGTCAACTGGATACATGTCTTAACACTAACTAAAGAAAATCAGAAGAGAAGATGCAAACGCAGTCAAGTTGTATTTATAGTTAGCACAGTGTTTATCCCACTGTAGGGTCAGGCCTATCTTGTTATTGTATGTACTGGGTCTGGCTGGGATGGAGTTAATTTTCTTCACAGCAAGCTGTATGATCCTGTGTTTTATATTTATGACTAAAACAATGTTGCTAACACACTGATGTTTTAGCCATTGCTGAACAGTGCTTGCAAAGCACCAAGGCCGCCTCTGGTTTTCACTCTGCCCCCTCACAGCAAACAGGCTGGGGGCAGACAGGAGGTTGGGAGGAGACATGGCTGGGACAGCTGACCCAAATTGACCAAAGGGTTATTCCATGCCATATGTCATGCTCAGCAATAAAACTGGGGAGGGAGTCTTTCCAAGGCAGTCATTGCTCAGAGGCTGGCTGGGCATCAGTCTGTCGGTGAGAGGTGGTGATTGCCTTTGCATCACTTGGTGGTTTTTTTTCATTTTTTCCTTATTACACTGTCTTTATCTTGACCCACGAGTTTTTCTTGCTTCTGCCCTTCCAATTCTTTCCCCCATTCCTGCTTTGGGGGTACATAAGCAAGTGGCTGGTGGTGCTTTGTTGCTGGCTGGGGTCAACCCATCACATTGTGCAAACAGAGGAAGATAAATGTATCCTGTCTCTCCCATTCAGTGACTCTGCCTGAAAAGCTGAGACTGCCTTAAGTCATCACCTAACTTTATCAGCATTTTGCACTTACCTGGTGATCTGCAGAGCCCTTACAAAGGCAGGTAATATCTGAAAAGTAAAAAGCTGGGTGAATTTGCTTGCTGCCTCAGAACTGCCCCCAACTGGGAATCTATTCCTTACAAACCATGAGCTGTAACAAGGAAATTGCCATTAATGCATGAATATTTCCTGTGCTATGCTCTTGCTTGACCTTGATTGTAACTGCACTGGCCAACTGCTTACACAATCTACATAGTTTAGCTGGAGTTTACTGAAAAGCTGGCTCTGAAACACAGTTATTTGCAATGTGGAGAAGCATGAGAACAGATCCTCTGCATCTGTCATACCGTCTTCTGGCAGAAGAGTACAGCATCTACTTTATAGCTCTCAGAGTTATCTCTGAAGCCTCAACTTCTTGTTTGTACATCTTTTATGCACTTGGTGTTTACTAAGGTATTAATAATTGTAATTGAAAAACAACAGCCAGCAGTCCAAAGCAGCTGCTTCTGTTCCAAATAACAGAAAAGCTGTCAAATCAATGTGTAGACAGTTGCTAATGTCTCTGCAGAGTAGTACAGAGCTGTATAAGATATAAGCTGCCTCAGATCCTAGTTGCTTTCCAGAAAACACAACCAGCTCAGAGCTAATTAGCATGACAGCATACCGTGACACTCAAGCAGGTTTTCAAGCACATACAGAATTCTTTGGTTCTTCCAGCCTACTGTCAGCATTCAACTTCTACAAAGTTAGCCTGAGTGGATCTGTCCACAAGCATCATTGTAATAACAGTACAGAGATATCCTTTGGTTTATGTGCATGATGTAGAATTAGGAGGATCAACACATTAACAGTTCATAACTGCAAAATAATTTAACAAATATTTTTCCTCTGTATTTATCCCATTTTACTTAAAATAACTCCAAGATAACTATACTTCTCATTTTCTTCAGCTTCTTCAAACTTGCACACCCCATTCCAAGGAGGGAGTGGATTTTTATAGCTATAACATGACAGTAATTTTATTAAAACTTTGCCAGCCAAGGCACTTGGGGAGCCACAGAAAGGTAACAAACACATATTTAAAAAGACACAATAGAAATATCATTTTAAAAATTGACTTAAAATACAAATTAAGCAAGCAGAAAAAGGTGGTCTAATAAACTACAGACAGCACTAGTCATAAAAAAACTATAAGCTCTTTGAAATGGAAGAGTCTGCTTTGTTCAGCAACAAAAATGAATTAAAAGAGAAGCCACAGGGGGGCAGGGATTCTCCACCTTAATGCTTTACCATAGCACAAGCATAATTATCAACCAACACTAAGGTCATGAACAGGAGCAGGGGATACCAATCACACCATCTGTAGAAATGAACACAGTGATGTTGAAGCAATGTTTAATATCAAAAAGGTGAAGGTGTTCTTGATCACAAGAATCATGATCTCATCAATCATGATGAGATCTCAAGCAAGAATAGCTTTAGCAAAACCTGAGAATGAGTGAGTAAGCAGAGATAGAAGCAGTGCGGTAAAGAGGCTCTTCCACTGCAAACACAGCAGACGTGGTGATGGAAAGTGCAGAGCAGAAGGTAAACGGGGAAAAAGGAGAAAGGACAGCATAAGCCTGGGCAAAATCAAAAGACCAACAATGGGCTGTAAAGGCAATGAGAAGCAGCTTGTCCAGTCAGACCAGAGAACAGTGCAGAGACCAGGAGCTGGTAACAGAGTCAGAGGGAAAGACTACATGGTTTCAGCTACAGCAGCAGAATTGCTATTTAACACATAGCATGGAAGTACAGATTCCCTTCCCGGTATTTTATTCTATGAACATCTAGCACAAGAGCATTCACAGTGTTGAACCAGTAATTTTCATCTGGTTTTGGATTGATTAATAACACATTAACCTGAGGTGATTCATAAATCTGAGGTGACCTTTAAAACAGCAGTGAAAGTACTTTGGGTGACAGCTATTAGAAAACTTAAAGGCAGCCATGCTCTTGCTTTCTGAACAAGCTGCAGGTACTGTGGACGTGAACAAGGGCTTTCATTCAGTTCTGTCTGTACCCGCCTGGCACAGGTTTTACATTCAAATAAACTCCAAAACCTGGAGTTATACCACAGATATCAGCAACAGAACCCAACTGATTTTGAGGAAAATCTGACAAAACAATTTCACCAGTCTAACTTTAATGATGATGTGAGCTCCTATAATAGGGTTGAAGTTGTGCCTTCACAGATGCTTGTGGAAAGGGAACAAAGTGTGAAGCACTCATTTTAGGGACAGGTCTAACTTGAGGTTCAGAGATTGTGACTTCTACATAAAGCACCAAAAAGTCATTAGGTAGATCTTATTTATGTGGTGATCAGGTTCTTGGAAGCTTTTTATTCCTTCCCACTCTAGCTATTTTTAGCTGAACTCTTTGTCCCCATTCTGGCCAGACCCACCTAGCTAGATTAGGATTGAATGAAGCACAGCAATGGTCCCACAGGAGTGTTCACCCACTCATTAATTATGCATAGAAACACAATTAAAAGCTCTTGCTGCTTTCTACAGGAGTTAAATAAAAGCGGAAGATAATCCTTTTCAATTTTGCTTTATGCTTCTTGTATTCATAGCTTTTCAATACCCTTGCACAACGTCAGCAGAATGAGCATTCCTCCTTTGTTAGCCAGCTGGGTGCAGGAAGAACAGCCTGCCTATGAGACTGAACTGTGAATCAGAGCACTAAAACATCATGCGTAAACAGAGCGCCGTGCACTGGCCCAACCAACCATGCAGTTCAACATCCTGTCAGTCATCACAAAAAATATGTAAAAAGCAAGGGAGAAACATTTGCACAAGTCACACTTGAGCAATAAATAGCCAGGCTGCAGGCTTTTACAGCGCTACTGGCAGCCTATTTGCCTAGCACCTGGCTTGGCAGTCCTCCACCGTACAACATTCCCTTTGACTAATACAAATCACTTGTACACAAGGGCAGCAGAAATGGGCCCATGGCAACTAATTCATCAAATCTTAAAGAAAAATTAAGAAAGAAAGAAAAATGTAGATCTGAATGTCAAAATACCATTCCAATAACAGCACTTCCACTGTTACCCTTTGTACAGAAACGGATTCCAACAACTGCTGTCTTCTTGGCAAATCTGAAGGTGACAAAAGAAAGCTGACCTCCTCTTCTATCAATTTGTTCTGGTAAGTTGAAAGGCAACAATTTATTTTTAAGAAAAATATTAAGAAAATCCATGACACCACACTAAGAGAATCACAACTGATTTAAAAACTCTTCTCTCAAAGCTCAATAAATTTGTCTCAAGGTGGAAAGTCACATCAGCATGATAGAAGATTGTTTCTGTGCATTTGAACAGCTTGGTTCTGACTGGTAACTAGACTAAAGACAGACAATGCTTGATCGACAGAGTTTTTTCCATTTTTATATCTCCAGGAATGTTACAAGACATACACGAGTGCCCCTGATAACCTGAGGGCTAAGAGGACAAACCATAATAGAGAGCCAGATTTGTAAATCCTTGGGATACCAAATTACTTATGCAGGAATATTACAATAAATTGTCCCTGAAATTGTGGCATGCTGCTTTAGGGAAGGATCTCTTCAGTGTCCCCCCAGGAACAGAACTTTTGTTATTCTAAATTGCTCTAATTAGCTCTCTTCAGAGCCCTGTGGCTATCGCTATTTGATTTCCAACACAGCAACAACATTCTCCAGGCAACAGGATAGTTACAAAATGTACCTTTCAAACTAGTTAGCAAAAAGCTATGGGAACTCAAAGAGTACTCTTTATAATCAGAACAAGATGTATGATTCTGTATTTTCAGCCTAAGGAGAAACTACGCAGAAAGTAGGTATTACACATTCTCTCTTGGGAGAGATTTCTTAAAATGTTTGCATTAAAAATTATAAATTCTGAACGTAGAGATTAACCGTCTTAATACTGGTCTAATTAAAAGAAAGTAAGGTTACCTCCCCCCACGCCCCAACCTGCATTTCAGGATTTAAAGTTTCTGGATTCAAGTAATGATTTAATCTTTATTGTCCTCTCTCTGAAATGGATCCAGGGTGTAGCTGACCCTCAGTCACAATCATCCCTACAGAGGAATTTTTTTTATTATTTTATACACAACGATCAGACCCTTAATTCTATATGAGACATCTTCCCACAATGGACTACGGAATACTATGGCTAAGTGGTCTTATCTGCAATCTTTTCTAAAGGGCACAGGTATAAATAACAAGTTTGTCTTCAGTGCTGAATAGTTCAGTAACAGTCTTACAGCTAAATTAACACTTTTTAATTTGATTTAGGTATTTCCTGGTAACTGGCCTGAAAGGTCACTGCTAGAATATTTACAAAGATATCTTTTGGTATTTTATTTTCCACTTGCTCCCACCAAAGCTCAATATTTGGTTCTGATTAGCATGACATGTAACATATCTGATCGGAGAAGATACAATACCCTTTTGCTTTTACCCTCAAAACATTAATAATACAGTTCATATTTGAAACACAAATGTAATGGCATTCTGTTTGCTGGCCGAATATCAATAGACTGTATCTTAGCATTAGGAAACAGAACTAGTCTTCTTTTTTTAGAGAAACAGAAATGCCTTAATTTTTCATTTAACTTTTCAAGCACAAATCTTGCATTTACGGCATTTTTCATCTCGAAGGATTACAAGTCTCTCTACGAGTGCAATGTTAATAATAAAAAAGAGACTTATCATTCAGTTGACATTTCGAATTTTCAAAATATCACAGAAATTCCTTCATGCTCTCTAAACAACTTTCTTGTAAGGTACTGAAAGATTACTACCCTTAATTTGTAGTTGTAGAAATGTGGAAATGAGGTTAAAGAACTGTGCAAGACCACAAAGTGAATCACTAGAGGAACTGGGAATTATATCTAGACTACCTGATTCTATCACTAGTCCACAGAAACTAGAGGTTAGAGTCACTTTTAACCACATCAAGTTGAAAAGCAGCAGCTGGTTAATGTTTTAGAATTCAGGATAAGCATTACTTATCATCAAATCATATTCAAACCTGGTATTTATGGGAAGAGCAAAAGACCGCTTGATATGGAGAGGACTGCTCAAGAACACAACTATGCTTGTTACTGAACATCTTACTGCCAACCAGGTCAAGCAACAGATGCTGAATACTCATTAGCTGAGTTTAAAAAAAAACCAAACCCACTAGGTGGCACTACAATTAAAACAGACTGCAATACTGTCAGTCAGAACAAAGCATGAAAAAGTTTTTTTTTTTTTTTTTGGTCAAAGTGGGACAGTAGTTACAGCCAACATCAGTCATGATGCAAACAAGCTCCACATAAACTTGCATGCTCTTCTTTTGTGCTGCATATGCTGTTTAGTCTTGACCCATCAGTATCTGTGCTACCTGTGGGTTTTTCTTGACAGCTGTTCAAGTTGAGAAAATCACAACAAAATTCATTTTCACTGTAGAGTATCTTGAAAATTTGCTTGCAAAAGGCCTATGAACTGTCATTTGCGGTAAATGGGTCCTAATACAAGAAGGAACTTGTTTCAGAAATCTTGAGTCCAATATATTTTACTTAGTTATTAATGAGACATGCTGGCAACAGGCTTTTTTCAACCTTTTGTTATCAATTCTGTGGTTTTGTGATCACTCATTAATCAAGCACAATATCCAGAGATGGTAGGCAGCAGAGAATGAAGACAGACTGAAATAGGAAGCTACATGCTAAGGGTGTCAGGGAAAAACAGCAGACAAGGAAGATGAGACAGGCAGACTGCTCATCTAGGTTTTGTAAGGAACCAATAATCTTTCCAGGAAACATTTTAAAAACATCAGACCTAAAGATCCACTTACCTTCTCTGTCTCATTTCTTCATGCCTTTCTGTGGTTATCATCCTTTATGGCTATTCCGATTTTTCTCCTTGTTCTCTCTGATCCTTCCTCAGCATTATCAGCATCTTTAACAGATTTCCTCAACTACTTCTTTCAGTATTTCTGAGGATGAAGCTTGGAATTTGTGGCTTATCTACTTTCCAGAAAGCAGATACTGACAGCACTACAGCCACTCCATGTATGGACAGCACATGGCATACACCCTTTTTCTTTACTGTGTTCTGTATAGGCAAGCCATTGGACTGTACCAGTGTCACATTACAAAACAGCGATCACCAAAATATAAAAACCATGGACTGCAAAAGCATTTGGTTCTTATCTTAGAGCTGTTGCTTATTGTCACCCAAGAGTGGTATGCTCTTCCAAATCTTCTCACAGGAGGAGAAATCCACGTCCATGTAACTGTAAGAGACAGCGAGACTCCTTGGGATCCGACAGTTGTCACGGTATGAGGCCACTGGCCTCGTTATACCATTTATCCTGCTTTCTGCAGAGGCTGTGAAGCAACACATCATAGGCAAGCAAATCTGCCAAATAAAGGTCATGCTGAAAATTGAGTGCACTCTGCCAAAGTTTGATTGAACTTAGCAAGGCCTAACTTCTGCAGGATTCCCATGTGGCAAGCCAGAAATGTCTTCTGCAACTTCTTTTTTAGTAATTCTTTAATTATACACTTGAATATAACATTTACTGAATTTGCATCACCGAATCTGTCTTCTCTATCCTTTAGATTTTGTTTGGAAAGCGCACAAATGCATGCAAAAATCAGGTTAACAGCTGGTGTTCAGGCATCCGTGAATAATCTAGCACTCACTTTGGGACGGTACGATAAATGCATGACCTTGATTTTTTTTTCCCCCTTTTAACAGGGTAATGACAAACTAATTGACAAACTGCCAAAGTTAAGAAGTCATCCAAATATCACCAAGCAGGGTTTCCGTAGCCTCCAGTTACACGGGACACTTGCACAAATGGGTTGCTTAAGCAGGTAGCCAAATTTGGAAGCAGTGGATTAGCAGTTATCCCTTTTAATGAAAGCTCAAGATTTTAGATCACCATTATCCAGCAAGAGTGTATACAGCAGTTATAGTGAACATGCATAGACACATGATGAAAACTTCTACGTGGAGGTTTGCAGACAAACTATTGACAGATGCTACATGGTATTACTGATTACAGGGTTATTCAACAGTTAAAAAAAAAAAAAAAAAAGAGCTGCACTCTTCAAACTTTTCCAGTCACAACTTGCACCGGAAAGATGCGGATCGTTAGACCAGACCACCTGCAGCCACCAAACCGCCTCCAGCTTGCATTGACCAGTTTTGACGGGAAAATACTGACACCTGACCTTAGCCAGGACCCCGCTACCTCCCGCAGGCTCTCGCTCCCGACATTATGCTTTAACACCCGGCGGAGCGGCAGCAAGGACCCGGCAGGGCCCACGCTCAAGACAAGCACAACCTCTGCCGCCGCCCTCCCTCACGAAACAAAACGGCCCTCACGGCGCGAGCCCCGCCCCCTCACCTCGCCAGCGGCCACGCCCACCTGCGCGTCAACTTCCGCCATGAGGCGGGGCGAGGAGAGCGCTCCCCACAGGAGCCCTCCGCAGCGCCCCGGAAGAGCTACAGGCCCCACCTCCCACCTCGTCCGTTTGGCCTGAGCCGTGCATCCGCCTTGCGGATCGGTCCTAAACGGCCCTCACGGCGCGAGCCCCGCCCCCTCACCTCGCCAGCGGCCACGCCCACCTGCGCGTCAACTTCCGCCATGAGGCGGGGCGAGGAGAGCGCTCCCCACAGGAGCCCTCCGCAGCGCCCCGGAAGAGCTACAGGCCCCACCTCCCACCTCGTCCGTTTGGCCTGAGCCGTGCATCCGCCTTGCGGATCGGTCCTGTCACTCTTAGGCTGCCCGCTGCCCGCT
>NW_008794710.1:446514-460063 GCF_000699145.1 Aptenodytes forsteri
AGCCCCTTCCTACAACCGGGACGGGCTGGTGCCGGCCCCCCGTCCCCCGCCGCCCTTTGCTGGCTTCCCTTACCCTCCGCCGGGAGGGTGGCCCGGCCAGGCAAGGCGGCGCCCTCCTGGCCCGGTCTTGAGTTTGAAGGCCTCCAGGCCTGAAGTCTTGATGTGGCGTGCAGGGATCCGAGGCCTTTTGTCATTGCGGCGCTGATCCAGCCGCCTGGTCCGTGAACCGGTTTGCACAGGTAGCTCAGCTAGTTCAGCCTAAGAAACGTTAGGAAGTGGTAAGTAGTCATCTTCACGGAGACTGGCCCGTTCTTGACGTGATATTTGTGATACAGCAATGCGATACAGCAGCGGCACAGAAGGCGCTTTTCCGTTGCTCTTTAGCAATCGGTGGCAAACCACTGTTCTGGTTGGCGTGTCTTCTGGGAGACTGTTGCAGGTGATTGCATCACGTAAACTGGATTTGCTTCCTGACCTGTACTGAGTACTGTGCTGAAAACGAGCTCATATTCCCCTTAAAAGTGCTGCGACTTTATAAACTGACTATTATGGACACTTACAGGCTGCTGCCCGGTGGTTGTTACCTTGCAGCAAAGTTATTTTTTGCAACAGTTTAGATGGGCTTAAGTTCAGTTACTTTTGATGAAAGGTTCTGCAAACAGTTTTCACAGGCCTAGAATTGTTGTATTAACTTGTGCTTTAATGTGAGAATTTTGTAGACATTGACGTGTCAAATAGGGTGTCCAGTACACCCAGAAAATGCTAATATCTTACAAAGTAAGCAACTGATTAATATCATCCACATGTTTTTGCTTTAGGACTTCTCCACGACTGCTTTGTGTAGCAACACAACAGAAAAATACTGGCCAGAACTTGGAAGAAGACCAGAGTCAGAGCCAAAATGAGCAGAAGGTTGAACCCAGCTCTGCTGAAAAGATGTTAACTGAGGAAAAGGCCAAACTGGAAGAACAACTAAAAGAAGTTACTGTAAGTGTCTTTTGGTCATCAGGTTGCATACCTTACAAACTGCATACCTGAGAGCGTTCATTACAAGTCCTCAGTACACAGTCTGGATACAGTTGTGTGACTGCTCTTCAGTTGTTGAATAAAAACCTGCAATTCAATAATTTCTTTAAACTTAAGAGTAGATGTACTACAAGACCTGAGATGCATCTCTGGTCCAAAATGAAGATTTTTTCGATACTTTCCTCCCGATTTCTGGATGGAATCGGACCTTCTCCAGCCTGAAAATTTGTTACTGAGTTTCGCTGACTTCACTTAGGTTTTGCTCAGTGGAGAAATAATTTTTGGAAGCCCATGGAAGGGTTTGAGTATGTCTTTGATGAGTGTATTTGTGTGTGCTAAGAGTAGGCTTTCTGAAAACAGCTGCTGACTTTTCAAAGGTCAGGGTTAATGATGCTTAGCTTTTATATAATAGTGTACTTATTACATACATAGTGGAAGTTTCAAACCTTCTCTGTTGGAGAGCCCTTCAAACACAAGGCTGAAGCGTCACGTTCCCTCTGTCTGGCCTAATGTATCTTGCAGTCTCTCCATGCGTGACTTCAGCAGAGGATGAAGGATGTCCTGAGAGGTGGGAGGCGTGGATTAAACAAAGGTGTTGCTTTTCTGAATGAGTGCTCTACATAACATGTCTTTCTAGAGCATTTGAGACTTTGAGAAGCAGCACCTCTGAATCATAAGTGGATTGAATTTCCTTTCTCTTGCCCTTCCCAAAGCACTGAAGGATAAAGCAGAGATGTCATTTAACATCTCTGTTGACAGCATTTGCTATTGGCTATCTAACGTGGCTTTTCAGTCAACTTGTTGACCATTTTTATTCTGTTTTGAGATTCTTCACTAGCATGTGAAGGTCAAGCATATTCAGAGTGGAAGCCCAACATGGAGTTCTGCGTTAGGTGGTGAAGCACTCAACCTGAAGTGCCTAAGTTTATTGAATTTCATTCTTAGTACATCTGCTGCTAGAGTACATCTGCTGCTAGGTGGCCATATTGCTAGGAATAGACCAAAACGTAACCTGAACAACAGAGGAGTTAGACTTCATAGTTTGTAAAGTTTGAAAAAACTGGAGGACACTCTGTGGTATGTATGGAGAGGGAAGAGGTGGTTTGAAAGTCATGGCTGGGTTGAATCTCATTTGCCATAGTGTCAAAATACCTTATGACTGATGAAGCCTTTCTGTGAACACACATCAGAAAAAGCAGAAATCTTTGATTCATAAAACTTGATATATCCTGTAGAGTTAAAAATTTCTTCCAGCTAATCTGTTGACAAATACTTAGAGTCTGGAAACCCATCTTATTTCCTTTCCCTTGCTTCTGTCTGCACTAAAGTGAAGCAAACATCTGCCTCGGTAGGAAGGATGCTGTGATAATTGGCATGTTGTCTTCAGATTGCTGTCTAGATGGTGGGTTTAGGCTATGTAACTCTTTAAAAATGCTGTTTTATACTGAATATGCTGTTTTGAATTACTGTCAACTACCCAACCACCAGGAATGAAATCTCTTCCGTTACGGGTTTTTCTTCTTCAGGACAAGTACAAGCGTGCCTTGGCAGATGCAGAAAACGTGAGGCAAAGAAGCCAGAAACTGGTAGAAGAGGCAAAGTTATACGGTCAGTGGAGGTTCCTTTTGTGCATACTCGTAAGACCCATGAAATGCAAAGTCTGGAAAATTGAGCTGACTGGTCTGCAGTTTTGACAAGCTGTACTTCCCAGTGATTCTGACTACTTGGTTAAAAAAATGTATTTGAGGCAGAGAGGTTTGAATGGTTCCTCATTTTGCATCAGAATTGTAATCATCTCGCTAGAGAAGGGCAAGACTTAAACTGCTAACGTCAACAACTTGAAATGTTCTTTAAATTTAGTATCTGATTTCCTACAATATGTACCGCACTAGTAGATTTTTCAGTAAGGTTTGCAGCCTGAAGTTTACCTTTTTCACGCACTTTGGTCTCAGAACTGACTGCAAAAAACGGAACCAAGAGCATGGAATACTAGCTTTCCTTCTGGTTTGGGTTATTTTGTTCTTGCTGTTTGGTTTGGGTTTGGTTCTTTTTTGGGGTTTTGTTTGGGGTTTTTTTAGCCTTTTATATTGGATTAACTTTCCTGTTCTGTTGAAGGTCATAGCTTTCAAATAGAAGTAATACATTTAGATGGGTGGATTCTTTTCAGTGGTAGGAATGTACAATCACTGGCTACGAGGAGTGCCAGAAACACATCTTTCTTCAAGAGCCAGGCTCCTGACACCTGATTTAGCTTTTTGACAGTTCAAACACAAATCTGTAAAACAGAAATTGTATGCAAATACTGCAGCAGAAGAGTGCTGTATCATCGTAGTGTTTGACTGTCACTCTGGCTTGAAAAATGAGTTGGCCTTTTTTGCCACACACTATACACAGCTGTATAGTTTAATTCTGAATACAGAAGTTTTAGTTTCTGAATACAGGGTCTTCAGTTAACGTGTACTGTAAGAAAAAGCATTTCTCAGTTACGTAGTATTCTTGTACCGTTTTCATGGATGTTTGAATGCTTCATCCTGAAGCTGATTTTCAATAAGCATTGTTTCACTAATACGCTACTTAGTGCAGGAGGACTTTGAATCATGCCTGAGCTACAATGAAATGCTATGATGCTACAATAGAAATAAATATTCAAATCAAATTTCTCGTGAAAACTAAATTACAGATAATCTGCATGGTTGTAAGTTTTATCATTCGTGTATGACTGCTTTTTCTGTTGAAGGAAGAGAAACTCGTTTCTGAGACTTGCATAAATTCACAGACATGCAGTCACAGGTATCTGCAGAGATGATTTACGCAAAAAAAAGCCCGAACCAGAACAAACCACCTTCTGAAGAGTTTGGTTATTTGGTTTGATCCAGATCACTAGACAACTGGTTAATCTATGTTTGGGACACTTCAGCCCTAACTGCAGTTTTAGTTTTAATTTAAAACCTTGATTCATTTGTTCATATTTTTGGAACTACTTGGACACTGTTAGTTACTGTTCTATAAAGAGCTCGAGTCTCTATGGAGTTGTGTAGTTGTTAAAGTGACCCTTTCCTGAGAAGTAGCTGATGCCTATAGATCTTGCAAGGTGCTTCCGTAGGTTTTTTTGTTTAAACCAAAGACTTGGCCTCTGGTAATGCTCATATTACTTCTTGGTAAGGAAAAAAAAAGTCTAAAATGTGAGCTAGAATTAAAAAGGCTGTCTGTGGCTAAAAAAAAAAGAAAAAGAAGGCTACCAAAATGCAGTGCAGTTTGTCATTGGCCTACCTCTGCATAGAAATGTGTTATTCTACTGAATTGTTTTGATTTTTCATGATTTCTAGAGACAGTTTGCCTTAAGTGAGATTAGTCCAGATTCTTTTAGTGTGAGCCAGAGAACAGCTTCAGGACACAGACTGTCGTTAGCTTGCAAATTGCTTGGTCTTTACAAGGCACAGCTTCTGACTCTGTAAAAGTGGTTTGTAGTGGGAGGGAGAGGTGTGAGTTCTTTTCATTCAAGGAAGAATCCCTGTTCATCTTTTGGACTCAGCACTCTGACAACATGCTTTTTCTTCTGCAAATATTTTTAGCACATCGGATTAAAGGGTAGGAATAGGGCAACATAATGCTTTGAAGTTTAGGTGAATCCCAGGATGAGACAGACATGAGGAAATTACATTAAGCCATCTGAAGGTTTTGGTAACTTTGGTTAGAATTTTAACTGTTAATGTCAGGTCATCAGCGTAGCTTTAGCTCTTTGAAGTAATAAGTTGAAATACATTTCTAAAAGACCGCAGATTATTGCTGTAGGTTTTGGGGCTGTGGGTTGTTGTGGTTTTTTTAACGCTTGTTTCCTTCAGTGGACTAATCCCATTCCCTTCTCTTTTCTTTCTTTTTAGGGATTCAGAGCTTCTGTAAGGACTTGCTAGAAGTTGCAGACATTTTGGAGAAAGCAACAGAAAGTGTTCCAAAAGAAGAAATTAAGGATGAAAATCCTCACTTGAAGAGCTTATATGAAGGTCTTGTTATGACAGAAGTACAGATTCAAAAAGTGTTCAAAAAACATGGCCTGCTCAGACTGAATCCTGTCGGAGCCAAGTTCGATCCCTATGAACACGAAGCATTGTTCCATGCTCCCATGGAAGGGAAGGAGCCTGGCACTATTGCATTAGTATCCAAGATTGGCTATAAGCTGCATGGGCGTACACTGCGGCCTGCCTTGGTGGGTGTTGTGAAAGACGCTTAGCTGCTTAATCTGAGAATTTAAAATGCCATACAACTATTAAACAGCTGGATGGTTTTTCTGTTACACCATGCTTTCCTCATTCCTCTGCCCCCTGAGAGGTTTAAATGAATTGGTTGAGGTCTCCCAGTGAAAACGAAGCAACTGATGAAATTCTCCTGCTTAGTGGCCTTCAACATCACTGTTCTGTAAGCTCTCTTCCTAAGTGTGAAATACAAGAGCCATTAAGCCTTCTAATGCTTTAGATTAGATAACATTTTTTACAACTATTGCTACTGAAGGTGCATTAAATTGAAAGGAACGAAATGCTGACGAGAATTTTGCAATCTCACGTTTATCACTCTGTGTAGATTGAAAATCCAAATAGTGGTTCAAACACTTCCTTTTGTTTTTGTAGAATCTAACATTGCAGAAGTGGGTGAAGTAGTACAAATAACCCGTTTTCTGCAAGCGTCCATCAGCCTTTACACACTAATGTGATAAATACCCTTTTTTGTCTATTCCGAAATAATCTCTCTCAACAACTGAAATTGAAACCTCTGTGAATTCTGACCTGTAAATAAAAGGCAATGGAGAGTAGACATCTCTTGTAATTGTTCAACCCTTTTTGTTCTGTAGTAACGTTGACTCGAGAAAACCATCTAATACTTGTATGGCATTGAAGAACCAACAGAATTTATCCTATCTCTGGATTTTTAATTTAATATTGTATAAATTGGTTTAAACAATTTTGATAGTCTTGTAACTTCCAAGCTTTACAATCAGTTTGTTATGCAAACTGCAGTTACAACCCTGCTGAAAGCCAGAATACCCAAAGAAGCGAGTAGCTGAGAGTTTGGTATGTACTGTCTTTTAGAATTACATAAATAATTGCATGTAAGTAAGTGGCTCAAACAAAAATGTGAACTTAGTTTCATCTTCATTTCTTGCATTTACTCAGCTTGGATCTTAAGTTGCAACAGAACTTTTTCCATATGCAGCTCTTGCCGTGTCCAACACCACCTGCTGCTCCTGATCTGCAGAATCAGGCTAAATACAATACATGGTTAACTGAATGCTTTGTCCTACATTTGTCTGGTTACCTGGATAGGAGTGGACAGAACCTGGCAAATTACACAACTGACAAAGCATCTGTCCTCTTGTATCCTCAAAGCCCATATGCATAACACACAGGACAGAAATGTCAAACTTAGCCATGTTGTTAGGACCTGGTGAACAGTAAGCACTTCTGAATTTTTCACCCTTGTTTCTGGTTGTCTTGAATTAAGGTGATTCTTACCTTAAGGTCAAGTAGCAATTGTTTTTTTTGGTTGAGATGCAGAGTTGCCAACAGCTTACTGAACACTAGACCTACTCGTGGTGAGAAGTGATTACCTGTTCTTTAAGACTTTTTTTCCAGTGCTGGTTTGCCTCATGGGAATCAGACAGTTAACTAGGAACAACCTAAGTGCATACTACTGTTCGGGGGTTAGTCATGTTTAAGGATTAATTCATTCTTTCTCAACTCTGAGAAAGAAAATCAACGCTTTGACTAGGCAGGGGAGAGAGAGTAATTTCTGGTGCGTGTGAGAAGACAACTACAGTGTTAATTTTTTTAAACTAGTCAAGTACAGGGATCAAAATGCAATGATTGAGTGTAAAACTACAGGGGAAAAAAAGGGGATTCCATATACTTAAGTTGAATTTGGAAGTAACTTCCTTCTGTCGGGGTTAGAGCATGCTGTAGCTGCATGAAGTAGGATTGAAGAAATGGTTTTGTTGCACTTTGACTGGAACCTGTGCTCAACTGATACGCCATAAAGGGACTAGGGTCCATATATATACCTTTTAAAAACTGTCATGTGTTGTTCTGCCCCCTTCCCAACCCCTCTGGATCTAAACTAAATTTAATAGTAACTTCATTAGTATAGAAGTTTTTTCTAGTAGGGCAATTAAAACAAAGGGACAGCTTCTTCCCTAGCAGATTAAGATTTTGTTAATGAGCTTCCCAGCACCCCACACAAACTGTCTTTTTTGGACTACATCATTAGTTCATTCAGAGTGTTCTTAAACACAAGTTACTGTTAAATGTTCAGCACAAGACTCAAACTAGTATCTTTAAAGCTGATGATAACCGAGTATCTCATTTAAGTGGTTCCTCTTCCTTGGCCTGCCCTTTCAGAGAGGCTTTTGGTGTGGAGAGCTTCAGTCTTTACTGAGAGCTCAAACCACCTGTGCACCCTGCCATACAACAGAAAGAAGCACTGAAGGAATCGAAGAACAGAGGGAGGTGGTTCTGAAACTTAAGCATAAGAGCAGCCAACAAAGCTACCACCAGCACCTCTGGTTTAGCCATTTCATAAATGCCACTTCACTCATCATCATTTAGCTGAAATGCATCTCCATTTGTTCTTGCAAAGACTTAAGCCATTTTCCTTATTACGCAAACTACGTTACCATTAAATCAATAATGGAAAGAAACTTTAATACAAGTTTATTTACCGATATACAATGCAAAAACCTAGTAAAATGCTGAGTGTGTACAACATCAGTTAGGTTTTACATGATTTCAGCACAGGCATTTGTGTGTCTGGCACAGCTACACCAGTACACTATTCAAATGAGTGCAACATTCCCTTTAAGGAAGAAGCTGATGAGGTGAACATGCTCACCAGGTACCTTCCTTCACAGTATTTAATGTGTCATCACTTACTTAAGAGCAACTGGGGCACATGCAAAAATATTTCGCAAGAAGAGATAGTAAACCAAAAGGCTAATGAAGTCCGTTACAGTTGCGAAGAAATTTGATGCAGCCGCCACACAAGAGAATAATGGCAGAGTGCTTAGCCTGTGTGATATACAAGGCAGTTTATGGTCAAAGACGCGTGCAAACCTACTAACGCTGTTCTTAATGCTTGCTGGGACTGCAACGGAACACAGAGCCGGAGGGTCTGTATCCAGAATACTCTGTAACAAGCCCTTCTGCACTGGGTAGTACACACAGAATGGAGATTAATGCTCCCTTGTTACCTAGTGAGCAAATATTACCGTAAAACATCACTGGGACTGGACTGATTGAAGTAAACATACAGCATTAAAACAGACTTATTGCTGCCTCTACCAGTAGCAGATCAGTATTTTGAACAGCTTATGGAGTGTCACTTTTTCATAGGCTTACATCAATGCTGTTAGGACAGATACTATCATTAGTAATATCTTTAATTAGAAAAGTCAAGAGCATTAAGCATATAAAACACCTTTTCATTAGCAACATGAAGGCTAAGTTATTTGTACAGTACAGGAAGCACTTCCAGATCAACACAAGATACAAGTCAAAGAGCTCTTTGCCATGTTTTTTCTCAGCCCCTTCACCACAGAAGAGAAGCAGCGCAGCTCTAGTAAGTAAGTTGCTGGATTAACATACCTGCATCTCAACTTAAAAACAAACAAACAAACAAACAAAAACAGCAGCTCATAACAAAGGAATGCTTAGACTAAATCAGTTCCATGTGAAAATATGGAACAGCAGCATCCTCTAGTGCAAGTCACCTTTAAAATTAAAAGCAGAGCTGACAATGAGACATTGCTTCTAGGGAAGCCCTTTCCAAGGGACTAGTATTTGCTAAAGCAAACATTTACCACCTTGAATTTGCCTGTAAGTATAAAATAAATATTGATATCCATATTTCATACATTAAAAATACTTTATTTTACATTCATTTTGATGTTCAATAAGTTACGTCTAGCACCAAAGAAACATTTTGGAGGGGCTGAGGAATTAAGAAACTACAAGTGTAAATGCAGAATTCACTTCCAACATTTAAATGACTCATTGGTGCCTAGATTTTTTTTTTTTAAGTTACTGGTCAGATGGGCTTTAGACTATTGCTTCAGTTAGACTTAGATGTGCCAAAACAGTGTAGAAATATAAAAATCACAGATTTGAGGGGAAAAAAAAAACCAAACCAACCCCAATTCTTGTAAACTCCCAGCTACATGCAGAGTTGAGGTTCCAGAACACCATCAGTGATGGTATGTTATGGCAGTTAGGTAACAAGTGACAGCAAGAACCAAATGGCATAGCTAGAATACTAGAAAGAAAGGCTGAGCTTCCTTTCCACGGGAGCAAGACAGAAAATAACCAAGGGTTTTTACCTTATGGACTTGTGTGCTGTTTGTACATGCATAAAGGGTGGAAGTGGTTCTTAAAGCTACTCAGCACATTGCAGTTAGTTCCACTGCTGCCAAGGAGAGACAGTTTTGTCTCAAGTATTCCACAACAAGCCACTTACTTACTTACAGGTAAGCCAAACAAAGTATTACATCTGGGAGGACATAGCCCTTACCTTTTTTGAAGGGACATAACATCACGAGCTCAAAAGAAAAAGGCACTAGAGTTTTGGTTTTTCATTCCTTAGAAATGCTGGCTTTATAATTGTACCCCTTTTATTCTAAACTCACTGGTAACACTATTTTGGTAATGCTGGATATATTAACTAAAACCCAGTTCTGATCAGTATACCTCTGCCAAGTTGCAGAAATTAATACTGTTTTAAGATTTTGTGGTATCCTCACTGACTACAGCCCAAAGCATCAAACCAAAATGACATTTCCAGTGCTTGCCCTTGTTCTGAAGGCAGTCCAGTTCCACGTTGTGGCACACCTGCACTCCAGGAGACCTGCCCAACTGGCCTCCGGTCACAGCTTCCTGCTCTGGACACGACCAGCAGAGAGGCTTAGGCACAAGTAACACTGTGCTGTCTTCTATGTGGCAACCACCATTTTTTATTCATTTGGTTAAATACCAGCACGGGTATTTAAGGAGGAAATGAGCATAAAAATCCTTTTCTAGTCCTCTTTCAACATTTTTCCCTTAATTGGTAGATCTTTCTAAAACAGCACTGTGGATCTGGTGTTTCTGTTACACGCTGTGTTACGTTGCCAGCTGGCGCCTCTCGCAAGCACCCAGTTCAGACTGTAGTCATCAGAGTTGTGATGAGTTACCTCTCAAGGTGCGCTGTTCTCACTGCGGTGGGCTGCATTCACAGTTCTCCTACCATGTCAGTAACGTCAACTTCAATGTGCTTAGTCCGGTACATTTCAGGCTATGTGCAATTAGAACCCTGTAATGGCTTGATTTACAGCTCCGTACTTTAGGAGCACATTAGCTGTGCATTTTGACCTAATCTGTATCACTTCTCTTTTTTGTTTTTAAAAACCAATCTCAGTGATCACTCTCCATTTGAGAATTTCGCTCCCTTTCCCTGTCCCTCCCAATCAAACTCAGGAGGCGGCAGCTACACCTCCTCAGCCCCTACAAGCTCAGAAGTTACAGATACCAAAGAAGGAGGAGTAGCCTCCCCCCAACAAGAAGAAACGGTGATTTTGCTGCCTGAGGCTCCCAACCACTGCAAGACAACTTGCTGCCTATTCTCCCAAACCACATTTCTGGCCCAAATCAGCCACTTCACAGTAGCGCTGACCCCTCCTCCGGAACAGAGCACCACAGCTGCCAGGTACTCCTGCAACTTTGCTACTAATTAGTTAACACTGAAGCTTCAGTGGGGTCTGTTTCAGCAAAAACTCAAGTCAAAGCTATGTCCGGATCAGCTGGGTGTGAGGGTAGCTCTTCAAGAACCCCTTCCACAGCACAAGTACCCGAAGGCCCCTCACCTACCACATCCCTTTCCTTCCACTCTCTGCCATGGCTCATCCCTGCTGTATTCTCGACAGAAACACACCCCCGCTCACTGTCCCAGCGCCTTGGCTGTAGTTACTAAGGAGAATGTTCTGAAAGCTTAGCGATGGTCACAAAAACCCCCGCTCACCGTGCTCCAGAGCTCAGGACTTTTGTAAGCTTCACTTTGCCACCAGCATTATGCCAAAAAACAAAGCAAAGGGAGAAGAGAAAGTTTCCAGCAAATGAAACTGTCTCCCACCTTCAAAGAAAAGCAAGAATTACACTGATATTCATTTGTCCAATAGTAAGCAGTAAAGTAACTACTCCGGGACTACTGGACTTGAGTAAGTTCACATGAAAGAAATCTGTTCTAATAATATACCAAAAGCAGTGAAATCCAATGTAGAAGTTTCACAATTAAGTATTTTCCATGATCCAAAGCAAAAGTCTATTTGAACCATGGACCATGAATACCGGGGAGGTTATGTATTCGCTTTTTTTTGTTTGTTTTTAAGTGACATAATTTCTGTATCTTTGAGGAGGGAAGGAAAAAAATAACGGAGTCCTTGAGGCTATAACGGGCCTCTGCTGTGTTTTTTCAGATGAGCTGAGTTTCATGAAGCATCCCTGGATATCCAACCACTTTCTGTTAGAAAGTTTAAAATCCTTTTCTTCAGTACCTTATCTAAGTAACTGGGAAGGCGACTCTTTGAAGGAATTCCCTGTCTTTTTTGGAGATGGTCTTTAATGATTATAGTTTTTACAGTCACATAACGTGCAGGACTCAAATTTAGAGAGCTGCAGAGCACCTTTTCCCTGTCCGATAAGAGTTCAAAGCCAGGCAGGTTTTCAATGGCAGCAAATTCACCTTCTTTACCATCTTCCTTCCCTCTCTTGGAACTAGCTATGTTTTTGTTCTCCTTCCTCTTTTCCCGTTTATGCCTGGCCGCCTCGTATTCCGCCGACTCTTCCATTTTGGTGATTCCATTTCGACGGTACCGCTGCAGCTCCCGAATCTTTGCTCGAAGTATCCTCTCCTTGTGCATGTTCTCAAAGAAGTCTTCAAACTCCTTACACGACATGAACTGGTACAGAGGCCTCAGTTTCAGCCTCAACTCCTTCTCCTCTTTTGTGATCTTTCGTTTGGGAGCTTTCTCCTTGTCCTTTTTATCCTTCCCCAGAAAGGCCGGTACCAAGTTATAGTCTCGTGCAATGTTCTTCCGCCGTTGCCTCTCCTTGAGTTTCCTTACGTACATGTCTACGTGAGCTCTTTTTAACTCTATTTCCACATCATCGTCGTCATAGTTCACCGAAAGGCCACTGATCAAAGTCTCCGCGTCTTGATCGTATTCGATCTCGTAGTCATCCCGAAGCGGCATGTATCCCAGCTGCTGCTGCTCAGCCACCGATATATCCAACGGTGGGAGCGGCGTGGTCAAGCTAGGAGAAAGCGGGCCGCCGCTGGGACACGTGTGATCCGTTACTCTGTTCGGAATAGTGTCGGGGATGCAGGCTTTTCCCAGGTTGCCGTGGATATACATGCTCACATAGTGTTCCATCACCTCCTGAGGCGTTCGGGATGCTCCCACGTGAGCAGCCATGTCCTCCTAAATGGGAAATAAGGAGGAGTGATAAAGTGATTCCCATTACATCTCCAGCATAACGTGCACTCAGGTAAGAGCACGACTTCTTCCCTGCTCCTCAAAAGCCAACTCACAATACCTAAGCTTTTCTAGCAATACTGAAATTAGCCACGTTTCCATCAGATCTGCATTTTTACGTCCAAATAAGTATTTACAAGTGCACAGGGGCACACAGGCCACGAAAACAGCACCAGAAACGTCACTAAGGCAAGCTGCATCAGATCCTCTAGGTACAGGAACACCGTCGAGACACTGGATCCACATGGTGATTCCTGAGCATCCATCGCTCTCTCAGAAAGTCAGCTTACCATCACCAGGAAGCTTTCCAAGTCCCAAGCCAGCACTGGGATCACGACGTCGTTTGGATTTTGCTCATTTATGTTGCACTGCTGAAGTACTTTTAGAGCAATACAGAAATAAAGACAGACGGTATTTACAGTAAGACAGATAGTATTTACTCTTTTCTAGTTATTTAAGAACTAAAACAAGCTCCGATGATCATAAACTTTAAGATTTTGAAAAAGCCTTTACCTCTAATGAAGCAAAGCATAATCAAGTAACAATTAAGGAATCAAATGATGATGCTTTTTACTGCTGGTTTTTTAAAAACCAGCCCGACCGTATACTGACGCCGAAGGCAAGCACGGAAGGCAAAGACCCAACACTAAGAGGGAGAGGGTCTAAGATCCGTGACACAAACAGGCGGGGGGGAAGGCGTATGCTGCAACTTAAGGTAGCGACAGGTCCGATAAGCCTGAAGCGCGCCTTTGACCAGCAGGTCCCCCACAGGTAGCCCACGCAGGGCCGAGAGGCCGCCATCCCGGCACGGAGCCGCCTGCACCTGCCAGCCAGAGAGGCCGCCGCCTCCGCGGCGCGCTGGGCTGTCCGCAGAGCGGGGCTTGACACCGGGGCCTCCCGTCAGGACCGCGCACGTCCCCCGCTGTTGCCAGGCCTGCGGGCTCCCCGCGGCCCGGGCCGGCGGCTCCCCTCAGGCCC
>NW_008794710.1:462007-474916 GCF_000699145.1 Aptenodytes forsteri
GGCGAAGGCGGTGGACCGCATCCAGGCCGGGGAACGGGACAAAGAAGAGCGAGTGCGGGAGGTGAGGAGGCTGGGGCCCCGGTTCGAGCCCCGGCTGCCGTCTTGTCTGCCTCATCTCGATCTATCTTCCCTCGCCAGAAAGATTTCTGAAAAGGCCAGCGTTTTCCTCATCCCACAGATAGGGTACTTTCTTCCTCTAACATCTACCCCTCGGTATTAATAGAAGACCTACGTTGCTTTTCTCCCCTTGAAACTTTATTATTATCACGACTTCTTTCAAACAGAAGCACTTCTTCCCTGGCAAGGCAAGGATTAAAGAAATAGAGTAATTTTTCTTTTATTTCTGCTCCTCTAGGCCCGTGTGGAAAACATCAAGCTGAAGCATGAAATCCAAAACCTTGAAACCATCTTGAAAGCTCAGGGAGAACAGGTAGAGGGTCAACACTTTATGGACTTTGAGCGCATGAAGAAAGAGAATCAGAAACACAGTGAAAAGATCGACGACCTCAGTGACGAAATCCTGAAGCTCCAAAAGAAGGTATCGAACACAGTACATATTCTCAGCCAGTTCAGGGAAAAACTACAGTTTGTGGAAGCTGAAAATGAAGGCAGAAGGGCTGAACTGCTGGACATTGAGACTGTCTTGTCACAGAAGAGAGACATTCTGACCAAAACCAAACAGGCCAGAGACAGACTGCGGAGAAACAACTTGAAATTGCAGCAGAAACGTGGGTTGCTTGGAAATGAGACGCTGCTTCGGGACTTTGAGGAAAAGGTGGATACTGTAGAGCTGCTGACTCAGCGATTGGAAACTCTGAAATGTCACCATGCTGGTCTGATCCTTACTTGTAGGGGAATTCAGAAAAAAATCAAGGAAGCCAATTCCTCTCTCTCTGCTGAGGTTGACTAAAGAAAAGACGGCATGGAAAAGAAATAAACAAAGGAGTTTTCCGTAATTCTAATGGTTAACATGCCTTTTTTTTTGTATGTCCTGGGGAATACGTTACACACGTACTCCTGAAAAAGCCTTTTCTAAGTGACGTGTCAGCATTATGCATTCAATGAAGAGATTACAGTAGTTACTCATTTTGAATGAAACCATCTACATGTGCCTATCTTAAACAAACCAAAAAAGCCACAAAACAAACCACAGTCAAAAGCCTATGCTTCTAGAAAACCATCTGAGCATTCAGTCCTTTAAGGCCGTGGCAATACCATTTAAGCAGAGCACTTGCCATACCCTAACTCAAATCCTGTTCCTGCCATCCCCTGTATGGATTTTATAATTCAGTATCGACTTCATCTGTACAATAGCTATACCTGCCCTCTGGGCACAGCGTAAGGGGTAATCTTCATAGATGTGGCTGAGAACTGGAGAGAAGCTTCTTGTCAATAGCCGACGTGACTTGCCTACAGCCAATACCCTACAGAAGCACTGAATCACTCGCCTGTTCTGTATACATACTTTGCTGCCAAGTTTGCCTGGGTTGTGCACAAGAAGAAAGGTTTATTACTTCAAGAACTATTTTCATAGTGTAAATATATAGATAAATCTTATCACTCAAAACTAGAGTTTTTAATTTTTTTGGTCTTTCAGCTTTTACAGTTTTAGGGGGCTCTCAGCCTTGTCCTTATTCATGGTGCGTGAAGAGGTAGAGAGTAGCATAAGCCCATCACCATTTCAGTCCCCTCTGCACTGCTCAACTGTAGTGCATCAGAATTCCAGGAAAAAAAAGTCCGAAGGAAAGAGGAGAGAGCGACAAACATTTACACATTTGTGACTGTACAGCTCACAGAGCTTTAGTTACAGGAAGCAGCTTCCCCTTTCAAAATGGTATGTTCTTTAAACTCCAATTCCCCCATGGCAAACAGTGGCTATGAGACTGATCTGTATCCTGCAGCTGCTTTTGTAGCATTTTTTTCTTTAAGGCATGGGATGGTTGTCAAGAATATAGAAACATCTTAGGCCAGTAAAATGTTGGAGCTCTGACATACTACGTTCTCATTACTGAAGGAACTGCAACTTTGGCAGGCTCCTTATAGGAGCCTTATGTGCCCAATTATGGAATCAGTCCTACCCAGTTAATTTCTATGTGTGATACCACTACTTTGCTTAGACAGACCAGCAATCTTTAGTCCCATTTTTGGTAGTCAGAGGTGGGTATTAAAGGCCCAGACTTAAGTGTTCAAAGGCTGTGAATTTTGCAGGAAAGATGGCACAGCCCAGCAGGAAAGAGCAGGAATGGAGTCTTCTGGTTTTCCACCACAGGTTGGAATTGCACCCTGTGGGACCAGTATTGCTGAGCTGTATTTGAGCTGCTGGTTCTAGTTCCAAAATAAGTTGCGTATGCATTTAAACAAAGTACACAACTCACTGAATGCACTTATATGAGGATAAAAAGTAGATAAACTTACATAGTCATTTCTAGGAATGGCTTACACCATTCTCTTTTAAATCATCTCTGAACTAGCTTTTCCAAATTGCCTGGATATTTAAAAGACAAAACATAATTAAAGCGGTTATTACACTATCGAAGGTTTAAATCTTGTTCATTTGTCATAGTGAAATGAGAGAAGAGATCGACAATTCCTACTCTTACTGCAATCATGCAGCAGCAATTTAGGTATAGTCTTCTAGGGTCCCTACAGTTCTGCAGAACTGTTGCATAAACACAGTGCAACAGTGCAGGCTCTTGTTCTGCAAATGACTGAAGTATTCTGTATCTTCAGTAGCTCACACACTCTATTCATGAAGACATTACCCAACTGATATTCAAAAACTTTTCACAAAATACCAGTAAATCTACCTCTGTCTGTTGTCGCTGGACAGTAAAAGGAAACAAAACTGACAGCCACTTTGAAAAAGAGACACCAAAATCAGTACCTTTCATCTTAAGCCTTGTTACCCAAAGTGAGCTCTTCTGCTGAAAGAGTAGCTATCGCACACGTCGGGTAGCCTCCCCGTGTTCCACGAAACTGTTTTCATGAACAATTAAGGATGATCAACAGGTCACCCCCCTAAGAGAAGCTACTCTTCCCTGTTTTGACTTCTTAGAAATTCCTCCCAGGAAAATTCTTACACTTCTTGCTGCTTTTGGCTTAAGACATACAAACCTTTCTCTAACTTCTTAAACGCTATTAAGCGACAAATGTAGACAGATAAAGGGAGGAGAAGCAGGGAAAGTAAATCTTAGATGCTTTTCATTGCTGCATGTTTGACATCTGGAGAAGGCAAGAATTTAGGGTGCAAATGAGGTGGATAGTATATTCCCTGTACTGAATATTTCTACTGAAACAAATAGAACTAAGACATTTGCTTAAACTTCACACACTGTCTCCAGGACTTTTTTTTCTTAGCGCAGAGTTGTCAAGACAACCCACTGCTACCCCAGCCTTCCAAAGCGCCCCGAGGATGAAGATCAAAGATTCCTCCACTGTCCTGGTATAAATACAGGAAGACATTCCGTCAGGAAGCAGTAAAGACAAAAGTCTTTTTATTTCCTCACCTCATGTGCTGGCATGCAGGAAAGTATTTCACTTCTCTTCAAACAGACTGGAATTAGTACTGGGAAAACAGGTAAGGAAAAGTAAACCTAGTTTTGAACAATTTCGTGCAACTCCTGTAATATATGCGATATAAAGCTCTATTGGTATCAAATTGGTATAGGCTTACATAAAGCAATTCTGATTTTACGTTCTAACCCAGCAAATCAGACAGTAAGATACTTCAGTACAAGGAAGTGAGAGACATATTTACTGGAGAAACTAGAACCGCGGCAGCCAAGTCTTTGACTGCATTCCCGACGTAGTCTTGTTGCACAGGTACTGTCTTCTCTCCCCTGCTTTTATCTATCTTATTTGGTGCTTTAACCTTTTTTCAGTTAAGCAAGCAACAGGAAGCTTCTCCACTTCTCCACATAACTCTGAAGTTATGCCTATGTAAGAATTAAAAGAATACTGCCTCAAGTTGAGCACAAAAATGCCCTGTGATTATGAAACTTGCAATAAACCAAGATTTCTTCTTTTAAAACAAAGAAAGGATACGGTATTCAAGCATTTCTGAGTTCTGCGCATCTCACAAAGATGTATTTACATCTATTTTTCGTAATAAATTTATCAGATCTCAGACCTAGTCCAGAGAAAGGCATATGAAATGGATTCAACCATGGGCACCATAAGCATCACCAAAAAATCCTCCACCTGCAATACTTAAATGTCCCAAAGTTCTGATTTTGGACAGACAAAAACTGCTAAAGCCCCCTGTGAAGAAACAGACAGGTACTTGAATTTTTAACTTCTGAATTACACTGACAATAGGTGATTAAGATAACTTTACATGACTTTATTTAACAAAACCATATATTTACAGTTGAAAAAAGTTCCGGTTTGATAAACATATCTAAACAGAACAAACTTGGTAACTACATAAAACCAATTTAAACATGAGGTACAGGGGATGTATCGACAGTTCTCTATATGTCAACCTACTTTTTAAAACATTCAAAAATAAGCTGTAACAAGGTACCTTTTTTCCCAAATGAAATTGTTTACTAAATGAAAGAACGTTAATGACTGATTGCTGATCGAAGTTGCAAAACGGCTTTATTATAAAGTGCAGGTCGTACAGAATTCCAAACCTGGTTGAAGTTTTCTGGTTTCTCTAATCTGCTGCATGTACAGTGGTAGTTGCAGTCTTCTGATGTATTGCAGCATTTTTATTTTTCCTTAAACCCACAAAGAAAAGGAAGTTTGCTGGATAGGGACACTTGCTTAATGAAAGAAAATCTCACACATCATGTTACAGATACTCTCAAGCACCTGAACAATAAAATGGTCAAATTTTTTTTATGCAATCCCTGAATTTATTACAGAAATCTTCCTTAATAGCTAATTAAGAGATTTGGTATGCTGCAAGAAACTTAAAAAGCTCAGTGGCAAGTAATTCTATGCCCGTACTACTCATCTCTGTTTTTAGCAAAATTCAGGCGTTACCTTCAAATCAAGTTACTGAGAAGTTGAAACAATTGCATCTTTAGGCAGGTGATTTTTTTTAAAATGTATTTTGTTTGAAAACAAACTGTGCAAAGCTCCTTATTGCATTGCTTTTCATTAAAGAACACACCTTATATACACAAAGAAATCAGTTAGAAAATATATACATCTTCTAAGAACAGAAAGATCAAATCACAGAACAAAATAATTACGTTTGCAAGTAACAAACAGTGCACGTGTATTGCAGCAGGCCTTTTTCCCACAACTGTGCCCATTTTCACTGTTACATTCAACATCTTATTCAGAAGAGAAAAAGGAGAACAGGCTGTTGATGGCTGCAAAGATACCTAGTGGCTAAAGAATGCATTTTAACCAGACAAATGAGCCACGCTTGTAGACTTGGTTTAAAAGGAAATACAAATCTAGTTGCAATGAAGACTTAAATCACACAGCCAGTTACAGTACCACCTAAAAATGAATACCGAGGAAAAAGTTGTCTCTGTGTTTAATAAACCATTTCAAAGCATAGTGCAAATGTTTCAGATGGTAGGCCTCTCATATCCTTCACGGAAAGGCATATTTGTTGTAGTAATAGAAAAAGTAATATCAAAAAACACTTACTGACCTTCCAGCTTTCTATTGCACTTCAAAGCAACGTAGCATGCAAGTACTGGTCACTGAAGGACCAAAGCAATGCAAATTCTGGGAGAATTAACATGTGTTTCATATCAACATCTTGATGTCTATTTTCAGCAAGTGATGACCTAGAAGAAGTCTTATGGAGGAATTAAGATGGCCAACAAAAAACCACATCCATTACGCCAGGTACACAAAGTGGACAGGAAGAGAGGCCAATGAGGTATCAGACTTGCAAGCTGCATTTGCATTACACATCTTCCAAAGTGATTATGAGTCCTCACTTACTAGGGAACCTTGCTCTCTTTTTAATATTACAATCAAACTATCCCTTGTAGAAACTATGTTTGTACTAAAGGACAGTATTTTGATTATGTCCCACAGTCCTTTACATTGTATATTGAGTTGAGCAGTGTGCAACTATTATTCTCGGTTTTTTTATTCAGACAACGCCAAAATAATCAGCATAAAACAGACTGAAGAGCACTGGGAAACTGCTGACCATATAGCCAGAGGATTTAGTAACGCCTGTTTACAGTTAACACAAATATTGCTTCAGGTAGTTTCCCTTTTCAATGATCATCATTATTTATAAAATAGATTTTACACTATACAATAAACATTCTTGTAAATCAGAGGCACTCATGATTTACAGTTCAACATTCATCTGAATGCAGAGGGGATCTGAGCTGTGTAACAGAATTACGCAACCACAGTTTACCGTCTCTGTAACTTGCTCCCATGTATGAGAGGCTGGATAAAACGCTAGGAAATGACAGCTTGTACTTATCCCGATAGTATTTGTCTGGCACATTCCCCAACTTCTTTCACTTGTCACTACATACAGATCAGCTCCACGTAACGCTTTCCCACTGTGGCAGCAGCAGCTTCAGGAGATCGCACAGAACCTTTTCTTTTCAGCAGGAATGTTGGCTTACGTAACTTCTCCCCTACACCCTTCCTCCTCAGTTTTGCCAGTAGGCAGAGCTGGGTTTAAAGTAACTATAAAATTGCTTTTAACCATTTCTCCATTTATCTGCTCAGCCCACAGTTTCATCAGCATGACTGGAGAGGCGGCACAGGAATAAGTAGCTGGTAGGCAAGAACACCCCGAAACAGCACTGCCCCAGAAGAGGGAGATATGGAAACATACATTAGTAGTAGTACGTAGTACGTGACCCTGTGTTAAACAGAGGAAAGAGTACAATTGGAAAATGAAGCCAGCTTAATATTAGAAACCCCTCGGTGAGTTTGGAATCTAGTCTGATTAATGGAACTTCTTCCATATGCATTCAGATTGGAAACCTAGATTTCCAAGGCATCTTGAAGAATAATTGGTTTTGCACTGCTAGCCTGACTTCTCTTCCAAGTTTATTTTCTACTTAACTTTTTCTTGTTAAAGAATGGAATGTAGTTCTATGTCTACGTGATTTCTTTGGTAAATGGGACCCACAGCCTATAAAACAAGAAACATTTCTAAAGAAATGGTCCTTACATCATTTAACTATAAATTCCAGCACCAGTTATTTAAAATCCAGATCCCGCTACTGTTATGGGTATGGGAAATATATCCTGCCGAAGAATGAAACTGGGGAATAGCTTTCAAAGCAACCAACATCGCTGAATGCCCAGTCTTTTAAAACATCAAAGAAAAAAAATTTAAAAAACACAGTATTTTTTAGTTTCACTGCCCTCATCAGAAGTACAGAATGTGTAACGCTGTCCACAGCAAATGCTCATTCCACTAAAAGTTTAAGGCTAAGCCTAGGTTTCACTTCAAGGGTTTCATCCCCTGATTTCCTTCCTTTTTTTTTTTTCTCCTCTCCTTCTCTTTTGTCCTCTCTCCCCTTTGAGGTTATCCTACTACTAAACAAAACTCTGAAATAACACTTTAATTTGCAGGCTCATACATGTCAAACAGTACTCAATACTTTTGCCACTTTAGCTCTTTTCCCGTGAGTCACCGGAGGCAATCATAGTTTTAACGTTTGAGTGAAGGACTTCCTTTTTCCATTTCCCGGTTATCTTTCTGCAGAGCAGCCAATATCTAGACATTTCAAGGAACAAGAGAAAAAAGTATTAGATTTTAAAAGTGACTCAATAAATCACTGTCTGAAGAGTTTCCAATTTAATTATCTCTGAGCAATACTATTTTAACCATCAAACGTAATCAAATTTACAGAAACTCTGTATCCAACAAATGGATTTAACAAAGGTTTAAATTCAATCTCCCCCCAACACACACTTTTGAAGCCTGGAGATGAGATTCTTACCCAGATTATACAAGTCTAGCACTATTAAAGGACACTGTCTGAGGGGAAGTCATAATTCTCAAGATAAATGGACTGTCTAAAAACACAGCAAGTGAGCAGCCTGAGCAATATGACATTACCTAAGAGTTCAGGACAAGATTACTGTAGCGCTGACTGGTGCTTGTCTAGAGCACATCACTGCCTCCGGATCTGCTTACATCTTTTTCTGAAGCAAAAAGTCCGCATTTGCATCCACATTGAACATTTGTATTTCCTGTTATCCAATGCACGATTTTGTTTTGTTAGCCCTCGTGTAGAGGGCACAATGACAGCCAGTTTCTCATGCTGCTTAACGTGCTCCCTGCCCTATAGTTAGTCTCTGCTGAAGAAGTCCAGCAGCATCCCCAAGAATCACCCCGGCATTGAATGTACTGAGCAACATTTCATCTCAAAGAATTGCAGTTACGAGTAAGCAGCCTTCTTTTCTCTCTCTGACCGACTTCAAACAAACCTCTGCACCATCAGAATTAACAGGAGGTGTGTCTAAATCACTCACAGGACAATCACACAACACTGCCTATGCTTCCATGCAAAAGCCTCCATAGCTGTTGCAACAAGAGTTCAACATGGGTCTGAACAGAGCCACAGCTGGCTGGCTGTTCAGCAATTTCTAGAATTGGAGACAGATTTCAGTGAGGTCCTCTTCACAGAGATTCAGGGTAAATCAACAGCTCCTCAATCAAATGGCATTATGAGAGTTTCAAGTGCCATAGCAACAGTGTCCTTGGCGGAAAAAAGTTAACCTTTTTAAGGAACCAGAGAATGACACCAAAATACTGGTCCAGAAAAGCAGAAAAACATAAGACATTAAGCCAACTAACAGAGCTCAGATTCTTTAGTTATTTGGAAAACTTTACGGAGCTAAGAGTCGAAGCATAGAGATTACAGAAATGCTAAGCCAACAGCGTAGTCTGTTCTACCATCTCTATTTCTCTGCTGTCGATGGCAAAGCAGTGGGTGTATCAACAGCCACTCACATTTCAGGCTAAGGCTGTATTCGCACAAGGCCCTGGAGTTCTTTGTAGGTAATTCCAGAAGAAAAACAGAGCTTGCAGGTTTCCTACTGATAACCAGAGTCCTTGTTATCCGAAGTGCCATGTCTGTGATTTAACAGGACTCCTTTCAGTCTTTAGTTTCCTGATCACATTGTCAGTGACCAAAGGAAAATGGAGTGAGATGGAAAACATAAACCAACTCGTCTGATGAGGGAACCAGGACTGTGGGATCTGGATTCATAAGCAGCCCATAACATTTTAGGTGCGGTCCTACATATATCATTATGCCAGAATGTGACCCACAGGATACCAGGACCGTAATTACCATGGTACAGCAATATGAAAGGTTCAGTATACGGGTGTTTTTCTGAGTGCCAAATACACCTACTGTTGAGACGTGCAGCTGAATTTGACCAAATATACTCCTACAAAGAAGTAGTACCTCAAGCTCTGCTGCTTGCTTATGCAGTACAGTTACTGTAACCAAACAAGATGATGCTAGAGATGGGAACACAAAGCCCACTTTTCTAAGCTCAAGAGCACTCTGCATCGTCTGGGAACTAGTGCCCCTAGTCAGTCAGTCCACCTAGAATTTATCTTAAAGGTAGTGCATCCATCACAATGGACATTCACTTTGCTACTTTGAAAAGGTATTTCCCTACAGAAAACACACGGATACTACAGAAAAGCATCTGACTCCTACAACAATAGTCAGAAATAATTATCCAGCTAGGGAGCATCCCAACTGCAGCCAGACTTCTCAAGCATATTGTGTGGGTGCATGCTGCCACAGCCCCAGCACTGCTATGAGTCCACCTGCGCAACCAAGTCACACGCTACCAAAAGCCTGTCTGTCCTAGAACTGCAAAGTTCAGGTTTCTCAGTCCAAACTCATCCTGGTGAACTTTAAAACCCTGAGGAGAGATGAGAGGTCATCATAGGTAGCATCTTAGTAACAGAAAACATAATCCCATACACTCTTTGTCTTGTTAATGTTTCTAGGTTGGTTCCAACAGCGGTACCTCAGTGACTGAGGAGTCCCAGCAAGTACACGATGTGAGCAAACTCATAGCCCCTACCCACTCTCTGGCTTGGAAAAGCATGGCAGGCTAGAGTGAAGAGGCTTTCCTGATGGAAATTTACTCAGCAATGGAACTATCTGGTAAAGAAAGCCAATTGGTGCAGAAGTCAAGATAGGTTAAGAGGTCAGCCAATACCAACCCTACAGCGTGCTAACTGTGTTTTGAGATCTATCTGCACCACAGTTCAGCAGCATTTTTTCTTCAGTTTGCCACAACAAAAGAAAACAACTGGAAATTCCAGCGCAGTCAGAATTAAGCTGATGAAGAGACTGAGGAAGGCTGCTTGGGCTAGGTTACTTTGAAGTCTTCCTCCTGTTGTGATAATCACCACTAAACCTTCACAGGTGTCAAAGACTGAAAACCACTGGCTAAGCAGGACCACTATCTCCCCTTCTCTGCAAAGGAAGCAGCAGTAGGCTAAGAATTGATTTGGTATGTGATCCTCATCCACACAAGACATGTTCAAAGAAAGGGAACCATCTGAACAAGGAACAAGACTGGGAGGTTACTTGTAGAGACATTGCTGGCTGAAAAATGTTCTTAAGGATAGAAACAAAGCTGGATCTGTACTAGCAATTTATGACCAAGACCAGAAGGTAAATGCAAAATAAGCTGTGAGGAAAGCCGTGTCAGGGAGGAAATGCTGGCAGGGTGCTGCTCTTAGCTGGGCAGCGCAGGTTGTGCTCCCCCTTATATACAAGATAAGGCTCAGAAGGCTATAATCTAATCCTACCACGAAGGTTAGAAATTCTCAATTCAAATAGCAAGCTGGCAGTCCTCCCCATCTACAGGCAGACTGTTACTCCAGGAAAGAACCATAAATTCCCATAACCACTACGTTTAACGACACCTTTCAGTTTCACTGCAAAAAAAGAATGGATAAACTGGGCAGAGCTCTATTACAGCATGTTTCATGAAGCAGGCTGTATTACTGCTTTGAAGGAAAAAAAAATGAAGTTTACACTCCAAATGGTATGGAGTACATTTGACCTAACTCTCCAGCCACTTAATTTCCACATTCGGATGACACACTTCCACCTTTTTTTCTTTAAGCTGGAATTTAGTTGAAATTATAGTGATGAGACTACAATTTTTGAAGTAAAGGCTTCAGTGCTAAATTCCAGTGAAGAAGTCAGAGATGTAGTCACTTCTTTACAGCCCCAAATTAGGCAAACTAGATGCTCAAGGATATTAAGATAATGACTGTATGGTGATGTGTCCTGACAAATTGTCATCTTCTCCCAAAGAGAAGAAATTCTCCCAATTTCTGCTTTTAAATATCAAGTTGTAATGCTGCTAGCAGCCTTTGTAGTTAGCAAGTTAAAAAAGTCATATGATACTTTACTTCATTGACTCCACCCAACATAGCAATTTTGAGTATCGACTGAGCTCTTTTTTTCCAGAGGAGAAAAAGCTCGGGGAATCCACTCACCTGAATGTATACTAAAGGCATGAAGTGAGCTACATAGTCCCACCTACCTACCCGTAAAATCAAACACTAGCTCTGCTAAAACATTCTTCCAGATGTTGCCAAAGCCCGTTTTCATGAGTACAGTACAATCATCTGTTATCAAAGATCAACATCCTCTTTACCTGAGCCCACTTTTTGTTTCTACTTTGCATCTGAATGGCAGCAATAGATGTGAAGAATTCTTCCGAAGGCAAGTCCTCTGGTAGCTTTGTTAAAAACTGGGCTATATGAATGAAGTCCATTTTGGTCAAAATATCTTCAAAAAGTTTTAATATTCCCAGGGCTGTACGGAATAAGAACTCTTCCCCATCACGGCAGAACACATCCCAGACACGACATGCCAAGTCTAGTGGCAAAGATTTGCTGTACAATGTGAATATCCTGAAAAACAGAGTAAAATTTTCAGAGTTACTGCACAAGAAAAACGTCTTGGATATTCACAGAAGTACACAGAATGATTATTTGTTAAGTTTGAGGCTTCTCAAATATTTGTATCTGAATACTTTTTTATTTCAAAAGTACTTCTATTAGTTGCTGCATAGCAATACATGAAACAACATAAAATTGTACAAGAGTTAAGGCATCTTGCTATCAATCTGGGTCTCCAAGTTCAATATTCTCGGGTCACACCAGAAGAAACAATTACATGGTTTTATGATGGACATGCGCTGGCCACAGGTATAGACAAAGACATACTCAATCATCACTTCAGAATTGAGGGCTAATGCAGTTTTAGCTGTGAGAACACAAAGAGCTGAATCTTAAGACATACTGCAAAGGGAATTTTGTGGATCAGATGAAGGAGTTGTGTAAAATTAACACTGTGTTCCAGGCCTGATTGACTGGCAAAGTAATAATAGCACAAGTTTTGGAGGAAAGATCAGTTTAAACTCTAGTGAGTTGAGAGAAACATGCAAGATGTCCAGACAGCATGCATAGATAGCTGTGATGAGATGGTGGCTCAGCATGCTTAAATGGATGCAATTGCCAAATAGTAAAGGTAACAGCAGAAGCAAGAACCTCCTCCCAGTTGCTAAAACTGCATTTTCCTTAACTGCCAAGAGCACATTTGTTCCTTCATCAAAATGCTGACAGCCTTGCAGCCAGGAATGCTAAGATGCTCCCTACTCCCTCCTCTATCCAACACTTCGCTACAAGGCAGAGCAGTTTTCATTCATAGAATCATAGCATCATTAAGGTTGGAAAAGACCTCTAAGATCATCGAGTCCAACCATCAACCCCACACCACCATGCCCACTAAACCATGTCCCTAAGCGCCTCATCTACACGTCTTCTAAATACTTCCAGGGATGGGGACTCCACAACTTCCCTGGGCAGCCTGTTCCAATGTTTAACCACTCTTTCAGTAAAGAAATTTTTCCTCGCATCCAATCTAAACCTCCCCTGGCACAACTTGAGGC
>NW_008794710.1:475947-500525 GCF_000699145.1 Aptenodytes forsteri
AGAGTACACCTGTCTAAGCCGTGAGCCACCAGCTTCTCTAGGAGAATGCTGTGGGAGACGGTGTCAACGGCCTTGCTGAAGTCCAGGTAGACCACATCCACAGCCTTTCCCTCATCCACTAGGCGGGTCACCTGGTCATAGAAGAAGATCAGGTTGGTCAAGCAGGACTTGCCTAACAGGTCCTAACATTGCCACTAACAACCTCGTAACAGCAAGTGAAGAGAATTAAGTTTCCTGGAATCACTTTATAGTATAGAAGGAAGAGAGTTACATGATTTTTTTCCTTCAGAATTTAGAGGGAGAACATTTCTCCACAGATGCACTGCATAAAAGATCTCCGTAAAACTGCAAAGAATTCTTTCTCCGGCAGAGGTCAGCAAAGCCTCACATTTAAAGAAAACCTTTCCACATCTTTTAACACAAAATTTCTTTTCAAGTATGCTGAATCGAACAGTATTTCTCTTGTGTTTAAGACTCCCCCCATCCCCTCCAATTTTTCATTTAGGAAATTCGGATTGACATTAAAAAAAAAATGGAACAGATAAAACACACATACACATATATAGGTATAGAATATGAATGAATATATTTCCACAGCAAATTCTAAAAATCAAAGGTTTTCTGCAATATCTGCTTTTTACTATATAAGATTATTTGAACGATGTGTCATCAAGTATCCGGCTTCTGTGTGAATCAGCGCACTTTAGGAAAATGGTAAAATATATTCATTTTACAAGCAGCAAGATGAGACTAAACCATTTGCACAAATTCAGGTGACAAGTAAATTGCAGGCTTAGGATCCTTAGGATTTTACTTTTTTCTATTTTTACATCTCATTGCAATGTTTTTATAACAAGTGGAAATCATTTAAATTCCGTTCTCCAAAAAGCTAAATTAGAAATATAAAAATAAGCAAATAAGAGGTAGAGTCTGGGATGAAAAAACCGCTACTGTTCATATATGTATTTTACATACATACATGAATGTATAAGAATAGCACGATAAAAGCCCCCTTTTTGGGTTATCGGCTGATCATGTGTTGCAGACTTTGTATACTCTTTCAACATTCTTGTACAGTCACATGCCATATAAAAATGTCTTGCTACAGAACACCTACACAGCAGAATTAAGACTTTTTGTCTATATACACACGCGCACAGGAAACAGCAACAGCTGTTCCATTTAAAAAGAACAGTGTAAGAGGAAGCAATTCAACTGAGTCCCTTCCTGGTCACCAAGTAGCAGGCAAATACTCAGCCAGAAACTAGAGCTGGTTAAAGATAAGTAACAATGCCGATTTTTTTGATCTGGTTTTATTCACAAAAGCTATTATTCTGTCATGATTCAGACCTACCCTGAATAACCCACGTGTATTAAATCTGCAACTATGCAGAAAATTAACTGTCAGAAGAAATAGTCAGAACTATTTATTAGAACACTACTTTTTGTAAGAAAAGATTTACTCGCATCAAAAAAGCTGTCACATCAAATAAGGTATTTGACATTGATCTCTTCATAATTTGGAAGGAAGTGCAATTTGCAGGAAATTTGCAAGGCAATTAACTTTCATTAATACTAGCACGGAATTAAATGCATCAAGCCCCAAGAATGGAGACTGGGCCCCCTAGAATAAGCAATGAAACAACAGTAGGAATCATTACTGCTAAGAATGGATACAACATTTGCTCCCTTCAAACATTTCCTACTGAAAGACTTTTTTTATTAGACATCTGAGCTACTGGTCTGAAACACAATTGAAATTTATTATAGTAATAAAGTAGCTGCTAGACTAAAACAGTTAACAGCAGAGGCTCTCAGCAGCGCCAGCACACTACGTGGACATAATCTGCTCTCACTGTACTGCATGCAGGATGATTATCTGTCTGCAGCTCTCCTCCAACTCACTAGAAGTCCCAGGTGCAGCTAACTAGCACAGAGAGGTCCAGTGTCAGAGTAACATGCAGGCTACTGGCTGCTGTTTGGAAGAGGGGAACACCCCCCCCCCAAAAAAAAAACAATGAAGTACCAGATGCTCCTGCTCCTCCCAGACGTGCTTCTGATGCAAGTGTACTTTGAGGTAGATGCATGAAATCCTGGCTCGTTTGCTACTCGCAGGGAAAGCGTGTGACCATAATGTTATGAAGAAAGCAAAGCACTGTTACCACGATAATCATAGGCTCTGTGTTTTCTTTCCTTTGTTCCTTCTTTTTTTTTCCTCTTTTCTTTCTTTTTTTTAATTAAAAAGTCTTCATAAGATATTGTTAGCAACAGCAATGAAGACAGGTATGCCAGATTTTGGATTGACAACTCACGCACAACAACACTGATGCAAATCAGGTCTTATATACTGTTGCACCACACATTCTCTTCCCATGTCTGTAACAGCACAGAAATATTTCTGCAACTTCTGAGTTCAGTTGTGGAAACTGATGAACTAATTCACCTTTTAAACTTATTCTTGGATCCTCCCTCCTTCATCCTGGTACTAATTTTTAGTTGTAACATTTTGTATCAATTTCAACTACATCTGCTTTGAGACAAAGATTGCATCTTTCCAAGCGTTCATGCATACTTCATTGTATAGTGGCACCTCTGTTCTCATTAGCACCTTTAGAGTTATTGCAAGAAGCCTGTTGGTAACAGTTTATTTAGTACAAATTTTAAAATCATTACAGTTGAAAAAAAATGGAATTTACTTTGTTCCTTATTAGGAAAAGAAAACTTAAATATTACCTACTATACAATACTGACTGCAACAGAGCAACTTCTTAGCACTCAGCACATCTGACTGCATTGTAAAATGTATCAATGTAATATAAATACTGTGTGAGTTTCTGAGCAATTTCCAACCAGTCAGAAGCACCCAAAAAGCCCTGCTCTCTCACCTAGTAGTACCATGCAGCAGTGCAGTATTTCACTTGATTCCATCCTAACCTGCGGTGACATAAAGATGAGCACACTGTAAACTGGGCTGAAGACTGTGATCTTTTGGAGTCCAGTAACAACTCCAATTCAAAAAATCAGGATGTCACCAGAAACCTTTGGACAGAATTACAGTCCATTTTTTCTTTGAAAAGGAGGCATGCATTTCAAGCATCATCTTAAGCTTCATTTTTTGGGGTGGTGGAGAGTTACTGGCATGACATGGACTGTGTTTTTCTTAATGTAACAGATAGCAAGCTTATAAATACTTCACTGGAAGTGCCCACTACAAACGTCCACACAAAGCGGCTTGGACCTTTATCATAACAAGCAAATGGTGTCAATAGAAAGTTAGTGTTCACAGAGCACAATCGCAGTCAATGCAATACTAGAGAACCATTGATGAATCCATCAGTACAAACAAAGCCCTTGGCTATAATTATTGCCAAAATCATTTTTCTGAGTAGGGATAAAGAGGTGTTTGTATAGCAGCAGCAGGCCATAAATAGACAGCATGTGTCCTTTGCAAATCCACATTCTGCTCTGCTCCCAGGAGCCTGCGGTACATCAGCTGACAGAGCCGAGAGGCCAAAACTGGGCTATTCAGACACACTATTTCCCCTCTATTCTCTGCGAATCTGACTGCACGTTGCTTTTTACAGCTCTCTCACACTTGATTCCCTTTATATTTTTCAAAAAAAGTAAACCCCTGTCTGGCTTTTGAATTCTTTCCATGAGATTTATCAGTTGGAGTTTGGGCTTGATGCACATGGGTCCTTTTTAAAAGAGATGCCTTACTTCTGGCAGGTATCCACTGATAATCATGCCACTGTACCGTTTAATTAAATTCTTAAGTCCTTGGCATTGTCCCATCACAGAAGGCAGTGGTAGAACTGAACTGGTGGAGGGGTCCCCTCCCTAAATCCTCTACCAGCTCCAAGAAAACCCAAAGCAGCACTGCATCACCTGCATAGCTGGGCCCATCTATATGCACAGCATTTCTTTTTCTTGGAATATATCCCTTCAAAAATGATTTAAGCATACCAGTTTTACTGCCTTTCCCGGTGGCACTGGTTACAGGAAGCAGCACAAAGGAGACTAGTTGATTCCACTGTAATTGCGGCAGGAGCAGGATGGGTTTCCCAGCAACTGGTCTGTGCAGCACTGGCTACTGGAGCCCTCCCAGAGCTGGCACCAACTGAGATTTACTGCACACATGCCTGCACAGTAACCATGCCAGCCACCGGAATAGCAGCAGGCATCCCTTTTGGAGCTCAGAACAAATGCGCATTCAAATAAAAGTAATGTTGTTAGAGCAAGGCTGTTTCACAGAGATTTTTACCTACAACCACAAGGTCTGTCTCTTCAGAGCAACACTGTACCGTATTCTTCCCTGACTTTAAACACACGGAAACCACATTCTTACCTTTCCGGAAACAGTTCTGGAGCGATATTTGTACTACAGCAAATTCACTGTCAGCCATGAGCCACAGGCAATCTTATAAACAACATTTTCCAAAGTCCTTAGCTTTCATAGTTACTCACTTGTGAGAACACAGACCCACCTGATTTTTCCTTACATCTTTTCTATACTACTTCCTGGAAGTAATAGAAGGACAGCACATATAAAGTCCAATTCGTTAAGTTTCCAGTGGCCATTTAAAAAAAAAAATTAAAAAATCTAAATCTGCTTCCTAGAGGATCAAAGTATTTTAAAGTAGAAAGTATATATATGTATGCACACACACATACGTATACATATACTTATATACACATGCACAAACACACATATATATTTAATATTATACCTGAATCTTACACAGTTAAACACCAACTCCACAGTCTAACAAAATTAAAGACAGAGTGGGACAAGCTGTCTAGCTCAAAACAACTGTGAAAACAGTTTAATATAGGATTGGGCAGGACCACCTCAACTAGCCCACATTTCTGTGCAAGATCATAGTGTTTTGACTCTCTAGGGATGGGGAGGAACACAGTAAATTGTCCTTGGGATTAAAATAAACAGCTTTAATATGGATGCAGGTAGTCAGCAAGAAATGCTAAGGGTTGTCAGTCCATTGGTACAAAGACCTTGAGAAGCACCATCCACAATCACTCCTGACAGAAGTTTCTTTCAAGTGCTCTTAATGATACCCACAGAAGGAACGAAAGGGGCGTCTGATGTGCCCCACGCACTCAGACTTCAACACTTCAGTTCTTTTCTCATAAGTCAGTCATTTTTTTCCCTTTTTTTTTCTGTTTTTTTTTTAACCTATAAATGTGCTCAGAGAGAACAGCTGATCACAAATGTTTACTGAAGAAAATACAATAAAGACTAGTCTATCAAAGCAAAATTGCTGAGGGGAACATAAACCTTCAACCTTTTGTCGAAACAGTCTTTTTCTAAATCTCCAGTTTCTGGTGGTGTTCCTCAGGATTTCTTCTTTACAACGTAAAGCTCAAAGTTAGACAACAGAGCGATATTAACATGCCTGTACCATGAAGACACTCGGTTTTAGTCTCTCCTACATTAAAAAAAATCACCTTATTTACGACAGCATGATATTAAACTAGTAATCCATTAAAAAGATAACCTGGTGATTTTAATGTTGTCTATCCAGTTATTCTCCAGCACGTTTACAGTCTTCCTATTCTGATACCCCTTTTATTCAATTGCTTCCTCCACACACAGGCTTTACACAACATTGTCTGAGGCAATATAATTTCAACATCTTTCCTCTTATCATTGAGCATACCAGCCTCTGCCCTCTTCCTTCCCTTCTATCCTATTCCAGTATTCTTTCTAGCATCTTCCTGCTCTGTGCATAGATCTAGTTCAGTTTCATATTCTCAGCCTTCAGTCATAAAAATCCTTCCAATGGTATTTCTCCCATCAAACATTGGGAGAAATGAGCCTATCCATTACACACCCCCTCATTCTCCTACTCATGTTGCATTAAAATTTAACCCCAGTGTAAAAGCCAAGTCAAACAAAGCCCATGTTACACTATCCTCTGTGCAAGAGGCATATGAAAATCAAGGAACTCAAGCAAAGGCAGCAGGAGGCCTGTATGGATGAACAAGAACCTCCTGACAAAACTCAAATATAAAAAGGAAGCATACAAGAGGCTGAAGGAGGGGCAGATGACCCTGGAGAAATAGAGAGACATTGTCTGAATATGCAGGGAAGGGGGCTAGGAAAGCTAAAGCCTATCTGGAGTTGAATCTGGCAATGGATGTTAAGGACAATGAGAAGGGCTCTCCACAGGTACATTAGCAGAAAAAAAGACTCAGGAAAACATGAGCCCGTTGCTGAACAGGGCAGGGTACCTGGTGACAAAGTACATACAGAAGGCTGTGGTACTCACTGCCTTCTTCATCTCAGCCTTGCTGAGAAGTCTTGCTTTTCAGGAATCCCAGATCCTCCAGACCAGTGGGAAAGCCTAGTGCAAGGAAGCCCTACCCTAGGGGAGGAGGATCACATTAGGGAACATTTAAACAAATTGAGCACATACAAGTGCACGGGACCTGGTGAGACACACACGTAAGTGCTGAGCAAACTGTCTGGTGACATTGTGAGGCCACTCTCAATTATCTTTGAAAGGTCCCAGTGATCAGGGGAGGTTCCTGAGGACTTGAAGAAAACAAATGTCACTCCCATCTTCAAGAAATAGGATCCAGGGAACTACAAGCTGGTCAGCCTCACCTCTATCCCTGGGAAAGTAATGGAAGAAAAATTCCTGGAGATCATTTCAAAACATATGATGGGCAAAAAGGTGATTGGGAGAAGTCAGTATGGATTTATGAAAGCCAAATCATGCCTGACCAACCTGATAGCCTTCTACAATGAGATGACTGGCTTGGTGGATGAGGGGAGAGCAATGGACGTTGTTTATCTTGATGTTAGCAAGGCTTTCAACGCTGTATCCCATAAAATCCTTGTTGATGAACTGATGAAGTATGGACTAGATAAACGGACAGTGAGTTGGACTGAAAACTGGCTGGAATTGCCAAGCTCAGAAGGTTGTCACTAGTGGCATGAAGTACAGCTTCCAGCTAATCCACTGGTAGAGTACTCCAGAGTTTGATACTCATCCAATACTTTTAAATGTCATCATCAAGGACCTAGATGATGGGTCAGACTGTACCCTCAGCAAGTTTGCAGGTGATACAAAACTGGGAGAAGTGGTCCATACACCACTCCATAGGGACCTTGAGACACTGGAGAAATGAGCCGACGTGATTCTCATGAAGTGCAACAAAGGGAAATGCCAAGTCCTGCAGCTGGGGAGGAAATAAGCTCGGACATCAATACATGTGGGAAGCCAACAGGCTGCAAAGCAGCTTTGCAGAAAAAGACATGGAGGTCCTGGCAGACAACAAGTTGAATCTAACTCAGCAACATGCCTTTTCAGCAAAGAACGTTCACAAACTCCTGGGTTGCATTAGGTACAGCACTGCCAGCAGGCCAAGGCAGGTCATCCCTCCTCTCTACTCAGCACTGGTGAGTCAACTCTGGGCTTCCCAGTACAAGAGAGACATGGATATACTGGAGCAAGTCCAGCTTGCCATGAATACGATTAAAGGCTTGGGGCATCTGATACACAGGGAGAGGCTGAGAAAGCTGGGACTGTTTAGCCGGGACAAGAGATGGCTTGGACCTAAATGTGTAAAAATACTTGGTAGGAGGGCATAAAGAAGACAGAACCAGACTCTTCTCAGTTGTATCCAGTGAAAGGACAAGAGCCAATGGACACAAACTGAAATACAGGAAATTCCATTTAAACCTAAGAAAATAAAAACCTTGTTCACTGTGAGGGTGGTTGAACACTGGAACAGGTTGCCTGGAGAGGTTGTGGAGTCTCCATCCTTGGAGATATTCAAAACCCGACTGGACAAGCTCCTGAACAGCCTGCTCTAGTTGACCCTGCTTTGAGCAGTGGGTTTAGACTAGACGACCTCCAGAGGTCCCTTCCAATGCCCCAGCAATTCTATGATCCTATGAAAACTCATGTGTTCAAACTTCTAGCTGTTGGATTGGACTGAATTACTTTGAATGGATTTCTGTCTAATGTATCAGGAACATGTTCAGTGCTAACAACTAGGTCTTAAAGATCACCAGGTTATCGAGAGCTTGGTTCAGGTAGAACTGCATTAACAGTACAAATGTTTTCCAAAATAAAAACTTATTAATCTCAGAAAAAAATGCTCTTACTACTGGGAATTCCATCTTTTACTGAAGGTATTTAGTCAGATACCTGAGAACAAGACAAGTTGTCAACAATTTAAGGGCAAATCAATTTTTCACAAAAAAGATTTCATATCATCCTGAAACTGACAACAAAAGCTTAGGTGTTTGCTTTTCTGTAGCTTCTAGTTTTTTGTTGTATGGATAGAAACACTATGTTTTAACTACTCTTTTCTTGTTCTGTGCAAGAGGACAAACTGTAACTTTCAAATACAAGACTAGCAATACTTTCTGGATATACACCCCTGGTACACACCTGCACATAAAGCAGAAAAACTAACAGATTTTCTCAGATCAATCCAAATATGCACTAAATATGGACAAACAGTGCTATACAGCTGTATTTCAAAATAAGCTTCAAACTCAACAGAAGTACAATAATAAATAATAAAGGTTAGGCAAACGTTAAACATCACAGAAGCATGTGGGAATGATTTGGATTGACAAACTCAACTACTGAACAAAAGATAAAGCCTTTATCCTAAAAGAATACTAAACCAGGTAAGAGCACTCCAGTTTCTGTCATGACTACTGACATGGAGCTATATGCTAGTATGCACATTAATTATACTTTCAATGTCTTACCAATCAATAAGATAGATGTCTGGAGTTAAGTTATTTTTTTTGAAGTGAGCAAATAACTTTGGCAGATTTTCTTCAAAGAATACCTCAAATGCAGCAAAGTAAGTCAACATCTGGGAAAATACAATGGGGAGAAAAAAGCAGTTAGCTGTATTAATAGGCTTAAATGTATTATCTGTTGTTGGATTAATGCTCTTCAAAAACAGGATCGTATGAATTACATGATACAATAAAGAACTAAACATTTACGTAAAGGACAGCATCTGCAAGCACATGGAGTTTAAGATCCACCCTATATACTGTTCTCATACTAAACAATATAAATTATTGTTTTGGGTCTTGGCCAGCTTCCTCTGGAAAGAAGAATACCTGCAGGAGAGAAGATATTTGCTGATTTCTCAAAATAATTATGATAACAGAATGGTGCTTTATGCTTGTGGCTGTAATTTAATAATACACTGAAAAAAATCCAAGGCCCACTGGATTATAAAATGAAATACGGAACTAAAATAATTTAATAGTCCACAGCAAGAGTGAAGCGTCCAATTGGCTCCAATCATAAATCATATTCTAATAACAAAGCTTCTTTTATACCATACATTTTAAAATGAGATAATAGCATTTCTATTGCAAAGAGGGAGAGATGAAGTTCACACAAGAAAAGGCAAAGATCAAGACAAAACACCTATGCAAGAGAAACAGATTCTAACTCCCATCTGATACTGTAACCCCCGAACTGTACTCCTTTTAAGACGAAGACTTTCATGTTATTTTAAAGTTCGAATATTTAGGTCAAATTTCATAATGGAGGGCATGGAAAAAGAAAATCTTCCAATCCAACTAAGAGTTAAAAACGAAAGACTTTTTAGCTCCCCCTCTCCCTGTCCTCTTAATACTATAGGGAGAAAAGTTAAGCAAAGTACTTGAAAAATTCAGTAATTTTAATTACAATATCCCAATAAAAGCAATGAAGAATGGCTGTAATTACTACAAAGTATGAGTTGTATCAGCATGCTTCTCCCCAAAAAACCATGACAGTAAAGGGAAAAGAGGAGCCTTTTGTCTGAAATCCTTTTAAAGGATGACAGATTTGTTTCCCAGGTTTTTTTAAATGTCCTTACAGAAATTTTTTGTTTCATCTGAATGAAGTGACAGATGATGGACTACCTTCATTAAACAACAGCAAATAAAAAATTGAACCCAGTAGTCAGTAAGAGTATAAGGCTTAAAAGCCAATCAGAGATGGGTGTATTCTACAGAAATAGCCATACAAAGTTACATAAAATATCTGAACCATCAGTTACAGTCCTACTTACAAAATGATCTGTTTACATGCTAGCACCACAGTAAGAGAGTTCTACTAAAGCATTTCAGAAGTACTTTAGAGAAGGAATTTTACACATAACTGCTACAATCACATCTGTTGATAGTAATGCAGGCAGCTCTATTAGAAATGCAATAGCAGTTCAGGTATTTATCTTGATTAAATCAACATTCAACAAGACATTTACTTAGTAGTAATTAAAAAAAATTTCTAGTTTAATAAAACCGTGACCAACAAAAGAAGTCAAGATAAATCGGTATAAATTACTATCATTTCCACAACTAACTTACATTGGTTTTATTTTTTTAATTTATTATATGTTAACACAAATCAGCATTTGGTTATTAAGTTGTAAAACTGACACAAAAAGATGAGGGTAGACAGCAGATCAGTATATTAACCACAGGGAGCCAAAACTGTCTCACTTCATGTCTCACTACTCTTGTTTGAAATACTAGGTACAAAGTTTTCCTTGTGGTGTGAATCACGGCTTTGTCATTTCACGATATGTTAATATTCTTTCATGTATCACCACCTCTACTCTTCTGTAAGCATTCATTTATCAGGCAGCCTCTATTTAGCCAGGCTAACAGAACTAAACAGCACTATCCAAGAGCATACCAAAAACCACTATTTCAGTTAAAAAAAAAAATAAAAATCTTATTCTAGTAAATTTAATTCCAAACTCATCTTCACAAGAACCATATTTACACACTGAATGCATGAGCATGTCCTCTTTTTCCAAGTACAGTAACGGAGATGGACTGATACTGCTTCTAGCAATGCTGTCTGCACTCTGGTACATCTCCCCATGGGCATTTACAACTGATGAGATTCAGGGGCTGCAACAGCGAATTACATACTGCTTTTCCAGCAGGAAATACTGATAAGATCCCTAGTGTCCTACTGGTTAAGCAACAAAAGTGATTGTTGTTGATGTCATCCATTCCCTTGCTTTATTTCTCCCATTTGAACTCTTGAGAAGCAGATCCTATTTTCATAGTGTTAACAGGTAAGTGAGAAAGAAATACAGAATGCCATATATTTCACCAAAAAATACTTTTAAAGTAAATTAAAAACACATTTCAGGAGATGTGTCTGATTTTGCTATGGTACACAAGTAGCCCAGTGTACATGCTAACAAGGAATTTTAGAGACTCCAGAGAGAATCAGGCAACCAGCTCCCACTGAAAATTGGAGGGGTCTGCTCATCTGATTCCTCCAGGCTCTTTTTCAAACACAGCTGCTACAGTAAGAGATAGGAAACCTCGTTCTCCCTGCAACAGTCTATTTTTAGCAACCTATTAGTTTGGGATAAAAGGAACCTTCAAGACACTTCTTCTAACATTAAGGCGTTTTCAGCTTTCAACTACAGCACTCAATTTGAAAAACACCTACAATAATACTCTCATAACTATTCTTTGAGCATCATAAAATAGCAGCTGAACAATTTCATTCATCTGCCTGTTCAAAAAGGTTAGTGGGGTGGTTTTTCGTTTGGATTGGTTTTCTTGAGGGGGTGTGCGCGTGTGTGTGTTGGGATTTTTTTGTTTATCAAGCATGTTGCTTTAAAATAAACTCTGACTTATTTTCCAAGCTATGGAGCCCATCAATTTTTTTTTTAAACTTTCCCTACACGTATCTACAACATGTAGATTACGGTTTTCTTGCATACTTACAAGGCCATGGTCCACACGGAAAAATGCCATCTGACAGGGTTTATTTAAAAGGTTAGAAAAAGCAATGAAGGCATCTGCAGTATCCAAGTTCAAGATCAATACAGCTGCTATGAATGACATGCCCTGTACCTAAAGAAAGGAGAAGTGTTACGTTCAGCAATAACTGTATTCTTCCAAGAATACTGCCTCATTTTGTCCTCGTAATCACTAGTGTTTAATGCACTCGCTGAGCTGCTGAATTTTGCGACATGTTCAGAAAGGCAGATTTTTTTAACCCACATGACCCTTTGGTATTGAACGTTCAGAGTATGGAAGCCAATGATCCCCACGTTGCCTCCTTTCAAAGACTCTAAGTAAAACTCCTAAGACAGGCTAGGGTGACAGCACTTTCAAATATGCAGAACAAAGACTTTTTTGAAGAATAAGCTGTTTCTAAGCAATCCCTCCTCTCCTAGGGATGGGTCATATATACCCTTATTTGTGGAAAGCTGGACTAGGACACTAGAGACAAAGCCTGTTCTTTCCTTCTTCAATCAATTACCGGCAGTTACAGACAACTGCAATGACTCATTTGACAAGGAGTAAGTTGCATTTTAAGATTAAGCTCATGTTTCATTTACCATAAGCTTATAATGTTGTTGCATTATTCTGCAAAGTGTGCTATGGTATCAATGCTGAATCTAGGCAAGACTTGCTCACTCAGAGGGTGTAATGCTGCCATTGCAGAGTCACATGGACCAAGGTGTGGCAGTCCTCCCTGCAAACCTGAGGAACAAGCTCCTTCCCAATGCAACAGGTTCCATGACAAATGAAGCACGCCATCTGATCTGCCCTTTTGCTAATTTCCCGGCAGTCACGTTCAGCAGTTTTTGCCAAGCATCACATGCTACTCATGGAATAGGAACGTTATCTTTCTACATTTGCCTTCTCTAAAATAACTGCTACCAAATAAAGAATAAGCTCCTTTATATATGCCTGCCCTGGGAAAAAAAGACTAAATGAAGTATCTGAAATCCACTCAGTCCTCTTATAATCACTACTTCAAATACTTTGAGGGAGCTCACGTAGCCTCGATGGGCATTGCTTTAAAGACCGTTCCAGAAGCTCACAGCACTAAGGCACAGAAATGCATATCAAGAGGAGCAAGATACTCAACTCAACAGAATAGTCTCAGCAAGACTGCCATTAAGAACAGTATGTGCTTCAAAGGACCAATTTAACTACATCTTCTCTTTTGGCTCCAATTTTCAAGCACTACAAATATGTACTTTTGAGTTTTCCAATTACTTAACCTGTTAAAAAACTGAAATCTAGCAACAGAACCATTATATACACTTCTCAAGCATGTATTGGAATAGAAGACAGCACACAGAAACCCCACAAGTATTCACAAAATCATTTAATACTGGTCTACAAAGGACTGATTAACACAATCCTCCCTCCCCCTAGTTCTGCCTCCCCACCCCCAAAAAAAATTTTCTTCACTTACATAGCCTACATCAGGTCTGTAACAAGTATAGGCTCCTAAAATACTGTGCAACGTGTCATGGTAAGGACCACCCTATAATTAAACAAAAACAAGACAATACATCTGAGTATATAACAAACGTTAAAAACACCCTTCTGTGCTACAGACAGTATCTATTACTGATGAAGGACACATTATTTCCCTATGCAGCTTTGAACAGCCCCAAGTTTTTCAAAATAATTTTGGCTTTAAAAGCATGAAACAGCCCTCCATACTACATTTATTACAAATGCATACAGTTCATCCAATACATCAATTACATATTAAATCCTCATACAAGAGGAATGTAAACCTAACAGATTCCTTATAGCTTAGCAGCACTTGACAATAGTGCCAAGAAAGCAAAACACTAATGAGAATTACTTAACTGTCTATTAGACTAGAGGCAGAATTCAACCATGAAGAAAATAGTTAAAACAACAATATGCCGTAACACACACACAGCATATCAAGAATGACATGTATAGCTAAAAACAATTTCACACTGTTGACTATTAACAGCTGCCATATTCTACACTAAGTACTGTAACTGGCTGAGAATTTCCAAAGGGAGAAGTCTTCCACCCAAAAATGTTGACTTATCACAATCTAAACTTTTTACAGGGCTGCTGAAATTTGTGTATAGAAGGACAAAATATCTGGTTACAATGAGTTGTTAAAGCATACCAAAAACATCCAAGTTAAACTGGTCTTGCACGGAACCAAAAAAAGGCCACCAAATCTTGCTTGCTTGAGCTGTGCTCTCTCTCACTTACCGTGTATTTGCAACCCAGCAGTGTTGATTTACTCACTTGGAAACACTCACCTGCATCACTTTATCAGACAGAAACCAGCATGGACTGGGCTAGATGAATCATGATTAGCCAACAGATTGTTTTTTTGTCTCTTCCAAATGTATAGTACCTTGAGGTTACTCTTTTCTAGATTATTTATAGTTTTCCAAAATCTTTAGGAACTTTTTCCTCTCAAGATGTCTACTCCTTCAGATTTGAACTCAACCGGCTGTTTCAACCAAGGGATGGGCAAGATTATGTAAACTTAATTTGTCTGAGAAGTCAAGACAAAAGTTAACATTGCTTACTTGCTGGAATATACAGAGATTAGGAAACGTTCTTGAGATATCCAGTTTTATTAACTCCAAGCTTGCTTCTCTGTCAGCTGCAGAAAATCCAGCATCTACAATAGCCAAAGTTACTGCATTTATTACATGGATCAATGTATGCTCTTCCCCCACCCCCCACCCCGCCCCGGTAACGGTTAGCTTTTGCACAGTTCATTTATTTTGATGTGAATGCTAGGGAATAAAGGTATAGACAGGACAATTCCCTGAATTCAGCACACAGGCTAAGAAGCAAGTATGTCCTGACTCAAAGCAACCCTACAGTGCACATTGACCCTCAGTATGTTTCGAAGCGATGGAGGGCAAGACACAGAACAAGGCAGGTCAGGCACTTTACTGTTATTAGCTGACAAATCATTAGACAGACACAAGCCTGTTAACCTGTGACCCCTCGCCCTCAACAAGGCTTCCCAGTATCTCCTGAAATAGCTGCCTTTGTGGAAAGGTTGTGGTGGGAGGGAGAAGTCCTAAAGCAGAAGCATTTGATAGATGCCACCTATCTCTACTACTGTCAGCTGTCCTTCCAAAAATCATGTTGATTTACTCTGTATGTGTTGTTAAAGATCACAGACATGGCAATATACTCTCCATACAGATCTCATACAAAGTAAGTTTCTAAAGTATTAGTTTTCTTTCTGGTATCAAAAAGTTTTATTTGTATTTTGCCTGTTCTGGTAAGTATAGGTGGGAATTACCTACTGCCACTTATTGAGCAACCAAAAAACAAGAGTTGTCACTAGCCAATGCTTACACCAATCACATAAGCATATACGCTCCAGAAAATAAAGTGCAAGAGGAAGCTGGAAATGTACTAGATGTCATCTTATTTAAGATGCAGACAATCTTAAGAGAACAAAGTAGAGGACTTCCAATCAAAAATATTTTTCTGTTGATAAATGCCAGTATGTATGTTCTCCTTTTTGTGCTCAGTATAATTACTTAACCAAAGACATTTTCAAGCACCTGCACGTAGTTTTATACTCTCTCAAAACCAGACACCTCTTCCAATCAATTAGTAAATCTCAAACCACTTCATCTGCAAAAAGAAATTGCTGCTCTCTGAAACACACCCAAGAGATGGGCACAAAGCTGCAATAAGGGACTAAAATGCAATTTTCTGCTATAATTTGAGTTTCAATTCCAAAACTACAGATGCAGAAAAGTATTTTAGTGTTGCAATTCAAATTATAATCCCCAAACTCTTCTAGTTTTCCTACAAATTAGCATCAAATAAGAACTGTACCTAGACATAGTTTATAAAGAAAAATGAACAAGTGTGTTTTATAAGAGACTATAGTTTCACTGGAAAGAAAGAACACAGCTATTTCTTGCTTCCACAAAAAGAAGCTTTCTTTTTACCAGAGGCATCTTTATAGCTGAAATTGTTAGTAAAGTCTGTGATTTCATTTTAAGGAACAATTTTACACAATCTGTTATTTTGTAACACAGCATATAACCTTCACAAAAAGCGTACCTTCACATTCTACTTCAGCCCCTCCTGTGCTAAGTGATCGCCATTTCTCTTTGGCACGAGCCAGGCAAATATCATACAGTTCTGGAAAAAGAAAAACAGAGAAAACCATGTTCACTATTTGTATATGCTCATGTCCGCTTGTCAGGTATTAACTACCTACCATACGAGCAATGCTGGCTCAGTCATTACAAGTAACTATCTCTAACACAGTAGTTGAATTTCTAAGTAGGTTACGCTTCTGAAAGACTTGTTACACTGACCTATAACTTAAGATTAAGTGAAAAGGAAAGGCAACCTAGGCACAAGTTGCACTTGCTGTTCAAGCATTTACTTTTCTTGCAGAGCACTAGTGTTCGAAGTTGTAGTCTGAATGGATAATTGGGATAAGTCTGGAAAATTCCATGTAAGGACTACACCCAAGGTAACTGAGCCAAGCACAGAAAAGCAGCACAATACAGCAGGAGTACAGGCAGTCTACCACATATCGACGTTGGAATCAATTACATGTTAGTCTTTCAGAGCTGTGTTTTTCTGTACTGTGAAGTAGCACACTATTTCTATTTTCACAAACACACACATAAACAAAAGTACAAATTTTCCCAGGGGTCTTTTAATCTCTCACAAACCTAATGTCTTGCTCTAAATCAAAGGAAGCACGCTATATGCATACTCATAGGCATTACAAAATTAACAATTCTAAGTTTCAAAAAGGAAAAAAAAAAAGCTTGAGTCATTAAGCCTGACCATCTCCATCTAACATCAGAGCAAGACACAGTGACAGCAATAATCAGGAACAATTCACAGCAGCAGTCCTAGAGCAGTTACAAGATTAAAAGACATGGTATTTTTGAACAAAACATGTCAAAGCACCACAAAAAAGCATAACTAGATAACATCGTCACACCCACACCTCAGGTTCTGATACGTCATAATAAATACAAGACTGTCCTCTTACTATTTCTCTTTGTAAGACAATGTAGACAAAACAACAGTCTCACCATGGGTGATGTTTAACTCATTGCCAATTGCCAAGCTCCAGACTTTGCCCCTCACACTTGGTGGGATGCCCTGCCACCACAGCTCTCGAACTTTACGGGAACAACACCTGTTTAAAGTAAAACGGATTATTTTAAGAAATATTTCACTGCCAGCTGAACTGCTGAAGGGATCCAAACCAAGATGAACATCAACAGGCCAAGAAGTCAAATGTGGTTTGCACATACCCATTCTTTAGTACTATTTTGCTTTGAACTGTAAAGGAAAGCTTACTTCCTTCCAAGTTAATGGCTTATTTTGACAGAAGGACTGCAATCACGATATCCGTAATCTGCAACCACACTTGACCAGCAAGAATCATAGGGGACAGAAATAAACAAATGAAAATGAAATCCTTATCTATGCCACTACCTATGCTAAAGACTGGACAGACTTAAATCTCCATGTAAAATGAAACACAGGAACAAGTTATGGAAGTCTACCCTCTCCCCTCTGTCATCACCCTGCTGTGCAAATGAGATGCGCAGTTTCCCACCCAGCTTTGCAGCTCTAACCCTCCAAAAAAATGCATGAAGATGTAACAAGAAAGAACTTTTAGGTGGGAGCATGAAAGACATTTTAACAGAACACAGGCTTTGAAATGGCTGTAGCTGATGTTCATCAATCTGAGAGCCCAGAAAGAGGAACAGAATAGCACCTAAGCACTAATGAAAGTTTGTCGTAGTGACAAAAACCACAACGATCTATTTATCTAAAAGCAGACTCTGAACTAAAATGTAAAATAGTGAATACATTGGGGAACTTCTGGATTTATAAACCAATACAGGAAAAGGTGTCCTTATTTTAACAACAGCCATAACAGATGCATCTTCAAATACTGAAGACAGACATGTAAATCTGCAATTTGCTTATACTTAATTTAATACTTCAGCTCTCCAGAAACGCATTTTCCAACGAATTCCATCCATATTTTTAACCTACATTCTCAGGACAACTGAACTCCATGATTAAGCAAATTGCAATTGTGAGTGCTGTGGAGGTTGGGTTTTGTTGTTATTGTGGTTATATTTGGGGGGGGGTGCGCTGTTTTTTTTAAGATGACTAGCAAAGTCCATGAAAAACTGGACAGTGAAGGTAGTTTACCAATTGCCTGTGCTGTGTCTTTGTAGGAAATCTTTTAGCACTTAATATTTTTTTAAAATAACTTTTCCTTACTTCTCTTTTCCATCACTTGATTATCCCAGCAGGTATACCACTCTGTAATTAAAGAGGCTTCATAATACCATACACGTACTTCAATCTACATCTGATATTATAACATCAACAGCTCAAGCAGTCAAGGAAAGCTCATTTCTGGTAAGTGCATGGTGTTCAAGCATTATGCTTTCTGCTTTTACATTCTCTACCACAGATCACTCCTCAGTGTTTTACGGTTTCTGAATATCCTGAACCTCCATTAAAGACAAATAATAAGAACTGCATCACTTCCAGCCACCTTGTAGAATTAATGAAACATATGTTGCTCATTTTCTTTGTAGCTGTCCAAAAGCGACTTTCAAACAAAAGCTTCCAAGACCATTTAAAATTATACTTGCTAACTTTGTATCTTCTCTTCAGGATACAGACTCAGCAATTTTGATTAAAACTCAGTATAACATACTGTCTTACATAGTTTCCCAGTTGGGCAAGATTTCATTGTTCCAAGTTAAAACAGCACTGCCGATGCTGTCTTCCAGTTTACAGCGTTCTTCCAGTTGTTTCTTTCTCTTTTGGGCTTCTTTAAGCTCTGCAGAAAAGCAATTTCCTTTTTAAGTTAATAAAACCAGAAACCAAATATTCAGAGTTAGCTATTCATGGCTATACAGCCATGTAAAAGTGCACTAGATTCACCTAAATGTACAGTGGACTGTTCAAATTCTAAAAATTTCCCAGACATACAGGAAGCTAATCAGTAATGCCAAATGTGAATAAAGAAAAAAGTGGAACTATGCATAAGTCCCATTTTCGATGGATGGGACAAAGGGACTTGGATAATATATGGCTCTTCTGACCCTTCAAATCTAACCCCATTAGTAACTTTGAATTAGCATCTCTGACAGCCAACAGCCCCACCTAGTAGGGTATTTCCTAATAAAGCCCCACCCCTTTTTTTATGGCAGACTGAAAAATACAGGCTAAAATAATACAAATTTTGTATTTTATTTTCACTCTTATGTGTTGGTCTTTGTAAATTATGATTCAGATATACTGCCAGGAAATCACAAGAGCCACATTTTTAATGTTACTTAGCATATGGTTAATATAAACGTCATACATCACAAATATATATATACACACACACACTGGAAACCTTCAGTTCATTAAAAAGAATGCATTTTTCATGTTTAGTTTAAACATATTTTACATTTTTGCATTATCACTCAGTGTTTCTTCTTGCATCATCAACTATTTTTTCCACAGGCAAATTTGTTAGACATGCAATTTAACGCACGCAGGCAGACACTCTATAGCAGCACAGTGGAAATACAGGACATGGTGCGTGCACCCACACACTGTTTACAATATAGGAAGGTACTGACCTGGCAAGGAAAACTAACTGAAGAACAGCAGTACCATGAACAAGGTCTTTGGAATGAACACACACAACCTGATGGGTCCACTTTAAAGCCCAATAGAAGCTGTGCCTGAGCAGAACCATACCAACTGCCTCCTAATATTTTCAGCTTTGATATGAGCTCTTTGAAAGCCTGCCTAAATGCAGGCTTTGAATTTTTCTTTAAACACAAAGAGGATGTTTACACTCTTTGATTTCCTGACCTCTACACAATACATCACTCTGCAAAGTTTTTCATCTGGAGTGGCTTTTGGGAAAATGGGTTTGTCAGGGTATTTATCTGGACAGAATGACATACTCCAGTCCTGTGAAGACAGCAGAAGGCCCTGGCCCATTGCCTAACCTGAGCATCATCCCATTTCTCCCAAACCATCTACCCTACATGCAAAGAAAGAAGAGATAAACTCCTTTGGACTACTACACATTAAGTAGATATACTAACACGGGAGTCGCATGAAGTTAGAACTTCACTGGTAGGTGTATGATGTTCAAAACCATGAGAGGATACTTTTATTAATCTGTCAACTGCAGAAAGCAAGCAAGTCCTGTGTTCATATCACCTTTCCGCTGTTTCATATGGCTCAGGGATCTGGCCAGCTGGAAAAAAAAAGTATTTCCAGTAGCTCTCACTGGACACAAAACTTCCACAAGTCCAAATTTCCTATTATTGCAATACTTGTTTTTATTAGAAAACCCAGATGGTCAAAAATATCAGCGGAAGGAAACCACAACGTTCAGCTCTACCTGATGTGCATGGTACAGTGTTGCCGAGACACTTCTGTGAACAACGTCAGACAAGAAATTATGAGCAAAACCTTGAGAAAGCTTTAAATTTTAAGGGGGAGACAGATTATCAAGTGAACATAACTACGTACAATTTCCTATGTGGAAAGTTATGTATTTATGTACTACAGCCTCAACAGGTTGTTCCCAACATGAAACTATCAAATATCCTGTAGTTATCTAAATAAGTCTAGTCTTCACTAATTTGACTGATAATCTACTTAAATATATTAGTAAGTAAGTTTTTAAACCCACAAACAGATGCCGCTCAATTATTTAATAGTTACATATTAAAAAATTGTTTCCTGCCGGATTCTAGGATTGTTTTCTTTTTCAGCTTGGCATGGGGCTTTTTAATGAAACTACCGTCATCCCTCTCTCTTCTCTGGATTGATTCTTCTTTGAGGGGAGGTACAGATCCCTCACGTTACAGAGCAACAGACTGACAAAAGCACATTTCAGGTTTAGAAAGACCCCTTAACTTTACTTCTCTCCTCTGAAGACAAGAAATTCCATCACCTCTTTTTTTCGCCTGAACCACCATTTCTTCGTACTGTTGTCTGTGTTTCTGGGCTTCTTCTGCTGGTTTTGCGGGGAGGTTCCTTAAATTTAAAAAAAAATAATCAGTATTTAAAGTTGGCAAGCCTGTCTAAAGAAAATTCTAGACACTTCTGAAAGAAAAGCATATACTGCTTCTTGTCAAAATATTTGATCAAAGAGTAGAGCAACAAGTCCTTGGAAAGAATTTTTTTTTTTGCCAGAGTCAGCAGAAGAGAAGGAAAGAACACTGACCAGCTACAACTACTTTTATACACAAAATATGCTGAGTAATTTCCTTATGTTTAGTAATTTCAGCATTTTTATTATTAAACCAACTGAACCCACAGGCTGATCTTCATAAATAAAGGGAATATACTGGTATATACCAAGCTGGTAGTTTTGATTTCAACTGATCTCTACAGATAAGATACAAGACCATACTCTCTCTTACTGTGCACCTCATTTAAGAGTTACATCCACAACTTTCTTTACCCATGCAGTAATGACTTCCTACACCAGCCTCCTTTTCCCCTCTGCTCTCCGAGACCCCATTTCTATTTTAAAGGCTTAACTCCTACCCCTCACTTATACAGCAACAAGTGGCACTGGAGTCATCCTCTATACTCTCCATTTATCAATACCAACACAGCCACTTTGATTTGTGATTAAAGCCTGGACTGGTAACACTTCTGCCATGCAAATACACACGCTCATATGTCAGACCACATTAACTTTAAGCTAATCGTATTTGTAATTAACATAACCACTATGTATCTCATACAACTACAGGATCACCAAAACATCAGAACAGGAAATGACTAAGTATTTTGTTCTTCTGTATTGTAGAACACTGTATGGTATTCCTAGGACCGTTTCTATCTTTGGTTAATAAAAAAGATACGCAAAAATTGACTTTCACATTCCTGTAAGGTGTCACACATTAGGCAGCTGCTAGCCATCAGCAGTCACCATTAATAGTAGTATGCTTTACTATTTACATAATCATGTTATCTGTGAAGTATGCATAGCCATGTGATATACGCCTATGAATATTTTTTAAAATCAAGATTGTTACAAGAACAAGAAAAGTGGGTTTTCACATTAGTGTCATTGTTAACCACAGAGAACAATCTACTCTTTTCCAGTTTCATTTATGTAAATTGACCAGCATCTTTTTTAAATCCAAGTCTTCAGAAATGGTGTAAGTTAAGAAAAGTTTGGAAGGGAAAACCAGATGAAACAATGCAAGTTCTGCTGACTTAAATTCTACCACTTAAACTACTTGTCCTATCTCTTAATGACATCACCACACGTGTGAAATGACATTTAGTATCTATTAAGATTTTTCCAGTTAAAGCTAGAGGGACTATGGAATATTTATTGATTCTTCCTAGAAAGTTTTACTTAAACCCTACAAGTGAGCGCAAAATGAAGAGCAGTCATTTCAGAAAAAAAAAATCTCACTGCATTTTTCTTCCGGAAGTCTTAAATCTTTTTGTAATAGAAAATCAAAAATAAATTACTTAAAGCCTAATAGGTTAAAAAAAAAAATAGTATGCAAACTGTAAGTAAACAATTTAAAAAGATTCTTTAGAAAGATTCAGAAGACAGCACTGCTGTCCAGAGCAGTTTTCCGTACTAGATGAAAGAAATGATGATTCAATTGTCTAGAATCTTAAAAATACCTTTTCTGCTAGGAGTTCCTCAGTCTATCAACAGTATGAAAGAAGGCAAAATCTGAATGTTATCCTGTAATGTATCACTAATTCGATCTATGAACACTGTACACTGTACTTCTCAGATTATCGCATATAAAGAATGATTTTTAACAGACAGGTTTTAAATACAACAAATAAGCTAGTATGTATTGTTTCCAGCTGTACACAATAAAATCTCCTATAACAAATAATCACTCTTACATTGTTCCGGATGTCCCAAGAAGTCTTGTCACATAGTCTACCAGTCAAGCCAAGAAGTGTCTTAAATGACCCTACAACTAGACTACTTTGATATGAGCATTCTTCATACAGATTTGTTGATGAACACAGACCTGTGTTATGCCAGCTCTTTACACCAATGCACAACTATATTAAAAATGCAGACGCCATGCTTGTAAAGCTGGGTACCATTCATAAATTGACTAAGCATGACTGAATTTGTGTAATTCAGGAGCAAACCATGGTAGAGCAGCTGCCAGTAAATCGTTACGGAGTTAGTCTGCATATGCAAGAATCTCCTTGCAGTAACAGAAGCATGAAACAACTTACCAAGTACTTGACAACCTTTAAAACGCGATGCTGAACCCACTGCAGAACAATCATTACATTGTTCCATTATTTATGGAGGTGTGGTCTTTCTCTGTGTAAACAGGACACTGTATCCTTGCTTCTCAATTTTTTTTAGCATATACCAGCTTCATTTTTATGCTTACATTCTCTCAGGGAAAATAAAAATCCCTTATTCATGTTTAGAAGCTAGAATTACTCAAAACTAGAGCTCTGCTCTCCTAAGTACCTCCTTTCATACAAAGCCATTGCTTTTTATTATAAAATAAGGTTACTTTTGTTTGAGTATTTTTTCTCATAATCATCCCACTTTCATATTCAGTAGCCTGAAAAAAAATTCTACTTTAAATTTTAAATCATCTGTTTAAGTTAGAGTAATCAAATACAAACAGTAAGAAAAGCTTTGCTAGCCTAATTTTAAAGGGACCCTTACTGTGGTACTTCCCAAAACTTACGCTGGTCTGTCCTCCAAAATAAGTGCTGTAGTGGAGAGTGGTTCAAAATCAAGATTCTTCCTCACATTCTGTTTAGGGGAGAGTGGTCTGTGAGCTCGTCCAGTTTTTTCTTCATATTCCTAGAGAAGCAAAAGACAAGGCAAGTTAAAAGAGTGGAGAACATCAAGATGATGCACATGAGAATTTAAATAGGGTCTACAAAAGTCTTCAAGATAATGCTTTCGCACCTCTGCCCAACTGCAGTCCCTTTAGAGCTTTCCAACTAGAGCAACCTCAGAATTGAAAACAATGTTAAAATGTATGTTCAGGAGTGACTTTTGATGCTTTTTTCCATTCCTTCTATTTGTAGAAACATCTTAAGTTCCTTCAGCTGGCAGGCTGCTTTTACAAAGTACTGCTAAGAATGAGCTTACAAACAGCAGATACTATCTGAGGTATAAAATAAGACCTAATTAAAATATTTTTGTTTTGATTTACATGGTTTTGAAATTGAAGCCAAAAACAACCACAAGCTCCTCATCTTAAAATCTCATCATAAGATTTCTCCTACTCAAGCTATTTTCAGATGCAACAGTTCAATGATGGGGAAAAAAAAAAAAAGCAAGCTTAAAATCATTGTTAGACAAATCCCACACTTGTTATGATGCCTTGAAGTACAACAATCCTAAATCATAACAGAGCATAGTGTATTAACTTATTAACTGTAAGGGACTTCAGGGCACTGGGGCAACTGGTTGAAGGATCGGGAGCACAGGTAGTGTTTTCCTCTATCCCTACAGTGGCAGGGAAGGATACTGAAAGGAACAGGAAAACACACCTGGTCAACGCGTGGCTCAGGGGCTGGTGCCATCAGGGGAATTTTGGCTTTCCTGATCATGGGGAGGTTTACACGGCACCGGGCCTGCTGGCACCAGATGGAGTTCAGCTGTCTCACAGGGGGAAATGATCATTGCTCATGAATTGGCAGGGCTCATTGAGAGGGCTTTAAACGGTTCGAAGGGGGAAGGGGATAAAACCAGGCTCGCTAG
>NW_008794710.1:503076-507212 GCF_000699145.1 Aptenodytes forsteri
CTGAAAGAGTGGTTAAACATTGGAACAGGCTGCCCAGGGAAGTGGTGGAGTCCCCATCCCTGGAAATATTTAGAAGACGTGTAAATGAGGCGCTTAGGGACATGGTTTAGTGGGTGGTGGTGTTGGGTCGACGGTTGGGACTCGATCTTAGAGGTCTTTTCCAACCTTAATGATCCTATGATTCTATGAACTTTTGTTTGTAATATAGGCACTGACACACTAGAGCAAGACTAGCAAAGAGGCACCAAGATGACTGGGGTCTGGAGCAAGCGCACATGAAGAGAGGCTGAGAGAACTGGACTCGTTCAGCCTTCAGAGGAGAAGGCTTCGTAGGGACCTTTGGTAGACAGCAATAACAGGATGGTGAAGGCTGAGTACGAGTCTCTGAGGCGCTCGCATAAAGAATGTGAAGACAACAGGCACAAACTGCTACAAGTGGAATTCTGGTCTTGGGGAGGGGGAGGCAGAAATCACTAGGAAGGTAGTCAAACACTGGGAAAAGTTTCCTGAGACGTGGTGGAAACCTCCGACCTTGATGGCATTCAAAGCTCAGGTGGATGAGCCCTGGGAACCTGGTCTAAGCAGAGTCTGCTCTGAAAGGGGAGTTAGCCCCTCAGAGATCCTTCCACCCCTAATGACTGTATCACTATGATCTACATTAGATGACTTGGCATTACATGTTATTTTTACTTTTCCTACAAACACTGTTTTGGAAGAAAGTGTACCAAAAACATGACCTACCGGGATAAAACAACCTTTACACAACTCCCATCTACTCCGAAGCTTGAAGTACTATAGCAAACATTAAGTACTCAAAGTATCAGTGATATACAAACAACAAACACAGTCAAACAGCCCTACAGAAAAAACAAATCTGTATTATAGATACTTTTACATTCAACTTTGTAATGAATTCTGCCACTTCCAAAAAAACACCTGCTTTCATGTGTAGCTTGTTTATACTATTTCTATTAAAATAATTAAAAAAAAGGAAACTATACCATGAAAACTAATCATTATAAACGAGCACTATGAACAGTGTTCCAGCCATGGACTTTTTCCCGTCAGCACAAACAGCTCCTCAAATGGTACTGATTTCTTTCTCTCAACCTAACCTGTCAATTATGTCAAAACTTCCTCGGGCAATAGATTCAACCTTTCCAACACAATCAGAACAGCCTGGATCATTCAGAAACTAAAATGAGATCCCTACCACTTCCAGAAAGGCCTTCTTCTCCAACCCCACCTTAAAAAAAAAGGATGAAAACCACACATGAATGCAGAGCAACACAGCTGTGGTTTTCTACTCTGTGTCGTACAATTCAATTCTAGTTCAAGCTAGTTCTGTGGGACTCATGGGTGCAGATCTGTGAAGCTCTCGGGACACAGAAAAACCCTCTTCTTCCTTGTTTGTTAACTGAACACTGTCTCAACAATCAATCCTATGATGCCTGCATTGCTGTGACGAGAAACATTGTCATGAATTTGGAATGCCTGGCTCATTAATACCAGTTAATACTGCTATGCATGACATCAGTTTGAAAACAAGGAAAAGAACCAAGAAAAACGTATTTCAACTACTGAATAGTACTTGGCTTTGTTTAGTAAAGGGATAGTGTTCATGCTGACAAAGCTGTTCACTTAAAAAAAAAACCCCTCCAGCAACAAAATAAGCAAAGAAACACAGTAAAAAAGGTATTGTGATTGACAGCATATTCAGAAAGCTAAAACATTATTCTTGCATTAATAACTCCTTGCAAGCAGCTGATAGTGACCAGTGTATGAGTGCACCATCATAACGTGCTTCAGCTGCACCATCAACAGCGGAGTATATCCACTGTGCTGACAGGAATGAAGCAGAAGTGTATTCTTTCTCCCAGCTTCGATTAGGAGATTGATTTTTTTTTTTTATTAGCTATTTTTCCCAAATTAACATAGTCAAATATTAACCTCTATTACTGCTTCCACACACAAGGTGAACCTCGTCCCTAAATCTAACGTTTTTACTCCTTTGAGACACTACTAGTGAAAGAAAAACCATCTGATGTCCACAAGAAACTGCTAATATGCAGAAATCATCACATATTGATCTCCCCAAAACATCACAGAACTTGGTATTAAAACACATGCACCCAATGCTTATTACAGTAGAAGTTCCAGAAAAGCTGCTTAATTTTAGCTAACAAAAATTATTTTCTGTGTCTTCTTTCATTGAAAGCCAACTGCAGAGCAAAATTGCTTTTGGAAGGTGAGAAAAACTGTACACACTGGGCTGCAATGGGGATTTTATTCCGTACAGCAGAATTAATTTGGAAATTTCATTCAGCTAAGTACAAAGTTTTCCAGACCAGCACTATGCATATCATTCTTTCAAGAATTTCTTGGTTAAGGAATGTTTTATTTTGGAATATGAGTGGCTAGTTACAGTATTAGCATATTAGTACAGTTACTCAAACCTCTTAAAGAACAAAAGCCCACCCTGCATTTCAGCAAGTATTCACTGATGCGTTCTACTCAGCACTACCCTACAGCAAAGAAGCCACACCAGCACAAAAATGGGAGTGGCACCTTTTATCAGATTACAAGTATGAATCTTTTGTAGTAATTTCACCCTTTTCAGTGGTAGCCAAAAAAGAATAAAAATGTCTGTTGGTGACAGTCGTTATCTAGAAGACTTTTTTAATTAGGGAAAATTAAAAACCAACCAAAAAAACCCCCCACTCTGCCCCCCCAAAACACCAACAAAACAAAAAACCAAAACGCCCAAAATTCACAGAAGACAAAAGCTCCTGAAAATGATCTTTTATTCCAGTAAGAAGGGAATGCAATTTTGAACACAGCACAATGTATGATACAGCAATGAAGCAGATTGAAGCCTTCACAAACTCGTATTAAGAGTATCTGCTGACTGAGCAAGTAGAAGTATTTGCACATACAGGCATACTGCAATAGGCTGAACCACACAATAGCTCATTTTAAGCTTTTTTTTTTTTTTTAAACCAGACTCAAATCTCTCACAGGTATAAATAATTCAGCATCTATTTAAATCCTATGCTGTAATTAGGGGTTACTAACCTGGTATGGTTGCAAGCTAATTTTAGGATCAATTTAGGATGAGCTGATCATTTATGATTTAGAATACATCCTTATCACTTGAGATCACTTAGGCTTTCTTCCAGGTTTCATCTTAACCTATTCAGCATTCAGCCACAACAGCTGAACTAGGGTTTGAAGATGTGCTAAGAGAGTGTGCTGTAGATTAAAGCACCGATTTTAAAAAAAACCCAAGCCAACCAAACAAAAAACCCCACAGAAACACACACCCCCGAAACCAAGTTTAATTCTGGGTGGAACCTGACGGCTTTGCAGTTGAGATGCAAGAAGCTCAAGCTGTGGCGATCCTCTGCAATTCTTCACGAAAGAGAAGCTAATCTGCAAAGGGATCCTAAACCATCTCTACGGAGAAACACAAATAACCCACCAGAACACAGGGCAAGTGCTAAAAGATCAACTGCGCTAACCGGGAAAGGGCTGTGTGACTTCGCACACGCACCGAGCCTCCCCGGGCACCAGCAGCACGGCATAATTGAACCTACAATACACAAACTGCTCTATCAAGGTCATCTTGTTTTGGCCCTGTTTGTTTAAAGGCAACCACTCTCCGAGGAAGTCGAATGTGAAATACTCATGCTAGGCGACAGAGTGGCAGACACCAGACTGCTCGACTCTTGCTCCACGGCTAGCAGCTTTGCACGGGATGGGAGATGGCCGGCCGTAAGCACACCCGTCGGTTCTCGCCCAGCAGCCTCCACGCTAAAACAGCCCAAACCCCCGGGCGGGCCTCTGCCGCCGGCCGGTCTGTGCCGCGCCTTCCACCCCCGGCGGGGTCTCGCCGCCCCGCCCCGCCTCACACAAAGAGGATCCCCTTCCCGGGAAGTTAGCTCTCTACACGACCCAGCGAGGCGATTTAAAAGGGGACAAGGCTGGTTTTACCGATACGCGTTAAAGTCTGCGCCCACCCATCCCGTCTCCCCCCGACCCAAGCGCCCAGCAGCCGCCCGCACCCGCACCCCCACCGCGGCCTCGCTCACCATGAAAGCTGCAGTCCTTCACAGGCAGCGGCGCCGGAGCCCCAT
>NW_008794710.1:507558-508326 GCF_000699145.1 Aptenodytes forsteri
CGCCCCGGGGAGGCAAGCGCTTGCCCTGCCAGGCGCCGCGCTCCACCTGGCAGAAGCGTTCCACCTCTTGCGCCGCTCTTCCCGGCCCGCTCCAGATCTTGGTCCAAGACGGGTAACCGAAACCTCGCACAAGCTCATGTGCATTAGCTACAGTCATCTTCATCTTTGCCTAAGCCGGCCCGGCATTACATGTGCTGTTGTAGGACGCAGCCCCGTTTCTCATACACTGGCATCTCTCTCTCTCTCTCCATTGCTTCCCACGCTCGCCCTCCCCACCCCCGCGTCCCTGGCGCCGAGACGGGTCCCCGACACTCCGCCGCGCTGGGCATCCGCTCTAACAGTCCTTCGTGCAAGAGCAGCTGAACCTCACCAGCCCTTAAATCAGTCCCGAAGAAACGGCAGCAGCGTTACGCTGAAATACTTCCCACAGCATAATCTTTTCAGTACAGCTCACGCTCTGTCCTCTTCAGAGGGCTCTAAAGGATAGATATATATAGATCTCCATCTCTATCTTCCACAGTTCAGACAACTTCCACATCACATAGAATCAGTAAGTTCTGTTAATTATCTTTTTATCATAGAATCACAGAATCACTGAGGTTGGAAAAGACCTCCAAGATCATTGAGTCCAACTGTCGACCCCACACCACCATGCCCACTAAACCATGTCCCTAAGTGCCTCATCTACTCATCTTTTAAATACCTCCAGGGATGGGGACTCCACCACTTCCCTGGGCAGCCTGTTCCAATGTTTAACCACTCTTTCAG
>NW_008794710.1:511949-543605 GCF_000699145.1 Aptenodytes forsteri
CTTCATCCGCCCCTTCATCCTGGTTGGGTGGTCTATAACAGACTCCCAGCAGGATATCTGCCTCGTTGGCCTTCCCCCTCATCCTTACCCATGAACACTCAACCGTACCATCATCACAATCGTTGAGCTCTATACAGTCGAAACACTCCCTAACATACAGGGCCACCCCACCGCCTCTCCTTCCTCGCCTGTCCCTTCTGAAGAGTCTATAGCCATCCATTGCAGCACTCCAATCATGAGAGTCACCCCACCATGTTTCTGTGATGGCGACTAAGTCGTATCTCTCCCGCTGCACAATGGCTTCCAGCTCCGCACAATGGCTTCCAGCTCCATCTTGTTAAGTATCTTGTTAAATATCTTCTTAAATATCTTTAACATCTTGTTAAATATTTTGCCTCAATCCAGACAAGTGAAGTTTCCCATTTTTCCTTTGCCCAAAAGCTCCGTTATCTAACCCAGGGGAGATACCTAAGTTGCTGTGGCACAATCTCTGGTAGACCCACATCTTACCTCATTATCTATTCATCTGCAACCGTTAGTTGTCCTTTTCTCAGCACTGTACTAAGGACTTCATACTCCTTAATCTCATTGACTACGGTCTGCAGCTGCCAGGCAGCGTTGCTCAAGGCCTGATCCTGAACCACAAGATGAGCAGCAAAGACGGACTCTAAGACAACCGAAGTCACTTAAGTATTCTGCTTTCAACAGGTGGCTTTGCAAAAGCTGAGGTAACTTATTTTCTCCAAAATGCCTAACTGTTATAACAGCTAATGTTTTCAACCCACAACTTCTCATCTAATTCACGGATGCAGTGATACTATAGAAAATGAGGAGCAGCTCACTGTTTTAAAGTAGCTTAGCTTCATTCCTGCCACCACCAATTAATTACAGACATCTGCCATCTAAGCACCTAGTGTCAGAGCACTAATAATTACAATGGCAAGTCAACATAGCTCATGAAAAGCACTACAGCCTCCAATGCTAATGCTTTTTCTCATAAGCTATCTGAAGCAGTAAATTATCGCACGTATCTAAAGACATTTATGTAAAATTATAGCTATTAACACAAAAAAAACTTCAAATCATGAGGAAGAGCAACCTTAGGTGGACTATAGTATTCCTGTGGTAAATCTCTGATTTCACATGCTGAAAATAGAACGAAACTGCAGCTGTTCTGGACGCAGGAAACAGCCATTTGTCAATCCACAAAAAGAGAGGCTCAACCAACTATGCGTTCTGCGAAACACTGATTGGGAGAGAGTGATGCCTGGTGACATGGGAAGATACTTTGGTGGCTGAAAAGCTAAGTATGCTCAGTAACTCAAACCATAGCTAGCCACACATTACACAGACAGTTGGTAGCAGCCACTATTTTTAGGCTGCCGCAATTATAAGACTACCTGAGGCTACTCGAACAAGTTATGCACAAGCTTTAATTACATGGTATTTTTTCCACTGGAATTCCCGCCTCATTCAGCATACAAGATAGGAACTGGGCCAGGATTGCACAAGCAAACAGAATTTTTTTTTCCTGGTTTTTGAGTCTGACTGCTACCTAAATATTGCTTCAACGTTCCCTTCTGTTGCTTCATAGCTTTCTACTGCATGTCCATCTGTAATCTCTTGCCTTTTATTTATAAAGTGGTTTGTTTACCAGATAAATTTAAGCTGGTACACACCCAGCACTTCACTGCCCTCCCCTGCCCTCCTGGCCCCTCACACCATTTTTTTGTGCCACCATAAGTAGTTGTGTGACTGTACAATACACTAGACTGGGGAGATGATACTGCTAAAAACTAACCTTTTGTTCTGTTGGATTAGTCTGGTTACTCTAGTAACATCTGCTACGGGGCAATGTAAATGTGGAAGTAAAAGGAAGGAAAAGGAGCAAGCAGCAGGACTGTTTCTTTCAGAAGCTTAATTGAAACCAGCAGATCATGAAACTTGTCACGATCTTTGGGTCAGGAAACTAAGATCTGATTCTTGACATGGTACCAGGCCAGAAAAAAGTAATTTTAATGGAGGCTCTTACATATAGAGTAATCAAAGAGAACTTAAGGAGACTGACACCTCATGGAAAGATCAGATTATGAGAACATCCTTCAAAACTTAACAGAAAGAGGATACAAACTGCTGAGCTCAGATATTAAACTTTCAAACAACTCCTTAAGGGATATACATGAGGGCTCTTTATCTAACTCCAAAACCAGTACAGAACTATTCTGAAATGCAATTAGTTTATTAGTTACTGATCTAACAACCTGAGAAATCTGAGTTGCACACTCAACCTGCACACTTTGCCAAAGTGATCTGGCAAGTTCTACAATTAATTAATGGTTCAAGAATCATCAGCCCTACTTGCTTTACCCATCTATATATATTTAATCCTCTTACGTTATAGAAAGGATACCAAAACAGAAGATAGCAATGTGATGACAGAACTTGATTGAAATAACGTTATGTGCGTGAAGTTTTATCTTCCACCAGGACACCCTTCTCATCTTTAGTAGCACAGTATTCTCCTTTTCCATACTCAACAAATTAGGTAGGAATGCTTAAGCAATGTAAGTGTAAGAGACTATGGCCAGTTCACATAAGGAAAACCTCACACTACCTATTTTTAGGCATCATTTCAAGTACTCTGAAATTTCCCCCTTTTCTCCTAAGAAGCATCTACTCCTCTCTTCTGATTACAGGTGATACGGAACTTGGGCTTGCAACTGTGGTCCCACGCAATCACACTGAAGTTAAATGAATAAAATAATGCACACATCTTCCAAAAGGTTAACAGTGAAGAAAGGACTAGAAGCCACATACTCTGCTTTGCAGTCCTGTGCTCCAGCCACTGGACTATCAACAATTTTTACATATACGTATTTTTATAGCATCCTATTTTGAGCAACAGAGGCATTAAATTAAGGAACATTTAAAACCTAAGCCTAGATAAGGCCAAGTGAGGTCTTCCAAGAAAGAATAATAGTTTGCTGTTTTGGAGTCTGTCACATCTAATCATGCAACGTGCTGCGTATCAGATGGTTCTTACCCTCAGGGTTCATGTTTCATTTGTGCTATATGTAAATAATTTAAGTACTTTTTGGTTCATATAGAGTGACACGCTTTATTTTAAAAAAAGGAAGGAACCTAGAATAGTTCCCTGTATTTGAAGTACTGAGAGACAAAGCATACCTATGAACCATGTAGCTTAAGAACAGCTCTTTATTGTCAAATGCAGGATTTTTAATCAGATTGTTCAGCATACTCTTACAAGTGACTCCAATATGAGTCACAGTAACAAAAAAAACCCCTACTACTTAGAACACTGAGAAGGATGTAATTTAATCTGCATATACAAACATGCGAACAGTTTCACTATATACTGATACTATCTGATATACACTACAGTATCAAACAAGTGGAAACATCTACTAGGAAGGCTTCTGGCAGGGCAAGCATCTGATAAGCACTTGAGCAAGAGAATACAAGCTAAGTGTTTTTTGTTTGTTGGGGTTTTTTGTTTTGTTATGAACATCTGCCAGAATAACATACTACCAACAGCTGCTTTCAGTGTATCCCTTAAATGTCACTTCCAGGGACTAGGATTACACTGGATATGGACTTCATGTAAAAATATAATTTTACATAAACTGTATGTCAGCTCACTGATCTCTCCACCTCAGTTTTCTGTTTAGCCTCAGCACCATACCCTTCCCAAATAATCTCTCGGCAACTTTTTCTTCCGACATTTCACATTAGTGCTGATGTTGCAGAAGAAAACTTATCTTTCCTATCTAGGAAAGACACTTAAGGAAAAAGTGCCAGTCCGGGTTTTTTAAAATCCTTACATCCAGATCCTCAGAGTTTCCAGTAACACACATACAGTAACTCAATTTATTTCGCAGAGCCAAAGAACATCAGCTTTGTTTGTTGTTGCTAGTGAGCATGGTAAGAGTTAGCCTTTCAAAACCTTCACCTCCCCCCATTCTTTAATTTTAGATGTCATCTGAGATGTATAAACTGGAAGACAGACAAACAAAACCTTTGGGTCAGGTTTCTTGGGAGCTTGCTTCTGTTTAACACAAAAATAACATATTGAAGTCTAGCAAAGCTTTCTCAATTAATTTTACATTTTAGTAATGCAAGTTCTAGTCTCCTGTTAGGATAGGCAGTTCCACCACAGTATTTAGAGGCTAACATACCTGCTTTAAGGATTTATCTCCAGCTTTGCTTCACAGTAATGTTTTCCCAAATGTTTGTGCGATGCAACATTCACAAGTATGTGCCAGTATTTCCACACTTGCTCTCTACAGACTTCTATTTTCATTCCAAACCCACGGGAAGAAAAAAAATCCTGAAGTCTCCTGCGTGTTGCTTATCAGCATGCATGGTGGAAGGTTTTACTGCACCGAAAAAAACCTTATTGGCTGCACAAAGATGTAGGTGTTTAAGTATCTATCTATAAGCACTATCAGACACACAAATGCCAGCTGCATGTTGGATTCTCATTTAATAGCAAATGAGAACGAACTTCCACTGATGTATGAGGTCTTCTGAAAAGTTGTCTTCCCCAGCCTTGAAATTTTGGGGGTAAGAGCAGCTGTGTACTTCATCCTCAAAAGTCAAGCATTTTTCCGTGAATACACAGCTTCCTGCACTCAAAAATAATCTTGTGCCATGTGAATTTATATTCCATCTAATGCTAAGCATCAACTTGGGCTACAAAGTAACTGTTTCAATTCAGACAGACAAACTTTATGATCTCACTGGACAACTTCAAACTTACCGCATTTCCCTTAAAACATACCACTGGCATTGCAACAGACCTTTCAGTAGAGACCAGCAGCTGACATTTTAACTGCAGTAACTACTAACAAAGCTTATTACTTCTATCTATTTAGTATTTTTTTTTCCAGAAAGCCAACACCTATTCTTAAACACCACCTGTTACACCCATTTAGGGTCCCTCCAGCTTCCAGGGCTTTTGATCAAGATAATTTATGAGGAGTTTCAGAGAGTGATAAAACCAAAATAAAAGCTTTAAAACTGGAAAAGAGGGAAAAAAATGCTCTCACTTCCTTTCAAAAAAATACTTTGTAGCTTGTCATAACTGTTAAACTGATACTCAAAGCCTATTCTTTTCCACTAGCCTAATGTTGGTAACATTCTCTCTTCTCACATGTTCATAACATAAGGGAAGAAGTTCCAAGAGCATCAAAAGGAACACTTGGGCAGCTAGACTCTTTGCTAGATTATGATACCTAGATGGGTCATATTACATTCTTTTATTATTAAAATACTCAGGAACAATCCTTCTGCCATAGTATTAAATTACCCTTTCATTTACTGTGGATGGAAGCTATTACTCTTGCTTTATCTGTTTAAATATGATAGCAGACTTGTTTGAGGCAGGTAATTTTCAAGTCAGGACAAGGGCAACACACTCTTTGTAGAGTAGTACAGCCTACTGGAATTGCTGAATAATCTATTTAGTACATTTCTTCTTGTTGGGAAAAAAAAAAGATATTTTAGGACTTCATCAGTGACAAAACAGGTTTGCTTTCTTTACCTATTTTTATTTACTTTCACAGAAATTAGATGCCCTTTACATATGATTACAGTAAAATAAAAATATTTTTAATTGGATCAGAAGGAAAGAAATGAAATAACAGTTCATTGTGGCAACTTGCAAGTTTTGGGTTCTAATTCTTAAGTGGGAAAATTAGGGTTACACCTTTATTTCTAGAGATTGCAACAAGAATAAGCATAGGTTAGTTTTAGACTAACCACAGTAACTATGCCTTCTTGGACTGCAATTGCGCTTTTGTTTCTTTGTTCTTAAAAAAAAAAAAGGAACTCAGACACACTATGACAGATCTAAATCCTGCCTTTTTGAAGGCTGACAAGTAGAAATGAACCCAGAGGAGGAGAACACAGGAAGTGACTCATTTACACCCTCGGACCTCTACTGCGGAACAGAAAAAAATGCGATAGTTTATGGCCTAGAACGCTTTAAAGTGTGAATGAAGTCTACATGCAAATACTCACCCCACCATTAACACCTATAGCCATTAGCCACAATGATTTATCCAGTGATCTATCCAAAGACAAACTCAGTATGAGCAGAAAACAATGCTTTATCCAACATTGTAGATCTAGCTCCTGCCAGAATCAGCAGCCAGCTTGAACCAACTACTTCCTCTTCAAAAGGCCCCGAATCGTCCATCTGAATACAGCATAAAGCGTGGTTAAGACAAACGCTTAGAAAAGCTCAGTATTTTTAGACAACTGCCACCCATCAGCAGAGGGCAAGAGGAAGCAGAACACGTGGTGGCAGCCAGCCACGCTGCACAGCTTCCATCTGGAATGCTCTTGCACATGGATCTGCATGAGAACCTCCACACAGCAGCAGTCGGGGGACTTTTCTCTGAGGCTTTTTTTTTCTTGGATAAAACACACTGCTCTCAACAGGAGCTCTTATCATTGTCTGCCTAAAGCACGGGTTGTAGTGATTTCTTCAGTGTTTCTTGCTGGGTGTTGTTGCTCTGCAACTCTCTTCCACCTAATAGGTCCAAGCCAAAAAACAGGCTTTGAGTAAAGTGATTTTATTAATCAACTAGGATTATAGCTTTAAAAAAAAAATCAAATGAAGATCAACTTGAATGATAACTGACCCAAATCAACTTACAAAGGTTCTTCCAAGTACTGTTATAAACTTAAGTATTCATCCCATAAAAAAGCATCACCTATGAGCCAAGCAACATTATTTAGCTATTTCGAGAGCTCATTTTCACTTTATCATATGCTGCAGAGTAAGCCTCTTAAGTACAATTGATTTTAATTGACTGGAATGTTGATCCCACATATAGTCATGATCTAATCATTACAGAAAAACCTAACTGGTAAACCATGTTGATTTATTTCCTGTTAGTGTATCACTCCTAAAAGAAAGCCTGTTGTGTCTCCAGCTGAAGACAGCCTAGTTGGGAAATTTTATCATTGGTACACTTTTCCATCTCCCCCTCTCCTCAAAAGAATCAAAACAGTATGGTAGGAGGGGGTGGGAACACACTGCTGGCAGCTTGTATGGTAGAAGCAATATTGTATTAATGTGATTATCAAGTCTGAACAATCTGACTCAAATGACTTTGCCGTAGTGGTAAGTGCAGAACAAGGAAGGTGTACTGAAAAGCCTGGCTATAAGCTCTTATGCTGCCACTCCACCTACTGCACGCCTGCAATCTGCTCCTGGGGCCTCGCACAGACAAACTTGTTATCCACAGCTGCACATAAACCCCTGTAGTTTTCCACTACATCTGAGGTGGGCAGGCTGTTTTCATCACTGGCGGCTTTGTGGCTGGAATCCAACTCCCCAGCAATTCATTTATTTTAATGAGATCATAAAATATTTAGATCTGAATTTATGAGTAAAGATTGTTATTGAAAGGCCTCAAGTGTTATATGTGCTGAAATTTTACTGGATTGAAACTCAAAGAAAATGAAGACATTCCATTGAGCTCTTATTGGAATTCATATAGTTAAATCAAACAGTTTTCATAGGGTCACAGCACATTTGGAAGGGAAAAAAATTATGCACTGATTAAAAAATAGATTTTCATATTACAGAAAAAAAGAAGAGACATACACTATAGAAGGAAGTAATTTCATTCAAGCTGCTCCTTTGGGGAAGACAGCTGTAACGTGTTTCTAGGATATAGCTAAAATCTGACTTTCCTCTATACACATTAGTCTCTTAATACACAGATCTTGACTGGCCAGTTGAAAACAAGTTCTGTGAAGACGGATCACATGAGAGGAGACAACCAAATGATATGCTGAGAACAGTGTTACCTCTTCTTGAATTTTTAAAGGAATTTATTTTTCAAGAGTATTCACTAACACAACCACTAAAAAACCCCACCAAAAAACAGAAGTTGCAAACATACGGTATTTACATCTGCTGTTCTTGCCAATCCTGAAAAGAGTTCCTGAAAGAAACGGTTGCTGCAAAGGCTAGCTCAGCTCTACAGTCTATTGGAAGGGAAGAGAATTTAATTTCGGTTATTACTCTCAGTGAAGTACTGTCATCTGACTTTTAGTGCATTTTCACACATCAATTACAAAAGCAACTGGCATAACCAGTTCTGCTCAAGCAGGATTCCTGAAGGTAATTGATACAAGAAATTAATCATGCAAACCTCCATTGTAAATGTACTTCCAGCTTCTCAGACGAGATTACTTGTTCTGACAGCTTTTAAGCTTTAAAACATTTAACTGTACAAAAACTGTATAAAACTTCTTGGTGACAATGCAAAGCAATCCAACCTTAGCCTATGCCAATACTGATTGTTTATCAAAAGAAAAATATTCATGTATACTGTCAGCAGTAAAAGTAGGCCAAACACCAACTCAGCTGGAGTGACTTTAATTCCCACATTGTTAAAATAGACTACGATACTATGTCTTACATATACTAGTTGAACAAGTGAGTGCTGTTAGAAGTTTTTATAGGACTTGAGAAAAGGCTTATGTGCTCAAAAACCTCTCTGACCATTCTTTTGGTTGGAGGTCAGACAGAAAAAAATGCTACTGCTCCTTACAAATTGTGTCTGGCCTCAGCTGTGTACGTACAGCCATCTTCAGCTGTGGTATAATAATGCTCAGCTTGTGAAAGGGAACTGAAGTTTGAGGGTCTGGAGTCTTCATCATTTATTTATTAAGTAGCAGGCCAGAAGGAAATAAGAACTGGTATTTCTAAGACAATCCTTAGCCACTTCACAGTTCAATTACTTCCCCCTCCCCCCCCTTCGTGCTTTACATAAACACATACCTTACAATTGCATTCTTTCCTGCAAATTTCTTTCAATCCCAGACAAGATTATTATGGGGAAAGTATCAGAACAATGTACAATATGAATGTATTTAAAGACTATTCCCTTCATATAAATTTAAAAAACGTGTACACAAACATCCTTATTTTTCAGAAAACTAATTTTGCAGTTAACTTTGTTCATTTCATTCTGGGGAAAAAAAAAAGGTATCAAAAGATGGAACCATGAACATACCAATGAACTCACTATAGGAGTCTACAGCCAAATTAATGGGATAGTCACAGGGCTCTAATTAGTGACCCAGCACAAAGGATTTCTTTGATGTTTGTCCAGAAGCAAAACAAGCTGACTTGAGAAAGGATTACTTGGTGGCTCAGTCACCTTAGTTCCTGTGCACAAAGAGCTTCATATCAAGCAGGATGGATTTCCCTAGGTATGTGAAAATTGAGGACAGATACAAACAGAAATTGATAGCCATAGCTACTACTACAGTCAGGTTATTTTGTGGCATCTTAAGATAACCCAAAGGACTTTCAACAGTCTAAACAAGTTACATGCAACTTGAATTTTTTATTTTCTTTTCCAAGATGGGAAACCATAATCAAGTAAAAATCATGATGAAGAATTTATCATCTTTCCTCTAAGCTGCCTTTCAGAATTAACTTAGACCAAGATTTTGCTAATAGAAACACTACTCAAGAGCCTCTGTAGTCAGGCAGATTGAGTCTCCTACAATCTGTGGACTAATGAGTATTTTACCACATAGACAATAACAACACTGGGAACAGATAATTTGCAGGAAGACCTGGACTCCATGGTATGAATACGTTTGGGTTTTGTTTTTTTTTTTGCTTGAAAAGAATCAGTAAGTCAAGCCTGAGCAGCCAGAGAATGGAAAGGCTCTTGCTCAATAAACAACCCCTGTTTCAAGCACCAGTACCAACAGAGGCAGGAACTGGAACAGGAGGGACAGGGTCAAGCTCAAGAGGAAGGCACAGTCTATATCTCCACCATTTCCCAAACTTGAGGCTTCTCAAGTAAGAGACTCTCAGAAGCCTGTCAGTTTTCTGCCACCAGCAAATAGGCATGAAACCCTTTAACAGGGCACTGAATATCTCTTCAGTACAAATCCAGATGAATACCCAAGAGGCAGAGTGATGAAAAGTTAAATTACAAGGGCACGCCAATGCACAATTCTTTTGTTCATCATGTCAGCGGCAGAAAACATTAGAAATAAGTCTGTCAGAGCACCGAATCCTATGAATGAAGTCAGGTAATCCTGCTCATACAGAAGACAGAAGGAATAAAGTATACTACGGGAAGGAAGCAATACCCATGATAACTGTGGCCAGCAGCACATGAGCAATGTCTAACTATTTCTCATCAAGTTTGCACAAGCCTAGTTGTGTAATATAATCAGAAATCCATGGCATGGAGTGACAGGTGACTGCTGCTACGAATCACTATGTTAGTTCAAGAGGTCAACAGACAGCAGGGTTCAAAACCCTGCTGATTTCCCATGATGTTAGAAAAACTGACCCTCCCTTTTCTCCCTCCAGTTTGGTTTTCTTGAAGTGTATGAGAAGTTACACACAATGCTATGCTAAAAGAATACTTAGATTTTGAATTAGTTCCTTCTGTCTAGGTGGCATTTTCCACTCAGACTGTGTGCTCTACACACTTCACTCAATACATCAAGCTGACAGCATCCAATTAACAATTACGATGTTGCCATCGTTGTTCACGGCCTCACAGCTCCCCATACAGTCCTCAAAACCCAGCTCCAATACTCACAAGGTCATGTAAGAGTGTTCCACAATGTTTTCGACAACTCTTTGCATAAGACAGTGTGGTAGTCGAGTCATGAAACACTGGTGGTCAAGATATGGAGTCTCAGGCTTCAAAACAGTTACCACCTTTATATCCCCAAATGATTGGCTTCTCAGGGCACCTAGTGTTTATAGTGGATTTCATATAACGCAAGTGTAACTCCCATTGCTTTAAGGAAGGCCCTAGCACTTCTGGGAAGAAAAATAAATTAAAAAAAAAAATCAAGCCCAATTTCAAGTAAAGCATACATAAAGTACAGACAATTAACAGCCACCTATAAAAAAAAATAGTTTAGGCACCTTGTTTCATGCCCCACAGGAAAAAGTGCAGACACTGAAATCATTTACTAGGACACTAACCATTTACATTCATCACAGCCATCTTCTTCCCCAACTCCCACATTTCATTGCATACCTCCGAATTCTTCGATACACGAGATAAGGATTTTTCAAGCACCTACTCTTCTAGTCTTGGAAATAAATACATACCTCAAGGTAGAAATAGAACCAGAGCATTTGTTCTTCTGGCCTAGTACCCCTTTTTCCAGAAAGGAGAAGGAACTGGTGTTGGCCAACAAGCACCATCCCAATAGCTATATGCTGTCACCTCCTCCACTTACACATGTGCAAGTTCTCTAGGCACAAGTCCAAGAGCCAAATGCATGCCTCTAAATGGGCAAAAAACTCTGCAACACAAGTGCTACTTTGTCATTGCCAAAGCAATCTGTGAAGAGTAACCTAAATTGGGATGTGCTTTTGGGTGCTGGTGAGGCTGGATTAGTTATTTACAGCATTACCCATATCTCAGAAATTCTACATGTCAAACATAACTTCAGGAAAGCACCAAATACATTAGGAAGGATTAGTTCTTGTTATCCAAGAGGCATTGGAGACGATTATTTCAGACTTTCAATCTCGCCAGAAACTCACTAACGGTTGGATGCCATACCACATAATTCTTTAATAGCTACTTTTTTCTAACAAATTTAATACAACCATTCAATGTTGTAGTGTTCTGGGAACACTGAATACTCACGCTGTAAGATAGTTTGGATCTAAAGGAAAAATACTCACTGTACCAGCAACAACCACAAAATGTTAATAAATTATTTACCCACTTACCAAAGAACAGATGACTACAATAAAATACACCGCTAAGTGTCCGAGTACTGCAATTATTAAGCCTCTTCAATTGTGTCATCAAAAATCTTTGGTGAACACTTTGGAACTGTTAATTGTATCAAGATAAGCTATAGATAAAGTCTGAATCATTGATCATAGTGACAACTTCAAAAAGCTGCTCGAACTTCAGTTAAATTAACAGCCTAGCTACAGTTAAGAACAGTCACACAAGACACCTGAATTTCCAGAGCACTTTACCCTAAATCAAGCAGCACAGTCCTTCAAATCAGCATTCTCACTTCACACACAGCAGCTGATTTTGAAGTTCTAACTACACGGTCTCTCTCCATGCAAACATTCCCAGTCCCACAGTGGTTTGAACAAGGAAGTGAGAACCGAATGAAGTACAACAAAAGCCCCAAACGCATAAAATGCTTATATGCAATCCAAAAATCCCAGATCAAGTGAGACAGATTGAAAGAGGGTGTCTTCTTCTCACTGAAAGAGCAGTTCATAAACTACTGACCACATAGATGATTTCAATGAGGTTTTTCCCCATTGGGAAGGCAGGTTATTTGATTCACTAGCAATCTGCTTGGGTTCATCTGTAGTAGAACCAGTCCTCTGAAATGTTAGTTTTCAACAATATTATAAAGCTATAGCTTGAGAAGTGATATACAAAGAAAGAGGTTTTGGGTTTTCACTGTGTTTTTTTACTCTCTTATGACACACTAAGGACAGCCTGAAAAGATGTTTGTATAACCTCTTCACCCCCCTCCCCCACCCCCCAAAACAGCTGCTAAAATTTGACAAATCATGGATCTAACTACTGGCAAATATAAGCAACAGACACACACATAAAAAACGATGTCAAAACTAGCTAAGCAGCAATGAAGACAGAGAGAAACCTGAATTCTTTGGTGTTTCTGATGTTTTAAAAGTTTCTCTCTATTCAGGGAACCACTTCAATAAACAATTTCAATACATGCTCCCTTTTGAACTATACTGTACAAGAAAAAAAATTATTCCATTCATCTATCCTGAACTGTATTGTATTGTTCCAACATTTCAAGTCAGTAATCAAATTTTCATCAGGGCCCACACACGGAAAATTTCAGCTCCAAACAGCAAATACTTCAGAAAACAAGGAATGGGCGAAACTAGCATTCCAACACAGTTTCTGGCACTCTACCATTCACTCTATCTTGAATTTATATATTTTTAGTTATATTTAAGCACAAATAAGCCAAGGCCCAGCAGAACACAATTTCCCTTCAAACAGCATGTTACAGATGGGTCTGTGACACAAAGGCCACAAACCAGTGAAAGCTAGAACAAGATAAAGAAATTTGGAAGATTTTCAAAATACCTCCTAAGCTTGATTATAAAAAACAAATACACATTCATATACTTTGAATCTTCACACAAAATGCTTTATAACAAAGTGGTATGTGTTTTCATGGACCACTCAATGTAATGATCATGTAGAACACATTCTTTTGAACGGCACTGTTATAATGGAAGTAAAATTTCAGTGAAGAACCTTCTTTGATACTGTCCAAGAAATTGTGCGCAACTCAAACAAACAGGCTTCACAGTCATATATACAGATCATAATCTTAACTGGCTTCTACATTCACCACTAATCCTAACACAGAATTAAACAAATACCTTTTGTATTTTCTTTGGATCTTTCTGCGAGTTTTCTCTCAGAGGTACTTTTCCAAACAAATTCCATCCCACATCATTTTGTTTTTCAAATCTTGCACTTTGCTTTCTGGTAAACAAATTCCTACAAAAAAAAAAGTTTGATTAAGAAAAAGGGTTGATTAATTATAATAAACAGAAGGATAGACAATTTGCTAACCTTATATATCTCGATCACATATTCCAACCCCTCTTGTGGTCGTGCTGGCAGGCACTGTTTCCCATCTTCAAGAGGTACATCATGCAGTATTATCTATATGCAGTCCATACTAGGCAATGGACTTGGTTAAATAAGAATTTTTAGTAGATAAAAAAAAGTTCATTTGTAATTTTCTGAAAGTGACCTTCTTTTTTAGCCTCCCTCTACATCGTTCAGCCACATTTTTAAAGTAAGACTAAGACACTAAATCTCTCGCTGCATAAACATTCTCCATCCACCTGTTATAACACACTACTACCAAAAATCACAAAAAAGCTGCATAGTAGCCTTTTACTGTATTTGATCTGCTTTCATAGATTATTTTTCCTGAATAACCTTAAAAGCTATCAAAACACATTAATTCTGAAGTCTTTCTGAAATGTCTCAAATTAACCAGCTTAAACACTGTATTAACAGTCATAAAGCTAGACATAAAGCCACTGAAAATTAAATTATTTTTATTGACATTACTAGTTTTTAATCAAGCAATATGCCAGACTTGTGTCTTCTCACCACAGCTATGTTCTTCCAAAACTGGACATACGGTACAGACCAGCCTTCATGCTTTTGGTAGCACTCAGCTCCAAAAGCACAACAGATATTCCACACCCATGGCATGTCTGGATTATTAAAGTAACAGATTTTCTTTTGTCCTACTGTCTAGTTCAGCGAATATTCAAATATGTCCAGGTTAGCTCTATTATTTACACACCTTGTGGTAGGTTTTTCCTGGGAACTTGACTATAGGCTTTCGCTCCCTCATTTAAAAGAAAAAAACCCCCAACAATTCCACTGAGACAAAAGCATTTTGCTACTTAAATCAGCAGACAGCTACAGCACCTTCATACCACGATGCTTCCAGTCTGGCATTACTGCTTTTCCTTACAATTACTACCTTAATGCCCAGTGGGTTGATCCACCAAGTACAGATTGTTTCTTATTCATGAAGCGTGGCAGTTTGGGAAATAAAACTATATTGAGCTTCATGTTGTAAAAGGGCTGAATACACATCTGCAATAGGAACGACCTGGACACTAAAAAGTTGTTTTTCCTGGCCACTTCGGATCAGCTAACATGAACAATATCATAAATACACCAACAGAGATAATACTTATTAGAATATAGGAGAAATGTTTAATATGAGGAAAACAATCGAGGCACAAACGTCAGAGTGTGCCGGAATGTATTATAAGGTTAATAGGGTGCACCGCCATCCTTACATATGCATATATTTACACAAATGATCACATGCTTCTATATCACAAGGGTACAGTTACCTTGAAACCCAAACCAGGAACAGATTATCATATTAAGAGATAAGAACAAAGTGTTTAGGTACAGAAATCACACAAGTCAGTAACAACTGATGTAAAGCTAAGCAGTAACTGTACTTCTACAAACCCCTTTCAGCTTTCCCCTACCCCACCTCACACAAAATAAAAAACAGTATAAAGATGTAGGGGAAACAATTGTAGGGAAAGCACTAAAGAAGAACAGCATGGAAAAACGTAGAAACATACTGCCATGCTTTCATAGAATCACTGAGGTTGGAAAAGACCTCTAAGATCATCGAGTCCAACCATCAACCCAACACCACCATGCCCACTAAACCATGTCCCTAAGGGCCTCATCTACACGTCTTTTAAATACTTCCAGGGATGGGGACTCCACCACTTCCCTGGGCAGCCTGTTCCAATGTTTCACCACTCTTTCAGTAAAGAAATTTTTCCTCATGTCCCTCTTTCCACTTTTTTCAAAGCATGACATTATAATTCTACAGGTAAACTACTGGATCAAAACCAAATATTTGCTTTGTCTCTGTAACTAGCATACTCCATTTCAGTGTTATGAAGCTCATCATTACAGCTATAATGCTACTTAGAGATTTATAAGCTAACTAGAGCATTAATCAACAAGTTTGACTACACTGCTACCAGTACAACTACTACTGCTGGGAAAAAAAGAGATCATCATAAAAACAACTGCCAAGAAAGGTATCTCAGTTGAATTTGCTTTCTTTTCACCAGCAATTCCTTCACCTTGGCAATATAAAGAATCCATTCTGCTTGAGCATTTAGTACCCTGAAGGATTTCTGCATGTAATTATCTTCTTACCCCTGCCCGAGTTCGTAATATGTATGTAAGACAGCCTGAGATGATGGATTTATAAGACCATTTGAGACAGCTACCAGGGAAATGAAATGTAAAGAGAGACAGACATGAGATTATTTTTTATATGTATATATATGTTCAGTTAATTTAAAATGGAGAAATATCAAGCAAGTTCTAAAATGTATCTAAGATTAAAAGGAAAACATGACAGGAATAACATAATCAGAACCACTGCAGCTAAATAGGATACAAGCAATGCAAGACAGGCTGGCTATTCTTGCAAAAGGTTTTCTTTCACATTGTTACTACTTCAGAAGCAAGCAAACTAAATTCCAAACTACATACTCTCTTCAGAGAAAACAAGAATTTGTAGCATCAGGGACACCTGAAAGAGCCCCATAAGGAGGCACACCTGTGTGACAGTTCTGTGCACATTCAAATCCTCTTTTGCAAGTAAAAGGCTTTCACGACAGTTCATTAGCACTGCAATAACATGAAAATTAAAGGACTAACAGGCAACTTTCTCTCCCTATCTATCCACATTAGAGGTTGATAGCACAGGTATATAGAAGCAACAATCCTCCAGTCTCCTCTGAGGGATTTTTAAGAGCAGCAGTAGGTCTTTATCCTCAGAGCAAAATAAAGATGAATTGGAATGATAAAGTATAATAGCTCTCTGCTGCAAGTGCCTGCGTAACATGAACTAAACCTGAAAAGTCAATCTCACATACCTGCTTTTAATTAAATTCTGCAATCATAACTGTTTTCCCTTTAGAGGGAGCATCACAATAAGTAATCTGTTCTACAGCTTATCTAGCATATTGCACAGCACTTGCTCAGCTCACTCTTCTCTGTCTGCATGACTTCCACTATACATTCTAGTGCACCAGGCATCTCTTCCTCTCTTTGTACTATGCCAGGGATTTCCAGTTCACCATTTTGTTGTTTGTTTGGGGTTTTTTTAATTTAAAATATATATTGAACTGAAAGCACCAGGCATGGTCAATATACCATTCCCATTCTATACAGAGCAACTTACTCTCCTTTTCCCCTTTTTCCTTGCTCAGTCTGTGCCTAAGTCCTGGTGTTTTGCTGGTGTCCACACTCTTTATGCACTCCAAAAAAATCTCAAAACTCCCAAAAGGCATAACATTATCAGAAGCCACAAATTGGCACAATCAGGTGTAGAACCACAAACTACAACATGTTCTTGCTTTGACTGAGAACACACAACATTGTTAAACCCTGATCTGCCCCAGACTGGAACAAGCCAAAGGTAAACCACGTGACAGTTGGGCTGGCATGGAAGGAGCAGAAGGGATGCTGCTCCCTTTGCACCTAATTTTAGAAAACTTAAGGAAAAAAAAATACTATGGAATGTTCTCTGGTCTGATTTCTGCAGAGCTTTGCAATAAATCAGGACAACACCACAGGGTCCTGATAAAGCCACTACTTGAGACTTCTGGACTGAAAGCAGACCCTTAAAATATGCAACTCCCTTAGAAGGAAGTAATGATTTCTGCCATATATATCAGAGCAAATAATTCATAGCAAAAGCTTTCATTTTTCTGCTGCCACAGCACAAAAAGGAATTCCTTTCCTCCCATGCTTACACAGATCCCTAGGACTTTCAGAAAAAAGTACTAAGCAGTCTCACTTCTGAGCAAATATAATCCACCAACAAAATTCCACTCTAAAGGTAACTGAAGGAGATCTTACCTAATGGAAAATACAGGTTAACAAGGAGCAAAAATTCTCTATTTGAAAAACAAACAAACAAACAAACAGACCTTCACTCCAAAGATGAGCTCAGAAATCCTAGGGGAAAAGATCTCAAAGTTTAATTGCAAGAGTTTTAAGATACAAAAATTAATTTAAGATCTTGAATGTAAAAAAGGTTGACATGCCTGGAAAGAAAAGATCACATGCTGATCATTATCTCAGTCTCATTGTCCTCTTCACAACCATTAGAGCACATCATGCTGATTTACAACAGGGATATTAACAGGAATATCTGACATGATACATCATGTCTGCAGTATCATTAGTGTGGAGCCATTAAAGTGTCATGGGTTACATTTGCATTCCTATTGAACGTGTTAACTATTTTACACTAAGTTTCTGCAGCTGCTTATTTTAGGAAAACCAAGTACAGAAGTTAAATTGAGGTTACATTTCAAATAGAAAATTACTTTTGCACAGTCCCCTAAAAAACAATATTTGGCACCAAACAGCTGGTTAACCTTGTTATTTTAATTGAGCTGTGGAAAGGAATTAGGTACCTCCTGAAGAGAATTTAATTCTAACTCCAGAGTTAATGTTTACATACATACAAATAGCATCCTGTGATACAGGAGAGAGACCGAACAATCTTTTGCTTGAACATACACACACTGCACCATTACTGTATACTGATCTGCACAACTGCCTTTTTTGTGGGGAAGAGAGGAAGTTAATACCAATAGATAAGTTCAGCAGTGTCAGGAAAATGTTATTTTTTAATAAAACTTAAGAACCACTTCCTTTTGGTTCTATAAGCACTGCTAAGATAAACTTACTGAATAGTTCCCATATATACATACTGTACATTCATATATTGCCAGTATTTATGTAGCCTTGTGTGCTGTCATGGTCAGACTGAAGCCTCAATCAAATTAAAAAAATATTAAAAACACATCAATAACAAGTAATCAAGCCAAAACTATCCATATTGCATCTATTAAGATAGATGCTTATGCTTTTAAACAAAGTCTCGCATCACCACAGAAGCAGAAAGTCTATCTAGTTCAGTCCAATTCTCTTTCTAAAAAGACAGGAAGTCTGTAACACAACTGCCAGCAACTACTGCCGCGTGACGAGTTCACAGCACTGCTCCACAAACATTCAAGTATTCACTTTCTCCACATTTCAGCTGTGGTTTGTCCCAAGCAAGGTCAGCCACTTATGTGAAGTGGCCTCTCAAAAGGTCATCCCTCCCCACCACTCCCCCCAGTTCAGTATACAAACCTATCCACTAAAAGGAGCTGAGACAGTGCTGCCAGTCAGCTGTAAACCTCCTCCCTGAAAAGTCTCAAAGTCTTCTCTAGCCAGGCAGGCTCAATATTGTGCCCCCTGAGACACGTCTGAAGTTTGGTACCACCGGAGTCAAGGAACTGTTTCTCTGGCACATGTCACTTGAACAACAGGAAAAAAGGATGGGCTCCAACACAGTAGCTGTCAGAGGGTGGAGTCAAGCGAGGCGGACACACATACACCCACTGACACGCCTGTTGGTACACACACACACCCCCACACACACACCTGGACTTCCAGGCAACGCACAGTATTTTTTTTTTCCCCCCAGAACTCCCAAGATATGCCAGTTGCCTGAAATAAAAGGGTACAGGAGCTTAGGGCTTCAGAGTTGCCATGATTAGAGTATTTGGGTTCTCCAGAAAATCTGAAATTGATGATTTTTAACTATTTTAGTGTTACTATTTTGACATGGCTCCTTAGACGAAGTTCCAAAGATCGCAGTATGTGAACTACTGGCATGCAGCATGGAATGATAGTTCTGAGCAAAACAAAAGTGAGATGGCATATGCTGCTCTGCGGTAGACTACCTTAACACTGACCTAGCACAGAGATTATATTTGCAAATAAATGGGTTCCTTACTCTTAAGAAGACAGTTGCTGTGAAGAAACATGCATGAGAATTAACTAGAAAATGATCCAACTCATGCAGACTGATGCAATTTTTTGTCTGCATTTACCCAAAACTAATTTGCAATTGCAAGTAAGTTTGTTACAAGTGTTAAAAACACATACAACATTTCCTGCTCTCAAGATGCATGCTCACATTCAAATTTTAATTAGTTTTTCAATTAAGAAGGTTATTTTCAGAAGACAAAACAATTAGAATAGTCATGCGAATTAACAACTGGAAGGACTTACCAGTCTCATGAGTAGAGCAGATGAAAAATAAGGGCAGTGGAGAAAGTTCAAAAGGTTCAGATTTGGTAGAACAAAATTATCTTGAAAAACAATTTCAAATGAGCATCAGACTTGCATGTATTCTTAAGATACAGGAAAGAAACAGAGGCAAGTCAAAGTTCATTTCAGCTGTTTCTGGAGGAAGATTCTGAAATTTCCTGATAACTCTAAACTACATGAGGAAAGAGCACTAAGGTCTTGAGCCCCTCAGCCTATGCAAAGGCAGTCATACTGGAATGTATAACGGACTTATCTAAAGAGTTCGACAGTAAGCAGATATTAATTGTAAGAACTAGGTAAACCTGTGTCAAGCACATAAGCACAGTATAAGAGATGTCTCCACAGACATTATTCCTCGAGGCATCCAGGAATCTACATTGAAACAGGACATTTCAAGTAACATACGGCACCTATTAAGCAAAAAATATATTAAGAGAAATTTTATTAAGTATTTGCTGCATTGTGAGCAAAAGTGTCCAGCGACCTTATCTGGCATGGTACAAATTCAATTAACACTACCTAGGAAACATTATCACACTATTATGGAATTTAGGCAAAAGGTATAACAACATTGTTTTCTTCTCATCTTCAATGACCTTTTGTATTCTGTACTAACCATAACCTTCACAACTTACCCTCAATAAACAGAAGAAAGATTCTCACCTCTAGATGTTCCAAATTTGCACTCTGGCCACTTAAACAATTTCCAGAGGCACAGAAAATAAACCCTGAAAAATCAGCAACGCATTCTATCACAGCAAATTTGGTTAGTGGAGGAACAGGACAATAAATCTTGATGACTAGGGAACTGATGGACTAGAGAAGAAATTCTTGTCAGAAGACCTACCAAAATCCCCTGAAGAGCCCTAAATCTACATTCTCCACATGTGAAAGCCAACAGTTGGTACCGATGATCAGATAACATTAGTTTCTAGAAATAATTCACTAGATGCAGTGATTGCCAGTCCCTGCATCCCCCCCCCAACCCCAGATCACCTCTCAGTCAACCTACACTTTTATAAAAAAACAACACAACAAAAAAACCCCCACAAAATAAAACCAGAAACCAAAACAAAAACAACCAACAGAACAAAATATCATCAAAAAAGCCCAAGTATTTTGGCTATGGTGAAGAACCTTCATCAACAAATCAAAACTTATGCTTTGAGTAAGATTCCAAAATCACATACAAAAGCAGGGTTTGCAGAAGTTTATCTCAGAGATTGCCAAAGGTCAAGGTAAAGAAAGAACGATGCTTGGTTTATGGATAAACAAATCCAACAGAAGTAGAGCCAGACAGCCTAGAAGTTGACCTACCTATGAAAGAGCTAACTGATGACAAATCACATTTTATAAATCCCTATCACATTTTATAAACAAAGTTTTCCAACCACTGACATTCCAGTATGTTCAGTAAGAACAAAGAATAATGGCACTTTACAATGTAACAGATACCTGCAGGTCTGAAAAAAATTTCCACAGTTGAGGGAGACAGTAATACAAGTTAGCAGTACAGGATATCTGAAAGGTTGCAAGAGGGTAACTTTGAAATCTCTCTTCAGATTTCTGGGAAAAAAAGGAGGGTTTGATAAACTACTTATCAAGACTACAATGTTCTGTATTTACCTTTTTTTCTTAGAGGGTAGCCCTCATTTCAGAGGAGAACAAAGCAGAGCTGCCTACACTGAAGTGTCAAAGACATGAAAAGATAAATCAGACAGTAATCCTGCATGTTTAGCAGTTAGGACTGGTTGTAGCAAACCAAGAACTATTTTGCATGGGGATGATGCACAGTGCTAGCCTACCACGCTAATGCTGCAGAATTCTCAGAAACAGGAGTTTCAGCAAGTTAGGACTCTCATACAAAAGCAACATTTGGGTCCAAGTTCAAACTATTAGAGTCAACCAGCTATACATAACAGTTCTTTTCTAGCTGGCAAAATTCCCAGCTATCCCAGCGTTATCAGAATAACCTGAAATTCTATTCCCAGAGTCTGAAAGCGGATTTCTTCATTGATCTGAAGTACTATTACCACACAAATCAAAAATGGAATGAATACATGAAATGTCATTCTAAGCAAAAAGCTGAACCTCAGTCAGCAGTAAGACCTTGCAGCAATAAAGATTAAACATGGACTGGGTTGTATTAGCAAGATCAAAAGGAAAAAAATTATTAAAAGCTCAAAAACTGGAGGAAGTCCAAAGGACAAGCGGGGACGCTGAGAGAGGTGGTTTCATTTAGCCTGGTCGACCATTCTCAGAGATGCAAACAGAAAAAACAAGAGGCAAAGCAGCAAGCTGCTGCAAAGTAAATTCCAACTGGATAAAAGGGGAGAAAAAAAAATCACAGTGGTAGTGGCTAAATCCTGGACCGTGTAGCCTAGAGAGATTGTGGTAACTCTGTCCTTGGATATACTCACAATGACTGGACAAGGTCCTGAGGAACATGATCTAGTGCTGAAGTCAGCCCTGCATTGAGCAGGAGGTTACACCAGATGGCCCCAGAAGTCCCTTCCGACCTAAACTGTTTCGTGATTCTGTACTTGCAAAAGGCTGCAGTTCACAAAGGGGAGTCCAAGCACTAGTGTAAATACCTTGTCTTACCTCATGATTGTTACCAAGTTCTTGTGTTTATTCTGTCAGCTGTCAGTGTAAGGTGTGAATGACTGCTTATTCACTGTAGCATTTTTTTCTTTATTATTCTTACATATGGCTCGAAAACTTTTGAGGCAGTTAATGGCTAGGAAGAGAGGCTTAAGATGGATAGCTCCTTAAAACAGCAATGTAACTAATGCCCAAATTGAGATTAACAGTTCATAAAGAAGAATTAATAGGTTTTTTTTTTCCTGCCAGCAAAATCAACTTTTATTTAATAGAACTCTGAATATCCAGAGCAAGGCATAAAAACACATACTCCTGCTCCAGAAAACCCATGGTCTCCATATACTATTTCTGTTAAACAAGTATTCATCCATACATAGAACTTTATTAACAGACCATTTCTTGTTTGAGCCTTTATAAATATGTTTAAAAACAAAAGTTAATGTTGACTCCAACTTCCCCACAGATTACGTAACACTGGGAAAGGAACGGAGATGGTATTAAAAAAAAATAACAATCAAGGAGCAAGAATTGATATTTATTCCATCTAATTTCACCTTGCTCACTGCTTTTTTCAGAATCTCTCAGCATACATAACATTCCCGTACAATGTCGACCCTGAATTAAGTAGTCTTTACAGTCAGGGTAATTTTTTTTTATCATTTCTGTACTTGCAATAACTTACAACAGTTGATATTGCTGATAAGGAAGGGAAGGAACAAAAAGTCGGTTGAACATTAAATGGTATTTTGATTAGATAGAGAGATAGATAAGAGTGTCACATGGCTGACTGTGCTGATATTCTCCCTCTTCCCCAGTGCCCATCCACTACTTCTCACAGCTCCTTTTAACACAAGGAAACATCAGGAAAGTTCTTGCAAATGAACTGAAGATTTGAAGTCCATCTAACCCACTAATTCACTAAACCTTCATATAGACAATGAATCAGAATGAAAACAGACCTTAATTTCATTCATCTGAATTAGTTCCTGAAGTCTTGTATACATCTATCAAAACGTATGTAATTCTTACTCTTGCGATTCAAAGCAAGCATGTAGAATGCACAGAACTGAACAACCGCAAGCTTTCCAAAAGGCAGCCTCACACAGGAGACGAAGGAGAAGTAACAGGGACCAGGGAGGGGGGGAAGCATTATAGCTGAATGCTGCAAGCAACATACAACATCCATCTATGCCACAAATCTCATTCACTAGCCAGTGTGAGACTTATGTAATGCTTCCCAGCAGCCACTAGAAAACAAACATACACATTTGACTCTATTTAAAATAATAACTGGAACACATTAAGTCCTCGTTTACTGCATAGTTTTGCACCAATACTGAAAAAAAATCCCAAAACTCAAAGTACTGCTGAGCATATTTTCATTTAATTTCCATAATGAACAAATAACTTCAACAAGCCTCTTAGTTTTGCTGTTGAGTAACTGAAAACAGTTTTGCACAAACAGGAATTTAAATAAAGCAGGTTTTATCTGCAAAAGCAACTTCCCTTTATTCTAAAGACCCACATCTCAAATAAGATTTAGTGCAAAATTTAAGGAAGAACTAACAGAACAGTAATTCTAAACAAAAGTTGTATTATTTCACACATAAAGGGAAAATAGGGATAAAAATTTACGTGGACAGTTTCAGTTCAACACCTAGTGGAGAACAGGCCACATGACAAAGTTCAAAATGACACAGTGAATTAGAAGATAGGAATTCTGAAAACTGTATCATTCAATTTTCAACAATTTTCAACCTTTTTCAAAAGAAAAGGCTGTTGTCTTTGTAGAACTCCAACTTTGCACCCATGGCAGATTTGCTTTGAGAATGTTTATTTCAGAAAAATTCTGCAACTTTTCTTTTGTTCTACACAGAGACAGGATAGTAAGTAGAGATGAGGGGAGGGCCACTAGTCTTTCATTTCAAGCAGACAGAGAGTGGCTTTCAAATAAGTAGTATTCAAAACCATATTGTGAAGACTAAAGCACACATCTGATGAGTCTACCTGAATGCCTCAAGGGCTGCTGAAATATTGTTTCCAGCATCATCTGTTAATACAGATCCTCAGTGCCTATGCTGCTTCCCACACCACCTTCCTCTCTCCCCAACCCTTTTAAATGCCATTATTGACAACAGTTAGCTCAAAACGCACCCAGGTAAAGTAGTCGGGAGGGACAAAACTGCCACCAAATTCCTCTTTTCCCTCCAACAGGAGAGCGAATCCTGGTGGGTCAGGCAACCGCAGCACTGGGGAGCTCAGCCCGCCCGCAGGGCAGTGAAGCAGCCTGTGCTGGTTGTCCGTGCAGGTTCCCTCCGTCAGAGGCTGGGTTTCTGGGGTCCTTCTTGCCACCTTCTGGACAACTCCACCTGCAGCTCAGCTAGTTTTTATTCATCTGTGGTTAAAAGCAGTGTATGCATATCCTCCCTCACAGCACATCCAGCTCTTTCTGTCCCTCCTCCTACACACTTGAGTCCTGTTCTCAGCCTGTCTCCCCCCGAACAGCCTATGCTCTAATAGGCTTCATTTAACATAAAACATGCATGGAAGAGGAGACGACATCATATAAGAAGTTTAATATTTCAGTTTACTCAATCATAATTATTTTAATCCTTTCTCTTCCCTTCTGTGGTCAGTGAATTCCCTTTTAGAGAGATGAAAGTGGGAAATCAACAGTATAATGCTCCTTGTTATTCTACCTTCCTTTTAACACCAAAATTAGAGAAGTACAATAAGCTGTCCTCTCATTAAAAGCAACAAATGGCATTATGAAAGGGTCCTATTCATTAAAACAGGTGACTTCTCTATGGTATCGATGGACCTAATTCCTTAAGTTCAGAACTCGCAATTAAGTGTGACCAGTCACCTCAAAACATGTATGTGCGCGTGTGTGTATGCAATATAAATGTCTGAGTTACATGATTTCAGACTTAATGCTGAAACCAGCAGTTATTATTGTGAAACTTAAGCCCTTTTTCTTCTCAGACTACAAGTAAGGCCACAGTCTGGACTAGGTTTGTGCTTGTATATATGGTATAGGATGCCAATCCTGCTTCAGAAGCTTTCTCTCAGAAACACAGAGATTCCTTGGAAACAGTAAAACGTAATATTCTTCTTAAAGCCCTTTATTTCATGTGTAGTCCCTATTCTCTGTAGAGGTTTCCCGAGATCCTGCTACTTAGAACATTCGGATCAAAAACTTCTAGGAGCAGCCTGAAAAGAAAGAGGATCCAGATTCCTGGAAAAACAGACAATATCCATAGCAGTGGACTAAGTAAAGACTTAGGATTCTTGTAATCCATTCAAAAGGAAGGGAACTGCATGGCTTATTATTTAACTGAACATAGTCCTAGTCCTTTTTATGGTCACTGTGCATATAACCATAGAAAGTCTCATCCTCACTCTCCAAAACGATAAATGAAAATGATAAATGAAAAGTACAACTTCTACAGTAAGATCACAACATTCCTGATTCAGCAAAGCTGTTTAAAAACCTAAGCATTTAAAAAGTTTGTGTTTCAGCAGTACTGTACAGAAGCAAAGTCCAAAGGTAAAACTCATTAAGCTACACTACTCTGGGTCACTAGGGCAAAGGGACAGACAAGCCACCGACTCTTCAGTCTCCCAGCCAATTATTTGCTCACGCTATTTCTCAAACCAAGTTCCTGCATATATTCAAATGAAGGAAATTAATTCAAACTCATGCTTTATGTGAAAGACCTCCGGCCTTTTAGAGCTGATACAAGCACACGTGACACTTGAAAACAACAAACCTGTCAGGTTTCTTTGTCAGCATTACAGCTGCTTTCAGAAGCAATAATCCATTTTCATGTGCTAACCTGGAGGCTAATGAGAGCACTAGTACTCCACCTAGCACTGTACCTGTGATGCCTTAAGCTCTTTCAAGAGGAAAGCTATGCGTAAACAAGCAGGAAAGCGATCTCTTCCGCACTTTGGATCTTCCTGCCACACCCAAAGAGGCATGTAACAACCTGAGGAAACAAACAGACCTTTCAAAGTCTCAAACTGCTGAAGAGACAGCCAGAGGAGCAGTCCAGGAAGCTTTCTTCACCATAGAGCTCAAGAAGGCAGGGCAGGAGCACTCCATTCCCAAGTGCCCTTGAAGGTGCCGCGATTGACAGGCAATGAGCCAACAGTGTTCTCCTTTCTTCGATCTCCTCTCTAACTGAATTTTCAACCGCAGCCCCAAGCCAACACCAACACTTCATAACACACCACAGGTATTGCCACACTGATACAGAACACACAACCTCATGCATAGTGCACGTGCACACATGCATACGGTCTCGCAAGGAAAAATAAATCTACAGAGTGCTAAGAAATAATTTTGCTTTCCAAAGCAGGTGCTTCTCTAAGCATCTTCTTGATAGTATAGAAGATTTACCCTTAATTGATACGTAAGCAGTTTAGGTACATGTGACCAAGCACCGGAGGCATCTAATTTTTGTCAGTATTATGTCTACAGGCAGCCGCAAATCTTAACTGACATATCCAGAGCAAACTCTGTCTTGATAAGTTCATATAAACTAACATATTCTCAGATGATAGATGGGGTTCAATACAAGCACAGCTTCTCCTTTTACCAAATGTCAACAACTTGAGCAAAAACTAAGCCAATTCATCTTTGCGCTCAGTGATTCAAACTTGTATCCCATTACCCAGAGGAGCCCTCAAAGAGCTAAACCTGCAGATGAAGGCTGAGAGCCCCTGCACTGCAGCCTCACCCCACTACCATCAGGCTGCTGGAAAGTAGAAAGGCTGTGTACAAACCACTCAGGTGCTTGTTTTTCCATGTTGTACACAAGCGTGCCAGCCACTGACCAAAGCCAAAGCAATTTGGCTTTCTCCTGCCATAGTTCATCCTTGGTTTTCAAAAAGGAAGCTTTATGCACTTAACCTGCAAGACTGTGAATCTCAAGTGAAGTGCTAAGAATATGCTCCTCTCTGGGACTTTGTTTATACCTACCACCGCAGCACTGTTTACAAACTACTTTAAGAAGCTCCCTTCTCAGCAAGCTGGTCTTCAGAGATACTATTTCAAATGCCTCCTCCTCATCTAACACCGTACACAAACCCTGGCACACAGCACAGGGTGAGCTAGGTAGGAAGGCCCCTAGAAGTCAGTTACTTTCAAACAAAACACTGCAGGGCCCAAGTTCATTTACTGAAGTACTCAGTTAAGCCCTGGCAATCCAAGGAGCATAAAGGCCACAGGAACCCCAGGGAACAGGGACTGTATGGGATCATTATAGGAAGCAATTACAACCCCACGGACAGCAGATTGCAAATATCAACAAAAATTAGCAACAGCATGTTTTGATCCTTAACAATGTTGACAGTAAAAATACAGTATTCCCTGTGGCACAGAAGGACCCTCAGAAGCTCCCTGCTTGTTCAATACCTGTGAAACTCACCACCAGGTTGCACAACACAAGAGAACGGATGCATAAAATATGGGTGTGTGGTGTGCAAGTACAGACAAAAACTGAGCAACTCTTGTTTTCAAAACAGAGCAGACAGTGATGTTAAAGGGAAGGATATTAAAGGCCAGGTTACAGACAAAGCAGACAGAGCACCTGGAACTTCAAAGCTGATCACCTTGTTTGAACTTAATCCTCATAATGACATCATGTGGTGACCAAGATTACCTGTTCCCCATTTAAAAGGTAGTAAGGACAACCTTCATTCTCTGGAATTCAACGTACCTGAAAAGATTCAGGTTAAAAAGCTCAGTCTACTGAGTATCACCGTTTCTGTATCGCTGGCAAAACCACTAGAAACTACACTAGAACAGAATTTGGACAGATGGCTTTATTTTGTTGTATGAGAAAAGCTGAGAAGCAGTTAAACATCCTATTTTGAGCAGGGTCTAAATACGCCTGTTCCACTGTGCTCCCTCCAGGCTGAAGGACAGCATTTGTTTGAGTTAGCAGTTGTGCTACCAGAATGGGTAACAAAAGTTCATGCTTTGAAGTGCTGAGAAGCCTCTTGCTTCAGAATTAAGTCTGGTTCCATGGCAACAAACAGATAGAGGTCCACAAAAGCTTCAGCACCTCAAACATGACTGATGACTGGAGTTCTGCTGCACAGTACTCCACTTTAACCTAAGGATAAAAATCAATGAAGGCTTCAGCCAGTTTAGTAGATCTAATGAAACTGCTTCTCTTAAGCTTTGCAATTAAGGCAGCGTTTCAAAGAATGATGTTTGCCAATTCTCTAAGTATTTTATCACCCTATTCATCTCATGCAAAAAAAAAGTTTACGTGAGGAAAAAGAGATTAGCTGAAGCAATCACAAAACAGGTTAGATACAGCCAACCCTGCCTGATGTCTAAAGTTTATTTCTAGAACCGTTTCTTCAAAATATGTCATACTTCAGACATTATAACCTAAAAATAAGAGACATTATGAAGGCCTTAAATAAAAACCCAAAACATGCCAACAAACCACCTAAACTCCAAAAAGTAGACTAGTCCTTTTCCTCATTCACCACTTTCACTGGGCATCTGCATTTAGAATACCTTATCGTTCATACAAGGGCCACATTTAGAAGAAGTCATGTAACTGCTTTGAGTGGCCAGTGCTTTCATTTCAACAACTGAGTGAAAAAACGTCAGATGTTCTCATTCCATACAAAAATGAAGGAAAAAAAGGTATTAACAAAACTACAACTGAGATTTGGAAAAGTCATAGTAGTCACGCAAGTGTTTGGCAAGTATTTGTATTTTAAGGTTCATACACTTACATTGATCAATAAAATACTCCATCACTACTAGACCACTTATGAATCCTTAGATGTCAAAGCTCTTCAATACATGTGTGGATCCTACCTATATTTACCTATTTATGGGATATGAGAGTAAGGAACTTGGCCAAAATCACAAAAGGCATCACTGGAGAAGCCAGGAAGAAAACCCTTGTTCAGAGGCAAAAAAACCTTGTTCAGAACTCCTTTTACTGTAATGTAGAAGGAATCTTTTAAGAGGATTTAAGATGCTTCCATATATCATTAAGATAATACAGAGTAGGATTCAGAGCCTTAGTCCCTAGCAGTATTTGCCAATTTACTTGGAATAGAAAAAATATGTTAACACCAATTTAAATTAAAATATTACCTCTTTCAAAGTAAAATATCACACAAGACCTTTCTCCTGTGATCTTACTTAATCTCACCATTAAAATACAAATATATTTTACATAAACATTACCTGGCAAAGAAGTTTGTAAAAGGTCCCAATATTTTTCGTTTACTGTCCACGTCTGTCTCTTGACAACACTCCTGCTGGCTCTGATCATTGGTCTCTTTAGTGGAATTCAGGGTAACATCCGAGAAGTGCGCCTCATCAGTCTCAAGATTCACAATTGCACTTGAACTGCTTGTGACCACAAAGTCCAAAATGTCTTCATTGCTAACTGATAAAGTTGTTGACAGTTCTGTGCTAAGACTAGAAACACTACAGACAGAGATATCATCACTTCGATTCAGAGTTTTTGAAGTTGGACTATAAAGTTTGACAGTGTCATATCCAGTTCTTGGGAAAGTAGAGGATTTTCGCACAGCATGGTCATGTTCAGAAGTCAGAGAATGTGGAGGCACGTAAGACGGCAGCGTGCACGCGCTCTGAAAAGTCCTGTCAGGCACAATTTCAAGTTCTGACTGCTTTCTCTTCACATTTAACACACTGCAGTGAACAGGCTCTGGATTTCCTATTTCTAGAGTTGGAATACCAGAATCCACTGATTTAAGGCTATGACAATCTTCTAAAGCACTGGACAGCTGGCCAGGCCCATGCTCAGGCAATGAGAGTGATCTCGGGGTCCCAGAGCTCAAGTTTTGAAGGCCCTGGATACTGCTGCCCACTCTTGTGTCTAGAATTCCAATGAAGCTCAAACCATTTAAGGAGGATAAATTTACATCACTTGTCTTGGCCCAACTGGTAACTGCTTAAAAAGAAAGAAAAGACAAGATTATGAGTTTGCAGGAATGTTATGGTTTGTTCTCAGCTGTTTGTTGGGTTTTTTTTAAATACACTCAGTCCTGTCATAATTTAGACTTTTAATTAAAAAGTTATTCATCTTCTCTTGCACATGATTACTATCCTTTCCCCCTGCATGAACAAGCAGGACAATGGCAGCTTAAATTAGGCTTCTACAAAATGTCAAACATGAAAAGCTTTTTGAAAGCAGTTTGTGTGCCAATGTTTGCTTCTTATACATCTCCCGAGTAGGAAATTACATACTATAAAAATGGCAGTACTTTAATGTTCCATGTCAATATTAAGACAGATATTTGAAATTTATTTTTATACAGTCATAAACGCATATTTACTGATGTTGGGGGGCTACAACACTTGTTTCCATACACTTAGACCAAAATTCTGAAGTGTTCATTTAAATCGAATTTCTTAGCATTCTTCTGGAAACCATAAAACTGATAATAAATCTGTCACTTAAATAAATGTATAATATATCAGTTTTGCATTAAGCAAGAGATGCAAAATCTGAATAGTTATAAAGCTATCCATGTAGTCCACGTTTTGACAATACATATGATGCACTTCATCAGTGCATGTACAGTAAAACTGACACTTGCAAATATATTGTATTTACTGCACTCAGGGATCGCTATCCTTCATATTTGCAATATACATTTACACTGTCTCCGCAGGGGCTGCCAGCAGGGCAGTTAATCCAGTCAGCACCCCACTTCCAGTCTAAATCTGGGCGACCCTCAAAGAGAAGGCAGTCAAGTATGAGCTGCAGGTTAGATGCACTGTCCCCGTGGGCAATTGCAGCCTTTCATAAGGCTGGAACACCATCAGGACTGCTGCCCTGGCTCCCAGAACTGCTACTGACCCTTTAAAACACTACATCATTATTATTGTGACATTACATACATGTCCTCTTTCTATATGAATAGTTAAATTATCTACAGCTCTTCTGAAGTTTGCAATGTAATTACGCTGCAGCAGTTGGCAGAACAAATACGCACATATTGCTTCGGTTTCTTCACTCCGAAATACCCTGCACTAAGTGTGAACGAGTGAAGAATACTCCTCCCATCTTGCAAACAGCTTGCTTTCTAGACGATTTTTCTCCAGTTCCTTAAGCCTGATCTCCTGCTTCTGGTCTCCTATTCTCTCAAGCGTAGCACTTAATTAAGGTGCCAGTTGTCTCCTAGGAGGTCCTCCCCGCATTCTACTTTTAAAAAACAAACAACTTCCCCCCCCCCCCCCCAAAAAAAAAAAAAAAAACAACAAAAAACA
>NW_008794710.1:544078-548111 GCF_000699145.1 Aptenodytes forsteri
CCCAAAAAAAAAAAAAACCCACAAAAAACCAAAAACACAACACAAAACAAACCAAACATCCAATTTGGGAAAACTGGTTCCTCCCAGCAGTTCCAAACCACTGGCTAATGGCACCACCTAAGCCCTGGTTCAACAAGGGTTTGACACACTGTCTGTTCTTAGATCCAAAGCCATCGATACATTTTGGCATTGTGATACAGACAGGCAGTAAGTGACCAAAAACACATTTCAAACATATTCCACTGGTCCAAACCGTAATGTTTTTTTCCACAAGCTTTCAGTCACATGAAAAGTTCATGAATCCAAACGTACTTCGTATGCTACGCTAACTCTTTAGCTTACTACACAAATGCTATTCACTAGCTGATCTGACGCTCCAGTTCAATCCACTCCTCCTAAGTGTAGGGAAAAGTCAAGTAGAAACAACCCTGGCTATTTCATCTTTTAGACCCTGTCAGAACTTTTAAACTATGTTATTATGTACTACCCATCTAAATCAATCAATGCATTTAATTGCCTAATTCTTTGGATATACAAGGTTTCAAATTTATTGTTTTGACTAAAAAGCTTGTGAAGATGTACACTTTTCTTTTGAGTTGCTATAGCAACTTTTCTTTTTTCACATTACCATGGTTTGAAAAGTTTACATCCCCTGCAATTTAAAGTAGTGATGTCTTGAGATAGCTAGCATACAAACTGCATACATTACAAACCTCTCTGTTCACTAAATTAAAATTGCAAGGGCCAGCAAAAAAACCCAAGCAAACAAAAGACCCTAAACAGCAATCCTTGAATACAGGCAACAAACTATTCTACTTCATGAAGTCAACTGTGATAGTCGAAGTGTACAAATATGACATAACATGGAGCATTAGATATAATTACTGCTGCACATACTTGGATCTGCTGCTCTCAGACCGTCTTGCTTGGACTCACTTAGTTTTCTAACATAAGTCTGTTTTCTCTTCCCCATGCTCACCCATCCCTTCATACACATTATATTGCTCTTTAAATCAACAATCCACCCAGCCCCAATGTTACTCTGAAGGATATACACACATACTATGAAACCATATAAGCAAGGGTGCAGGTGTGTGCTTTATCACAATTCATACTTATTAATGCATCCAGACAACATAGTCCAGAAAACAAAGTTCAGAAATGTAAACAGCCAGGAACAACTTCAATGTTGTTTGGGTAAATAGCACAAGCACCTTCCCATAATGAAGTCCTTCAGTGACTGCTTTCACTTCTGCTCAATGATTTTCCCAAGTAGCAGCCAGTCCTTAGTTTAATTGCATGGCTCTTCTCGACTAAGCTTACGAATAGTAAGCATTCAAGCGGCCTTGGAAGAGCCAGTAAATACAGCAGCTCAAGAGGCCAAACAATTCTGTAAACAAGAGAGTTCAAAGAGAAGTGAAAATAAATTTCCACGCAGGGTACTGAAGCTATTTTAACTTGGTATTTATGTAAGCAAGAAATTTAACAGGAAGAGATCCTTTAAACAGGCAACCAGCAAATGCAGAAGTATATAACAGCTATAGCTTGCTGGAGCAAATTATGCAATAACAAGCTACAAAGGTTTTACACAGTTCAGCGAAACTGTGGGAAGCTTTGAAGTATACCCATCAAGGGCTTTAAATGAAAACTTGAGATGTAATCAGCTGTCATAAACGTACATGAGAACTCCTTGATTCATTTTGCATTAAGTTGTTGTAGGATTGTTTTTAAGGATGTAGTGAAGTGATATTTATACTCCTTATTTTAGCTGCCTCACTGGTAAGTACAAAGTCTGACAATTGATGTCAAACATTCTAAGTGTCATGTGCTCCAATACTAACTTTTTTCCATAAATCATTTATTAACATAACATTATTGTAACATTATCATCATAAAAAACATAACGTTATTAAAGTATTAGTAGTATAATAAACTATTGAGAAAGAATAAGCAATTTTGTCTGCACAAGTCATAATCCCCATGGTTTACTTAAATATATTATCATCTAAATAAAATTGATATTTGTAAAGTCTTAACATCCTACATCTTATACGAACCACGATCTCATAAGTGTGAATATCCCAGAAGAGAGATAACAAGGGAAAGAGAGATAGGAGAATACAGCAGAGGTCACAAGTGGCAATGAGAGGGTAGGTATGTATTACTTACTCATTAACTCTTCCAACATAAGCGCTAAGGGGCACCAGATAAAGATAGTTTTGTAGCCAGGTTCAAAATTAACATCAGGACATAGCTATTCATGCAAAGGGTAGTTGAACTGCATAACTCCTTGCCACAGTACACTGTGGATGCTAGAAGTTTACATGTAAGCTCAGGGAAGAAAAAAATCACTGAGGATTCCTAAACAAAAAGAAACTCAGGAAGTCCGTGAACTGCAAGTGTCAGAACTTCATGGAAATATCAGCGTACATTAGTCTTGCTTTTAGGCCCTCTCCCAGGTAAATTCTTCTGTCTGACAGGTGGAGTTTTGGTCCGTCCCAGTACAGCTGTCCATACGGCCTTACATTCCCCAGATTCTGATCACGGCATGCAAGAAGGCATGTTCTGACAATAACCAGAGGCTTTAAAACAGATTTTGACTTTGCATATCACTCAACCACACAGAGGGAACAAGTCATATTTGATTATAATTTCTAAGATCTAGAATAAAATGGCTTTTTAACCCATTTTAATGTAAAATTTAAAGAAAGTTAACACCAATGCCAAACCATTACAGTAAAACAAAGATCAGAAAGATGCCAACTCAACCCATGTTCTTCCAAGTTTGCTGTGACTTTCAATGCAATTTAGGCAACAAACTTGTTTAGAAGGAACTATCTACAAAACAGGCTTTATATCTTCTTGCCTTGCAGGAATGAGAAGAGGAATGGTTTACATATACTGCTCAGTCCTCAAAGAGTTAACATCTCAATTTTTATCACACACCTTGTCTCTTCAACACTTATCTCTGCCAGAATTTTTTTTTTCCAAGTTCTTAAGAGCAAGGAATTTCCTCAGTTACAAAGCTGCAACTTTTTTTTTCCTTCTTAAAGGAAAAATATTTTTTAAAAAAATAAGGCTTTATACTCTCTGTGCATTTGACAATATTTTTATTGAATGTACCAAGAAACACATTGCTGCTATCAAGTGCAAGTGCAGGTGACCTCAGTGCAGAAGAGCATCAAACCCCGTTTTGTTTATTAAACGTTTCTTGGTTCAGATTGTTTATGTTCACATCATAGCAGCCACAGCATTGCCGACAGTGAAAAATTCCTGAGGCTACAAAATAGTCTAGCTTTTGACAAAGCATGAGATACAGCGAGTAAGACTACATATGTAAGCACTGCCAAAACTTTAATGGCGAAAAGAAAAGAAACAAGTTGGGATTTTTTCTTATTAAAAAGTCTTTTATCTAACTCCCAGCCACTGTCCTTCACGAAGCATGAGCTTTACAAATCTGGCTTCTGAGCAGAGCACTTAAGAGAGCAATCATAAGTAAACCATTCACTGCTTTTCCACTTTTTTGCTACATCAGGCAAGCAATATCAATGAGTCACAGTGTTCTTCTAAAGCCTCTGCTCCAGAAGCAGTTTACAGGGCTTTTTTCCTCCCCACACCAATATTACTGAAAAATCTGAGGCCACGTTAAATTAGCAGCAGCGTCATGAGAACTTCAGCTAAGGTTAGCTCTAGTTTTGTTTGGTCTTTGGGAATTGCCTAGGAGACTTCGACTAGAAAGAGAGGCAGCGAGAGAGATTAAAGTTGCTTCCTTTTCACGGGTTTTGAGACTGACCCGAAACTGCAAAGGTACCCTAGCTGGTGGCCTTCATTAAAAAAAAAAAAAAAAAAGAAAAACAAAAAAACACACCCAACGCCTTTACCCAAAGCCTCGAGGAAGCAACGCTCACCCTCCTCTGTGGTCTTCAAACCACTCGGTGAAGACGCCGGCGACGCCGAGCTGCCTCTCTAACTTTTTAAGGTGGCCACGGACGGGCAAAGCAAGCAGCCGCCCATCCAGCCGCAGCCCGGCCGG
>NW_008794710.1:548898-572028 GCF_000699145.1 Aptenodytes forsteri
TGGGGTGGCCCCGGGGAGCGGAGCGGGTTGAAGAACGGTGAGCTGTAACTGAGGGCGCTCGTTCAGAGGAGTTCCGCGCCCCGCGCTGGAGGGGAGCCGCTCTCTCGTTACTGGGCCGTCGCAGCCCGTCCTTGCGTTACCGCCAGTGGCAGCGCGGGGGGGCCGAGCTGTGCCGGGGCGGCCGGGCCTGCGCGCTGGCTGCCTCCGGGGGAAGCAGGTCTGCGGCGGGAGTCCCCTTACGTTCCTGGCTGCGTTTAAGAGGAAAACAAAATTCGGTGGTTTTTGCACGTTTGGACTGTGGAAGGCCTGGGGCATCAAGTGAAAGTGTATCCATAGCTCTGCGGAACTGACCTGTAATGCCAAAAGTGGAGGCTCTGAGATGGTAATTGCTATTCTAGCATATTTGATTTATCTTTCAATTCTCTTATCTTTACCTTCCATCTCAAACTGCTCCCTTTTGGTGTTTGGTCAACCTATCCTGCACACCCCTTCTCACCACCTCCACACTGAAATCAAAGGAGTAACGAACAGTCAGTACCTTGCAGGAGCAGAGCTCTCATGTTTCCTTATCATCTTTGAAACTCATTCTTGCTTTTTGCTGCAAAGGTCATACATGTTTTGCACCTAGAGTCGGTGATCATGTCTAGAATGATAGGAAGATAACGTTGTTCCCCCATCTTAACTGAGGATGTAAGTACCAGCCTCTCATCACCTCACACCTCTTATGTCTACCCTGAAGCTGGAAGTGAGTGCAGAAAATGCACAAATATCTGAACTTGTGTTAAAGTAATTAGTTCAATACCAAGAAGACCAAAGCCATGATTGTTCAAGCTTTGATGTGGGCAAATTCCACCTGAATAAACTGTGAGAGGCTGAGGTAAACTTGTACAGAAGTACTTGCCACCACGAGCTCATTGACACCAGTTCCATGCTATCAAGATGAGAATTCGGTCATTATCAAGATGAGAAGTAGGCACTGAAAACCTACCATCAACCAAAAATTACAGCTCTGCAGATAACTTTCTGTGACTGGGTTAGAGTGATAAATTTCAGTGCTTACTCCGCTGGATTTCTAAGATGGGTTATTAATATAATTAAGATTGGCACTAATTTCTCCATGTCCTTTGAAAATCACTGCTACCTCTGCCAGACAGCTTGCATATTACTATTAAGGTAAATAAAAGCAAAACAGCTTTGAAGCACTATAAACTTGTTTATATGCAAGAGACATACTGTTTTGGAGCATATGCTGTCACTAACTCCTTTTTCAGTGTTAACATTCTCCTTCTGGTTTTAAGAGTGGGAATCAATTCTTCTGTTGGAGCAACCGGAACACTGTATTGTCATTGTGGTATCATCAAACTTGGGTCAAAGTTGTTAGGTTCCTAGGGTAAATAACAGAATAGAAATAGAGAGTCATGAATTCTGTAAGTCTGCAGAGCGTCTCCAAAGGAAATAATGATACTCCCATCTTCGTAATATTATTTAGGCTGAAGAAACTATTAGAAAAATCTGCTGCAGGAAATCTTTCAGCAGTAGCAGAGCGTAGAGTACAGCTAAAAGTTTCAAATCACACAAGGAGTTAGGCGCTTAAATACTTTCTGAGTCAGCACTTATTTAAGGATAGAATTTTGCCTAACAATCATAATACCTTTAAGATCCCATTCTAAGTGATTTATTTTAGTGGATATTTTCCATTTCCAACCCACAGATGACTCTTCCTATTCAGCTGGTAGGTTTTTTGATACCCACTCACAACAAAATTCTTACTGTTCTTTGCACTGAAGAAACGCAGACCAACCAGGGTCCCAGTGTGCTAGGCAGCGTAAAAATACCAGGGTCAGCCTCAAAATGTTTACAGAAAATCACAGCCTAGTCAATATAAAAAAAAAAATCTCTTTATTGCATGTGAATGACTGTATAAGTCGTGGAAAAGGGTAAATAGCATTTCTGGTTGTTGCGAGCTATTAGCAAAAGTTGACTTTTTGCATTAGCAGTTAGCATCAGTTCTGTAAAGCCACCTCCATCTGAGATAATGCAGTTTCTGTCCGCAAGTATTGTGTAGTATTATTCCTCTGTACTGGTAAAAGCTGAAGGGCTTACATTATGTGACTAAATACAGCGTTACACCATTAGCTCTCATGGAAGCATGGCATGTCCTAATTATTAAAAGGAAACGGAACAGGTACTAGCAGGTATGGGAAGTATAAATGCATAACTAGGTGCGAAGGGGACCTTTAGCACCTTTGTTTTTCAGCTGTGCAAAATTTAAAGTTCATCCAGAAGGGCACGCTGAGAAATCAAGTCTTCCTGTTTTAACAGATGGGTTGTAAGTAAATCCTCAAAAGCATGATAAGAAGTTAGTTGTGGCACTTACTGAGCATGGTTACCATCAGTGCTCTGCCATTGATTCAGAGTTGGGTAAACCTGTAAAATACTTAATTTTGTAAAAATTATGGGACAAAATCCTGATGTTTTGTTCAAGAGTGTCTTGCCTATGGCTGTTGTGTAGAAATGAAGCACTACATAGAGCAGCCTCAAATTGGCAGCTGATGTTCACCTAGTGGGCACAAAACATCTACGTGGTCTAATAACAGATCAGTGCTAGAGGATTTAATTTTTTGAAAACATTCAATTCAAAAGCCCTGTCATACAAGCTCATATTCATGCCAGCAGAATTTGATATGCCAGTTTTATGGTTACTCTGCAAAAAAGCTTGAAGGGTTTGTGCTCTGTTCTGTCTCACTGATTTCTCCAAAATACACTACATATGAAAAAAGTATGCAAAGTAATAGTCCTTCCTTTGTTCCTTTAGAACAGTGTAGAGTTAAGGAGCAGAAACGCAAGCTTCCCTCATGCTTCTTATGCCTGTAGATGTGGGAAATCATTCTCTGCTTAGGCTTTCAGTTCTGTTTTGAAGCTTCAGCAATTTTGCAATTGATACAACTTTTAATTTATTTTTTTTTAAGAACTGGATGGGAACATCTAGATTGAATTTTCATTCATCAGAAGCCATTATGATGCAAGCAGCTTTCAGAAGCAGCCAAACTGAGCTTCATTTGAATCGGCTTTGCAGCTCCCTATCCACCTTGAGGTCAGTAATTGTCATAAACGAGAAGACGTTTCAATATAATATTTTTTTCTCTAGTTAACCAAATATTTGCATATTGTGAAGATACAACAGTTGCACATCATTGAATACTAGCTGATCAACAACTCCTCCTTCCATTTCCCATCACTGTCATTTAAGGTAGTTTTAGCTCACACAAGCAAGAGTGCAAGTGTACTAACTGTAGCAAGTGATGGATAATCTCTGTTACTGTCCATCATCCTAAGAGACAGAAAAGTTCTCTCTTGAAGCTATGAGACATCGATCTTTTTCCTCCTTGCTTTACAGAATTGCTTGTATGTATGGTAAAGTAACTAATGCATGTTTTATGGCACAGGAAAAGGGAACAATGAATAAATTCAGGTTGCTACTGACTTGTAGCAATGAGCAGGATGATGATTTGATCAAAAATATCAATACCTCACAAGCAAATGGTGATGTTTTTGACAAATGGAGAATACTATGTTCTTCTACTGCAAATCCATCATAAAAGTACTTCTCACAAAAGTAATATTTGCCTGTCTTTTGCACATCTGTTTTGATAGCAGTCCATTTCCAGCACAGCCACCATCTGCACGGGTGTTCCTACTAGTGGTGGAACATCTGTGAACTGAACCATTTTAACAGGTTTGGGATGAATCGGGAACAGCTGGAGAATAGGCCATTTCATTGTGCCAAAAGGCTGCCTGCCCCTGTAGGAACTTAAACCTGATAAAGGATGAGGAAAGCAAAGCCAGGTCTATAACTACCATTACTGTTAACCTTTCTGTTACCACTGGGTAAGAATAGACTTACATGGTTTAAAGTTTCCCTCCATGAGATGGCAAGAAAATGAAGGGCAGGAAAGGCAGGGGAAGACAGTGCGAGACTTTCCAGCATGTTTGAATTGATATTACCGAAACACGATGCATGTGGCTGGAATGTTTCTATCAATCACTGTCTACAAGCTGTTTAGGAAGGATAAAATGGGTAATAAGGTGTGAAGAAGTAAGACTATACAAACTAAAAATACTGCTTCTTGTATTAATATCTCAGAATTGCAGGATCTTAAGTGCCCATAAATAATCGCTAACAAAGCCTCCATGGTACTTCTGTTATGGATCTTAACTCATCACTAAATCATACCAGAGAAGGAAACAAGGGTTTTATTATGCACAGCTGCATAATGAAAAGTTGGGATGCTATAGCAGATTTATTCTCTTAAGCAAGTGCAATTTAAATTACATTTCCAAAAGCAAATAGATTCATTCTGTAACATAAAAGGCATTGCCCCCAACATGTGGTAACTTTCTATTGGAATTCGCTAGGAAAAAAAAGTAGTACTGGATTAAAAATGAGTTGTTGTCTAGAACTAGTAATGATGAATGAAACCAAGTAACATTCAATTTGGGCAGATAACAGATCCAAGTAATATGTCTCTATGGATCTGCAGTGCTTCAAAGAATTTAATATTTTTGTATTGAATAAAATTACAGGCAAAACGGAGGAAAAATATTTAAAAAGCATGAATGACAATTGAGACTTCTTGAAGAAGACTTTGTTGTCAAATAGGTAAGGGTTCCAGAGTCAAAAGACTATGGGCTAAAACCCCATCTCAAAGCAAAGACAATTAAAAGCCAAACATCAATACAAAAACTAGAAGTTATGAAATGTAAAAAAAAAAAAGGGAAAAATCCTACCAAAAGGGTATTAGGAACAAAAAGCATGCTAACAGTCCTGAACATTCATTATTACATGAATAAAGTAACTGTGCAAAAAAGAAAAATTGAATACCAATTTCTGTCTTGTATCTGGAAGGGATCAGAGTGGCCCACCACAGCAGGTAGGAATTAATGAGGCAAATTACTCTTTGGACCATGGGCTTAAACCACACACAAGTTGTATTTTTTTCAAACACAAGTTTGGGATCAGTAAAGGAAAAACTGCACAAGTTTTAATGTCCCATAGGCAGTCTAATGGCTCTTTTTTCTCTGTAAACTATGAATCAATTTAATAGCCCTTCTGGATATGAGCTTTTCCTGTATGGAAAACGGGATTCAGAGAAATCCGGAGATCACTTAGTTCCTCGTTCTTCCTCGAGGCAGGATGTATGTATACATGCCTGCATAATTTCTGACACATTTGTCTAATGTGCTCCTAAAAATCTGTAATTGTGGAAGTGGAATCCTTTTTTAGGTAGCCTATTCTAGTGTTTATGTATTTGCTTTCAGTACTGCTACTGTCCTGTCGTGCCATTTGCTCAGGCATTTCCCTGGCTACAGACAAGAAAAGCACTGAAATGAATACGAAAATATACTCATTATACTTTTTAACAGGCTTGATTGCTTAGATTGATTTTAGAAGAAATTCAAGAATTTGAAACTGCTCAGTTCTGCAATACAAGGAGAGTTGCTACATCTCACTGTCTCCGTTTCTTGTAGCGAGTAAAATAAGACCTACACAGAAACGATGGGCAGTTAAGCCTTCTTCATTAACAATTTCTAAAATCTTTATGTGAAAAGCAATTGTAGCAATATTATATAGCTGCTACTGTTGTTAATAAAAGTGACCTTGCCTTGTAGTGACAGGGAAAGAGAGACTTACTACTGTTTTTGCACCTTTGTTTTTGTTCTTGGATTAACTGGGTTCTACGGTTGCAAATACGTTACAGTAACAGATACAGTTCTTCCAGAAGCACTTGCCCTACAGGAAGGCTGTCAGGTAGGAGAAGGTAGCGTACATGGAAGTCTGTCATCTCAGTCTCTGTGCTCAGTGCATTCTTTATGGGTGAAGCCTTACACAACGATGAAGTAGGGCAGGGAAACCAATGTTTTGCCACCGAGTCACTTTTTCTTGGCAGCATGCTGACCCACCACCAGCTCTGTCAGCTTTGTTTTTTCTTTTAATCCCATTATCATCATACTGGAGCATAGAGGTAGCTCATAAAATTTATAAGCACTTGCATATTACAATACATTTTAAAAGCAACTTGAACACTGGAAAAGGGATCTTACTGTAGAAAGCTAAAATGTATCAGTTAAGTTTCATTTAGTCCCGAACCTCTGGAGCCTTGTTGCTCCTAGTTTCACAGGTCATAAAAGAAAATTATGGGAGATGCTGTGTGTGAAAGGTGGATGACAAATTCATTGGGGATAATACTTAAATATGCTGGTCCTGGCAGGAAAAGGATGAGTTATACTGTCAAGGAATCCTGGGAAGACTGGCTCTCCCGGAGCTGCAGTACCTTTCCATGTATTTTCACTGCGGACAGCACTCCCATGAAGTCATAGTTTGACATGCATTTAAAGCCTGCCCTACCACTGACAGATGCAATTGCTGCCAAGGACTGTGCAGTGGTTTTTGCATGATAGAAGCATTGTTTACATTGGAAACGAATTCTTTGGGATATGTGGAGTTAATAATTCAGATAGAACAACTGAAAGGCCTGGCTGGCCAAATTTAATTCTTTTATCAAGCATCTTCTATAAACACAATGAAAATACACTCCTCCTGCTGTATTTAAGAAATAATTAAAAATAATTTATGCCTTTGAAAGTTTTAACTACAAAGTTTAAAGCATGCTAGATACTAACGAACAAAAGCATTCACCCAAGGACCTTACAGAACAACTATTTTCCATTATTTCCCAAGTGTGTATTTATGTGCTGTTTTCGTTGCACTTCTAATTCAGGGGAGTTGCAATCATTCTACACAGAATCCCAAGTCACTATGGCTGTAAACTTGCAGCAACGTAATGCACGTCTCCACCAAGCTGAATGTGAGCTGTTCAAAACTGGGTCTGTCTGTTCTCCTTTTTATGAAAAGGGGTCCGGCCATGGGGTTAGGAGTATGCATTTGCTTGTCACAGATGCAGTTTTTCTGAAAGTAGAAGTGAGATGTTGACCATTTGATGGCTGAGCACAAGTTGAAAGCAGAAATAAAGTCTGCTTGTTTAGATCCTGTACTCTGTAACTTTGACTGATATGTGAGAGAGGGTCTGGGTTTGTCTGGGTTTTAATTCCCCCCCCCCCTTTGAAAGAGGGGGGGGAAATTTGTCATTACAAATTAATTTTTGGAATAAGATTATGACATTTTCTACAGAAATAATTGAAGTGGGGACTAAGCTTATTATGTTTGCTTGTCTTTTTTTTTTCAAGAACATACGCAGTGTATTTAATTTTCCTGCATTGTATTGAAAAAGAATAAAAAATAGATTAAAAAATCATAGCAATGAAAAGGACTCGCAAATTACACACCTCATGCTCTCTTGCCAGAATGTTTAATGCTTAACTGCTGTGTTCTATCTAAGTCATTGTTACGTTAGACAAAGAAAATGAACACACACACACGCCATCCAATTGTCCTTTTATATTTTTATTCGGTGTTAAGTAACTCCACAAGAAAACAAAATCAGTTACTCTGGTGTACGTGAAATCAGAACAATACAACCACTTGAAGCAAAAAGTAGAACAAATTTCAGCCCAGGAATGGAAAACTGATACTTCAGTGCTATGGATATGCAATGCGCTTCATACCACAGTGCGGTTCAGCGTATGCCAACCTTTAATGCTTTTGTTGTTGTTGTTGTTGTTGTGTGTTTCTATCCATACAGAAAAACTAAAAACCACACTTCAACTCTCACCGAAAGCTTTAGAGCTTTAGCCATTAAACTATGAAAACAAGTAAAGACAATTGGTTATTGCCCAAGCTCAAGATACGATTTTTATCTTCCCCAAAGGTGCTGGAATTATTACATGCCACAATGTAACTAAAAGCAACACCTTTGCTGGTTTTGAGCCCTTTCTTACCAAAGAAGCAGCTCTAGCCAAAATTAACTGAGCTGAAGTTTGTGTTTGAAATATGTCCATTTGGTCATTTCTTGTTCTCGATTGAAGTTCCATTCCATTCTTCACTGTAGTGATTTGAAGAATTTGTGTGTAAAATTCTTTTTTACTTTCATGTTACAGTTAACTAGTTCTCAGTGCAGGTGCTAAACAACCTCTCAAGGAAGCTCCAGAAGAAAGTAAAATATATAAAAATCTATCCAAAGTCTGCAAATAAATTAAGAAACTGTAAAGTGTCAAAAGATTTGTTGTATGAATACAAACCCTAAAACATAGTCTAAGAGGAGGACCAAAAGAAAGCCCCTGGGTAAGGACAAACCAAGCCAATTTTAAGTAAGGATCTCAATGGAAGCGTTGCACAAAGAATGGCATGGTTTTCCAACCACGTATTTCACTTCTTACATTGTCAATTGAATAAAGGCAACAAAACCCAGCTACTCAGAAAACCCTTCTAGCACAGAACATATTTCAAAGGCAGTTCAGCTCACATTTCAAAACAGCTATAGTTCTCATGAGGTTTATTGCCTGTCAAAATTAATGGGTAAGCTTTTCAAGTCAGTATTGGACTTTCTGCACTTCCCGATGTTGTAGACATGCTGCTATTGTATAGACTAGTTAGTTGTTGTTGTTGTTGTTGTTTTTTAAACTGTGAGTTGGTAAAAACTTAGAACGTTTCGTTTTGCAAATATTGCTCCTCCTGGCTTATACGTTTTGCATAATGTGTTAAAAGCACAAGGAGTTGATAGTCTTGTACAGATGCAACTTGACAATGTATTGACTTTCTAAGTTAACAAAATAAAATTTAAAAGCAAGTCACATAAAGCAACAGTCACTACTGCAATCACACATGTATGTTGTAAGTCATCACTTTCCCTACCCCCCCACCACACACATAACTTGCCCCACACATTCTCTCAGAAACACAAAATGAACTACGAGATTTACTAAATTACAGCCACAAAAACAGCTAACTGCAGCAGCCACAGGATTTCTAAGTGAAGCACTGACCCTTTGCATTTAAAAAAATCAGCCACAACAGCAGCTAACGGCAGCAGCCACAGGATTTCTTTCAAGTGAAGCACTGACCCTTTGCATTTAAAACATTGAACGCTCTGAGCATTTTAGATAGTTTCAGTCATTCAGGCTCAAGTTCAGTACAGGATGCTTTTGCAGATTACATCAATGCCATCATCTGCAACAAGACAACGTTCTCATTACTCGTTACAAAATTCACAACAATCCACACATCGCCCCAGTGGTTTATTATTTTTGGTGTTACTTTTTAAACATCTGCCCCACATTGGCAAGTTGCTAAAAAGGACAAAAAAAAAGAAAAAAAAAAAAGGAAAAAAAAAACCCCACATTGCCTCCATACCTACAAAAAATCCTTGGCTTCTCCAGTTAGCAAAAATACAAACCATGGTATCCTCAGTGTTGGTTTGCGGGAGGGGGGAATCATAGGATAGAAAACACAGTTTCTGTAAGTCTCTAAAGCACAACCCTGTCGTTCCTACTTCAAAGTTACGAGATTTACCGAATGAAGACTGGACAAGTCATTCATGCTTTTCTCCTGCATTCAGAAAGGCACTGATAGATTACAGTGTTAAGTATTTATCTCCCAGTTCTTAAAGAACAAAGCCTAATGTGCAGAAAGCTGAAGTCGCTGAATAGCAGAAGTAGTTGTAGACACTGCGATGCTAAGAAGATAGTAATAGTGGTAGGGCTACAGTTACGAATGAAAATAACTGCAATTAAGATGCAAAAAAGCAGTGGTACTACTAAGACAAGCACATGCACATCCATTCTTGATTTGACAACACAATCTAGTCTAGTTCAAATAGCCAAGAATTTAACAGGGTTTTTTTTTTGGGGGGGAGGGGGGAATCTTCAACAGGACAGCTGTGTCCTCATCTATAAAATAAGCAAGAAGAGAAAGATAAATACACATCTGAATCCATTAACTGAAGAGGAAACTCAAGTTGTTGTTTTAGAGCTACAGACCCTCAAGAAGGATAGTTTTCCATCTCATGTTACTTTTCAATCATCTGTTCTACTCTGCAGTTTTTATAGTTGAGTTCGAGAAAAAAGCTCCTCCTCACACGGATCAGCCCATTCACTTCCACCTTCTGAAGCTGTGTCTTCAGAGCTGGAGCTATCACTGGAGTAGATCTTCTTCCTGAAGCCATTTGGTTTTGCCTCAGCATTTATATCATCTGCACATCTTGCTTCATAAACAGAAGAAACCTAAGGATTTAAACTGACAGTGTTGATGGGGAACAATAAAAATCACGCTTGCTTTTTTCTGAGCTGGGAGGTTATATAGTTTTGTAGTTGTTCAAGAGAGATGTCACGGTTACAGGGCAAGTCCTCCACTTTCCTGACTTAGTCCACTACGTAGAAAGGACTGCAGAACAGCAGGAAAAAAAGGTGAGGCCTTTACTATTTTTTCCTATTCCTTCATTTTAGGATTTGCACAAAACAGCAAGAGAATTAAAAGTGAACTCTGTCAGAATGCATGTTAGAAAATTACCGTAAAAGTTATCTCCAAAATTTGGTAGTAAGTATTAAATATCAAGAAAACACAGCACAGATCTGACTAAACTTCAAGCAAAACCAATGTATTTTCAGCTGAATCAGTAAAGCTGTAACAAGCCGGTCACAGTGTAAATTTAGGTGCTATCATCACTATAAAGTTTAACACTATCAGTAAGTGCACATGTACACAAAGATCTTCCCTACAGCAAAAAAATCAGGTTTTTGTTCGTAAGCAGGACAGAATTCAGCATACATTATGTTCAAGCCTTTAGATACCGGTCCTTTCTGCCTTCATAGTGCACGTCAGCCCACTCTGTGCTTACTGAAATTAGAAGTCAAGGAAAAAGAGCCTAGTGTTTAACCCACAAGACAAGCCAAAGCCAAGTGTTCCCAAAGGAAACTGAGTTTGCTTAACTACTAGAAGTACAACTCTTTGTACAAAGGGCCGTACTCCCCAAAGTACAACACTGAGGAGTTTTCAGACGCATGCTCAAGACGCAGAAGAGATTAAAACACAAAGTAAGGAAAGAAAAGCTTTTGAAGGTTTTCATAGGAATTTCATTTGAGGCTAGACTGTCATGAAAGGAAAGACGCGGTGGCATACCCTTATAAAATAAACAAAGAAACTCCTCCCCAAACCAATGACACACTTACCATATTAAAATCTAAAAGATGTTCATCATCATTGGATATTTCCTTTACATCTGCAAATTCTCCTACACCATTCTCTCCCTTGGCATCTGTATAACATTCTTACATTGTGTTTGTGGGGGTGTTTCAGAGGAAAAAGGAAGAAAAAACAGAATTGAGGAACACTGTTATTTACATTTAGCCAAAACGAAAGCATCTAGAGAAGTATTCTTGAAATTCACACTCTAAGCCATGTAAATCTGTGCTTGTGGGGGTTTTTTATAGTTTTGACATCCTTAAAGAGAGAAGCATAATACCTTATGGAAGCTTCATCAAATCTTACCTGGATAACCAAAAAATAAAAAAAGAAGCTACTTAGTTAATGAAAACATCTAAAATAGTAAGGTACAAAGAGCAATAATTACTTTTTTATTATAGATGGTTCAGTACATTTTTCAATTCTGATAACTGCACGGTGTTTTAGATCATTCCTATTTCTATACCCATACAAAATATACTGCAACAGCAGCCTGGTTCTGACTGAAGCTCAAAAAAACCCCCCAAAAAACAGTTGACGTGAATGGCTGTGATTTCTACTTACCAGAGTAAACTTCCATATATAATATCAACATATATCGATATATATCGATCACATGCATCAATATCCTATATAAAAAATACCCATAAGAAAACTGGATACAGCTAAAGATTTGTGAAAAAATAGCATTAGCTCTGCGGATAAAGCTCTAGCTTTGTTAAGCTTAGTCTAAAAGAGGAAATCCTGGAACTATTCTACTTCAGAGAAATTCTGCCACTGTACCAAGCAGGTTCTGGGCTCCATAGTATTTTTTACTGTATATTCTGTCTTCCACTTATGAAATAAGGTGGTGAACCACTGAGAGAGTTACGCAGGTTCACCAGCAGATGTCAGCAAAAAGATGACACAATTCACTCACAGGAATTCAAGGATTACTCTGTGTAAAATACATACTCAAGAGTGTGAGTCACTACATTTGCTAGTACACCAATAATACCTCTGCAGTTATCACTGTGGGGGAAAAAAGGACACTAAATATCTCTACTTTGTAAATACTGAGGTTTAGTCTAATATGGGAGGCAAACCACAGTCCCATAGGCATCGATCTATTCTCTTCCACTGTGCAAACACATTTCTATAGTTGGGAGTGGAGTAAGTTAAGATGTTCTTGAAAGTAACCCAAACTGTCCTAAACACCAAAGTAAGGGCATTTAGGCACTAAGAACACCGTTTAGTTGGTTGTGCTTTAAGGTGCACTCCAAAAATAGTTCAGTAATAATTACTGGCTAATCTACTTCCAGATTATTAAGGAACCAGGTCTCTGACCAGAAGTTTCTTGCACTGAGCCTCTACCAACAGAAAGCATCAGATAGCCTGTCAATTCGGTATACAGAATGTTCTTATTGAGCTTCTTGCCTTCGCCCCAGAAAAGGTAAATTGGTATGCAGGCAAAAAAAAAGCTGTCTGGATTCTTGCCTGTCCACTGAAGAGCTGGGCTTGGGCCAGCTGTCAGATGCTACGAATACTTGGGAAGCAAGAGAGAGTGCTGGAAGCACACCTGCTTCCGCTTGCGAGCAGCCTGCCTACCAAGACAGGACTTACTCTCCGTGTGGGACAGAAAAACTCCCAGACTGTCACCGTGAAAGGAGTGGCCAAGAGGCAAATCCCTCTCCTTCCCAGCTTGAGAGAAATTCCACACATTCACTGAATAACTGGCATGTTATCTATGCGAACCCATAAAAGGCAATTATCATGTTTCCACATTCTTATAAAATTAGCTACCTATTAAGTATTATTCAGGTTGAAACATACTCAAAAATGTAATAAAGTATTTTCAGAGTCAGAGATTAATATTCTATTTACTTAATTCCAGGCTCTGGAATTAAGTAAATCTGTATAAATGTGAAGACTATTTTAAAAGCACTTTCATTTAAAAACTATTTAGAAGCATGCTAGAGATCTATTACAAATGTAACTGAAGCATCCCAGTTCTCTCTCAGAAAAGAGAATTTATTGTGGAAGTTTACTGTCCGTTTTTTTTTTTTAAAAATTCAAATCCTTGAGAAAGAGCATTTCATTCTAACACAGGTGCAACAGCAAGTTAGTTCAAACAGGCAGAGCTTCTTACCTTCACACTGTGATGCAGGAAAAAGGGGAGAATAGAGCGCCTTTTCCCACCAGCATTGCTTTTCCTGGCTGCCACTCATTCTCTGCAGATTAGTATTCAATATAGGAAAGTGTTTAGACAATAATCACGCTTCATTATGCCATAAATAATATACTTACATGTAAAGGAGGAAACTCTGGTATTACAGCCAATTTGCTAGGTCTTATAGGTCACACAGTTCAATTTCTAATACTAATGGGAAAGGACTGTCAAACTACAACAGAACATCCGTTATCTGAACTCATACTCAATACGAACTCCACGCAGGGGCTCATGCTTTGCTGATACAGAGTTGTACAAATCCAGAACAAAAAGATGAATTCTAGCCCTACACTATATAATCTAAGTACAAAACAAGAGAGAACAGATAGCTACCCAAGAGATGAAAATACAGCAGAACAACATTAGTCAACATGACAAATAATTCAGTGTAAAACAAAACAGAAAAGAAAGCAAACAAAAAGCTGCAAAATTCAATGTTTAAAGTCTGGAAGGGTGAATTAGCAGTACCATTACCATCAATGGGATAACACAAAATTAAACTAGAGAATTAATGTGTCAACATGAGGAAAAACTGCTTATGAGGATGATTAATAATTTGTCTTTATGCTAAAAATAATCTCAATCTACTCACTAAAAATGACTAAATACTTCCTCCCCCCCCCATATTTTAATGCTAATTTAAATTTACCAGAGCTCTTTCCTTGTAAAATTAATGAACATGGCTAAAATACCAAAGGCTTGTCACAACAGACATGTCCCTAGTTTTATGACTGCACCTGTGGTAACCCCGTTAACCTTCAAAAGATGATGCCAGCTTTTAACAGCCCCTGTTAAAATATTACATCAAATGATTCAAAAACAAACTATAGTGCAACTAGCTACTAAAAACCATTAACAAATGAGCATCAACACTGAGTTTCTATCCAGCTTCCTCCTCTGTAAACCTGAGAACATTTAAGCACAGAAAATTAATGAGCGTCCTTTTGTTCCTCTTTTGTAGGACTACAAACCTATAGAACCTAAACTTACAAATGCTTATTACTTACCCCATATTTATTTAAATTTACCAGAGCTCTTTCCTTGTAAAATTAATGAACATGGCTAAAATACCAAAGGCTTGTCACAACAGACATGTCCCTAGTTTTATGACTGCACCTGTGGTAACCCCGTTAACCTTCAAAAGATGATGCCAGCTTTTAACAGCCCCTGTTAAAATATTACATCAAATGATTCAAAAACAAACTATAGTGCAACTAGCTACTAAAAACCATTAACAAATGAGCATCAACACTGAGTTTCTATCCAGCTTCCTCCTCTGTAAACCTGAGAACATTTAAGCACAGAAAATTAATGAGCGTCCTTTTGTTCCTCTTTTGTAGGACTACAAACCTATAGAACCTAAACTTACAAATGCTTATTACTTAATAAAGAGAAGTCCCTCTCAAACCAAATAAGCAGCTCAAGAGTGCTGTATTCAGAAGCGTCTGCCAGATTAAACTTTTTTCCTCACAAAATTCTGCTATAATGAATATTGAAATTATCCATGCTGGTTTCCTCTGATAACACCGAGGGATAGTCCTGTTGGAACCACCCTCCAAAAACTCAAACCCCAACTCCAGAAAAGGGAGTTCTTAGAAAGTTAAATCATAGTTTAAAAAAAAGGGAAAGAAGGGGGGAAAAAAAAAGCAAGCTCAAGGGTATTTAAAGCAGGACTTCATAAGAAATGTGCATTTACAAATACATTCAATCACGGAAGCCTCACTCTGCTGCTGACTACAGATAGAGGCATCTGAACTCCACAGACACACTGCTTTATTAACTTCAAAGTTTCCCACGTGGCTGGTGTCACACCTGCACTCATATCTGCACACATGGTAAGCTGGATGAACCACAGTGGGTTAACAAGCAAAGCCAGCTTGAGGCTGGCAGGGTGTAACAAGCTACAGCGGTCTTGCTTCCTGGGCTAAGTCACCATCAGAGCCTACATATCTGCTTCAGGATGGCTCAGTGACTGAACTGATGCTGGCTGCAGGCTGCCTCAGCTCCCGCATCCTTCCATCACCGCCTCGATACCAGAAGAGTTAGAGAAAGCCAGAGACATCTTCTGGCTGCATGCAGAAGCAGCCCAGCAGGGCTTCTGTCTGAGCTCAGACCTAGCCCTCTTGCCCCCACACTGACCCTCGTGGAATGACGCATGTTATTTCTAAACCAGCATTAAGGTCAGCTGTGTAAAGCAAAAGGAGGGATGCAAAGACCAGCTATCCACGCTAAAGCCATTTGGGGGTTTTGTTTGGGAGGTGATGGGGGACACAAGCTGACGTCCACTTTATACATTCACTGAAGAAAACTATTTTCTCCTACAGTTGCTTAGATGTTTACTACAATTGTGCAGTGTGACATCATGAAAGTGTCTGACAACTAAAGAAGTACCCTTAATTGGCAAATAGGAAATACCAGCTCCAGAACAGTCCCATGAGCCTACCTTCCTTTTCTTTCCCTTTTAAAACTGCATTTTCAATTTATGCCACCTCCTCCTCTCACATGTACTCACGCGCACTTCCAGTATTTTATGAAAAGTTTTAATAAATTTGCCAGCTACCCATCTAAATAGCTATTATTCTCAATTGTACTAGTATTAGAAATTGCAAGTGGAAGTCTTTCCTCTCTGAAACTATTCACATTAATTTTACTTTATTCTTAAGTACAGCTCAAAAACAACAAGCAAAACCAACTGCAATGCTGTTTCACTCCCAGTCTTGCTGCAGGTCTGAGAGAAGACTGATGGGTTTCCTTTCTCGTTTTACAGCTAGATATACGGTAACTGAGGCTTCTCTTAGAGCTTCTGGTTGAGGATATGTAAAATCACTTGAGGGCTTTAGCATTCACTAGCACAAACACTATGGTAATGTTATAGTTACGAAAGATTCTCCTCCCCCCAAATCCTAGCGGGTTTCAGTCACAATCGTCTACAAATTTTCAGCAGATTTGGGTCAGAACTGTGCAGCTACGTGCAAAAACTAAAGCTTCGATTCTGCTTCTGTCCCCCTCTCATCTGTCCCCTACTGAGAGTTAAACCAACAGCAGAAAAAAAAATCATTTTAATGTTTGCTATTGTTTGTGTAAGAGTTTGAAAGAGTAAAATAGTTTCAAAACTTTATATAGCGTTTATATGTTTTTCATTGGCATCTAGCTCACACCTGTTCCTTCCAACATCATTTCATGTCTGTTTTTCTCAAAGGAACCTTCCTAAGAACTTCATACCACAGCAGGGCTGTCCACTTAGGTCTTTTATCCAAAATCTCAAGTGAAACCTCTGGTATACAAAAGAACCACCATTCTTTGCAAACATTAGTACAAATACTTTCTAAAGGAATAAAAGCAAGTATTAGGTGTTTTTCGGCTAAAAACTCCAGTGCTGCTTCGAAGATCAAATTACAGTGAAACGACTCTGTAATCTAGCTGGAGTAAAGTAGCTAACATAAAGGAGAGATTTTGTGAGCTTAAGTGGATAACGACTATTTTAAACAGCGTATTTGATCTCCGGCATCACCGTGGAATAGCAATTTGTTATTAAGGATACAACTGAAAAAAAGGGAAAACAAGCAGAGAAGTGAAAGATTGCTTCCTGCACCACGAATGCCATCTCCTACAGCTGATGAGATTTTTCCTCACCTCTTCCACTCACACACATATCTGAAATAAAGCAGCCAAGGAAGATTACTGTTCTACGCAGTTTTATTGTATTGCTGCTTTCTTTGCAAGACTGCTATGGACAGCAATACATAATTCATTAGCTGATGAAGCTGTGCTGCGAGAATGCAGCAGAGAGAACACAGTATTGTACTGATCTGGGGAAAAGGACAAGCTGCTTTGGTGAACACACTTCAGACTGCGGAGCTGGGCCTACCAAACCCAATGCCCAGGAGGAGCATTTTACTCTTTTGCTCGTTTGGCTTGTGTAAACTGTTCCGTACTCACTACGGCAAGGGACGTATCCAACACCACGGTTTTCAACTGTGACCAGGAGGCAGCTTGATAAACAGCACATTTGAGTGGTACTGTTGGTTTGCTGACATAAGATAAAATTTAACTGTAGTTTCTGTACGACAGGATACTAAGCCAACTGTTAGGAATATCTTTCCTAGGCAGGTGAGGAAACAGCGACTATCAAAGCTGGGAAAGACCAGGTCTAGAAGTATGAAAGCAGAATTCAAGAAAAAAGACCCATTCATATGATAAAATTATAAACCTGGTACTGTCACATCTACAATAGGAGGTTTTATTACCTGAATGATAAATGCACAGATCTCCTACAAAAGGTAGGAGAAATTTGGAGGGGAGAGGGGGGTGGCGTTCCTTCCCCCTCTCCTTATCTATACAGATGTATTAAAAGGGAAGTTCATGTCGATAAATTAAAAAAAACTTCAAACCCCAAAATATTTATTTTATTTATATTTTGTTATATACATATTAAAATATTTCTCCTCAGGTAAGAGCTTGATTGCTTGTACAAGTAGTTCATTAAGAAATTACTTTATTCTTTCTTCTTGGCAGAAAATGACTGGTAGTTTTATTTTGCAACCTCAAATAAATTTCTTAGAGAGCATTTATGAATATGCAACGCTTTTTTTTTCTCCACCAAGAACTGGTATAGGATGTGCTTAACAACTTAAATCTTACTTTATCAAAAATCTGCATCGGGGGAAATATTAGTATGATTTTTTTTGCTATTCCTTAATTAACAATTTTGTATGAGGTAGCAATCATTTTTGTTGATTCCCTTGCTTCCAACACAACTTTTCCCTACAGTTACAGACACAAGTCCACAGCAAGTTCATATGGCAGATCAGTCACTTGCTAGTTAGCAAAGTTATGCTGGTCAGAACTCTATTCTTCAAGCAAAATTTATGCAAAGCATCTTCTCAGAGCTGGGGTGTACAGTTTTAAGGACCATCTGCCTGAAGGTTTTGAAAAAAGGGCACTTGCAGTATTTTATGAAAAGTGGTATTAAATTTTCCAGCTACCCATCTAAATAGCTATTATTTTCATCTAAATTGATATGCCTTTCAGAATAGACTATTTGGGCTTCAGATACTAATTTGAAAACACCAGCATTGAATATTTCTACACTTTCAGAATGCATGCTGACAAGGATCAAGGCAGCGACAAGAGTTTTGCAGAATCTGAACACAATAAACACTAAAGTCTCATTATGATCTGAATATTATCTGAAGTGTTACAACTGAAAGTTTCATGACCAACCACAGAAAAAGTCGTATTAATCTGTAAGTAGAAGTTTCCTCAAACCTGCTCTGCAACCCCTTACTATCAGAAAGAATACAAGAAACACATGAATCATTTAGAAGTCAAAGCAGCAATGAACCCGTTGAGTCCCATTCCAAAAGACTGGATCCTAACTGTAGTTCATCAGCTACCCAGGGAAGATAGATCTGGCTCAAGAAGCTAGTCACAAATGAACAAAGGGAGCTGAGACTAGACTTTATATTCTTAAAACCTATTTGGAGGTCACCTAATTCTCAAATTTCACTGAAAATATAGGTGTAAGGGACCCTATGAGATCATCTAGTCTCTACTCTTGCACAAAGCCAGAATCAACTACAATGCACTATTCCTACACTCTAAATCTCTTCCAAGGCAGAATTTCCACTGCTTCCCTAAAAATAATTGAGCCTTACAGTAAGCTCATTTTCTGGTTACAAGTCTTTTTCAATTTCCCTTGCTGTGATTTAAGGTCATCACATCCACTTCCTTTGTGTTTACCAGAGCCTACAGGACAAGCAGAGCTTTTTCCTTATCTCCTGTAACTATGAATATGGCTTCTGCAAAACTGCTGGGTTCTTCTCCAAGTTTCTCTTTTTTTGAGATAAAACCACCCCAGTTCCTTCACTCTGTTTTCAAAAGTAGTGATCTTTGTGTTGCTCTCCTCAGGCCATCTTTCTTGATACAAGGTAATGGGAACTGAGCCCGGTACTCCAGCAGAAGGCTTTCCAGCTCCAGCGGAGCAATTACTTCCCCTCTTACAGAAGAGCTTTCCTATTTATATATCACAATGCTGTCTTTTGCAGTGTGTCATTGCTGATTTATGCTCAGCTTATGATCTACTTGAAGATGCTTTTCTATTTCACATCATTTCCTTGCCTGTCACTCCTCACACTGTGGTGTGAAGAGGATTATTATTTTCTTTAGAAGTCTGTATTTGTCCCTGCTGGATTGCATTTTATTTTTCAGACCATTTTTCCAATTTAACAACCTTTTGATTCTAATCCTGTCTTCCAGTGTAACTGCAGACTTTCGCAGTTTGATATCATCAGGGATTTTCATAAACAAGTATTTTACTCCCCAGACCAGAAAAATTAATCTCCCTTGTCCTCTAGTAAGCCACTGACTGTTATTTTGAGTGTGCAATCTTTTTGCCAAACCAATACTTAGAAACTTCCTCGTTCATCCATGCCATTTACTGGTTAAAAGACTTGTTTAGGAAATTTAAGACAGTCATTGGTAACATCCCAGCTTCCATCTTCCTCTTTAAAAAGATGGAAGTGTGTTTGCCTTTTATATATTTTCTATCTTCTGTGTGTTCTCAAACAAGTATTCTACCAGGCTTTTTTCAAATTACTTGCTGCTCATGATATTTAGCTGAATATTCCTATGACTAGCTGAAACAGTCCAATTTATCTGTACTACTCCTTTGCTTAACTCTTTTCACCAACAAATCAAACAATGACAAAAAACCGCGCTAAACAGTATGTTTTTGACATTATCTTCTCATAGCTTTCCAAGCTTGTTAGTTCTGTCTCTCAGAAATATCTTTCAGTCATTTTTTTCTGTTTCTGATTTACTTCTAGGACTTTCAGGTGTATCAAATCTTTATTTTATTGGCTTACTTTATACCTTGTTTTTTTCCTCATGATTTTTATATTGTCATTGTGAACCCCATCTTTTTAAGATCCCTCTCATACAAGATATCTTGTATGAGTAAGACAAGATTTTGTCTTATTAATTAGAAAGCTAGAGCTCAGAGTCTTTGTAGGTGTTTTCATCGTCTGCCACGATCAGCACATATCAAGGACCATCTGGACCAATCCTTTCTCAGATAGCCCCAAAGATACTCTCTCTTTTACAATGAAGTCCTTTGCTTTGCATGTGGATGACTCTACATGCTCTTGAATGTTTTTCCCACTTGATTCTCCCGATTTTAAGGCATAAAGCAGACCCCTCTGAATTTTGTCTCCCTCTTATCACTACCTAGGTTTATGGCAGGTTATCGCCTACACTATTGACCTCAGAACCAATGTATGTAAGGCACCCCCCTTCCCTTCCTCTCTTGACAGCCCTTCCTAATGGAGTTATACACTTACTTACGGTTTTTGCTGGTAAAATTTCCTTATCCCCAAATGTACTATCCTAGGCACGTTCAGACCTCAAAAGTTTGGTACCAATCCCAACAAAACCCACAAGTCCCTTTATCTATGTCAAGGACTCAATAGTATAAGCATTCTTAGGGCACACCTACTAGATCAGAGCCCATATAAAATTTGTTGATAAGAGATTCAGCATTGTTATATTCAGAGACCATTAACTGGACCAGGTTGTGTACTTACCCATGACTCCACAGCTAAATGGTAAGAGCATTTACTTGGAAGAAAAAGGACTGTACTTCAGCAGGCATATTTTGTGGGGTGGTGGTGTTGTTTGGGGCGGGATGTGTGTTTGGGGTTTTTCGGTTTTGGGTGTTTTTTAATCTTAAGGCTAAGTATATAATTGTCATTCACTCTTGAAGAACTCCTGCAAGAGCTATCAGCAAATTCCTTCTGCAAAATATGCTACAAGTCTAAAAGAAGTGCTCTAATATAGAAGGTAAGAGGGAGGAAACTGAACCAGATGCTCCTACAGTCTTTTAAATAGGAGGTATTCAAAGGTGTGTGTTTGCAAAGCACGTATATAATTCAAGTTTGTGTGATGCAAAACAGAATGTCTTACTATTACACTGTGGTCTACATTAGTATATTCACACCCATTATTTATGCAAAAATATTGGAGGTACCTCAGAACACAACTCAAACTTTATGTTAGATAACAGTGAATTAAACAATAACTTTAATATTTATCGTAAGTCAGTAAAAGGAAGCACAGAAGTTTCATTTAAAAAACATCCTTTACAAATATTGATCTATACTAATCAGTCAATTCCATAGCCTCTGCTCAAGTTAAAACTCTTTTTCCCATGCATGTATGTGTGGGGTGTCCAGGAAGAATGCTTCTCCTAAACCGTTCTAATTCTAGGTATTTTATATTGATTTTGTTTAATGCTCCTGAAAATAAATAGTATCACTCTTAAAAAGAAAAAAGTTCGCTCACAGAAGACATACTTGCACGACATTTGCACCCTTCCTGCACACGATATAGTCATTACCTTTACTGATTAAAGTTTACTTCATAACCAACATATTAAACTTGTTTTAATGCTTTAAAAACCTCTTCTTTTACAGATAGACTTAACTACAATAATAAATTTAGATAAATGTTCTCAAGCCAAAAAGACTATTATCTTCAGATGCACACTAACTGCTCTTAGAAAACCCAGAGTGTGCACACATCCTCTTGACAGATGCTAGACACAAGAGGGCTAGTTAACCCAGTCTTTCTGAGTTTAGGTTGTAATCAGGCTCCTCAAGGCCCCTAGGAAGAGCTTAATTGCAAACCAAATTGGAGTCTAGACTGCTGAGATGGTTGTTGGCCATTGTACTTCTTAGTGGCTTATAATTTTGAAGCTATGAAAGTGCCTACAAAATCATGCAACCTGAGCAAGGGAAGCAGTTAGTTTTTCTCTTGCACTAAGGAACTTAAAATAAAATACCAGAGCTTTTTGAGCACTATTCAGTACCAAAGTTTTTTTCAAGCCTCATAGCTACCATAAACTATGGAACCACTGTAAACTTATTTTATACCAGACACTTACTACTTTCTTGAATGGGTACGTGGCTGAAGTGAAGATGAGAATAAACATCCTCATGAAGCACTAAATATGCAGAAAGGAGATCTGAAAAGGGCTGGAAGGAACTTTAGACTCTTGCTGTCACAAATAACTGTATTATACCATTTGGTCATTCATTATGCATGATGAAGTTAGATTCTGCTTACTCCTGGTAAAAGGTAATTCCAGAATCTGTTCTGACTTACAGTCTAAGTTTATTAATTTTTTTGGTGACTCTTTTTGCAAGGCCTGACACAAACCCAGAAACTCCCCAGACTCCAGAAAAGATTTTGAGCCACTTCATCGCTGTTAACTTAACAGAGCAGCAGGAACCAAGATATCTAGAAAGGGCCTGGAAAAGTCACAAATTTGATTCTCTTGTGCAACCAGCAGATATCAACTTATTGACACTGTGAAAAGAAGCTGCAATAGCAATTAATAAAAAGGAAGATGAGAGGAGAAACAAATGGGGAAGAAGGAAAATAAGGAACTCTAATTTTGTTCAACAAAAAGGTTAGCTTTAGTTTTAGCAAGAAAAAGGTTAGCTTCCCCATACATGAATTAGTGTTTCAAACTTGTAATTGAGGAGTATACAATCGCACAACACAAGCTGAGTGCAACTCTTCAGCTGAAAATGAAAAAAATTCCCTCCTAATGTAGATACTACAACTGCCGAGTATGTGGAAGAGGAGGCTGAAGAGGAAAAGAAAATGTAAGATGCAAATTATAAGTATCCAGACAACATCTCTGGGCTGGCCGCACAACTAAATTATTTTAGAATAGACTAGAATAGACTATTTCAGTTGGAAGGGACCTACAACAATCATCTAG
>NW_008794710.1:572073-586178 GCF_000699145.1 Aptenodytes forsteri
AAGTTAAAGCATGTTATTAAGGGCATTGTCCAAATGCCTCTTAAACACTGACAGGCTTGGGGCATCGACCACCTCTCTGGGAAGCCTGTCTCAGTGTTTGACCACCCTCTCGGTAAAGAAATGCTTCCTGATGTCCGCTCTAAACCTCTCCTGGCGCAGCTTTGAACCATTCCCATGCGTCCTGTTGCTGGATCCCAGGGTGAAGAGCTCAGCACCTCCCTCTCCACTTCCCCTCCCCAGGAAGCTGTAGAGAGCAGTGAGGTCGCCCCTCAGCCTCCTCTTCTCCAAACTAGACAAGCCCAAAGTCCTTGGCTGCTCCTCATAGGACGTTCCTTCCAGCCCTTTCACCAGCTTTGTTGCCCTCCTCTGGACGCATTCAAGGACCTTCATTTTGCTTGTCAAATGTTTCTTCACAAGAGCAGAGGGAGCTCACAGCAAGAACAACTTGGGTATTTTTGGCTGGAACGGATTTCTGCTCTTGATCATTACTTAACCTATGGCTACAATGACCTGAAAGAAAACTCTGAGCTTAACCCATAGTTATAGTTAGGCCTCCTTACAGTACTGTGGTGGTGATGGATATTTCGTGTCCATGTTTTATTTCTTTTTGTGTCTACACTGATGAGAGAACACTATAATTTCCAGACAATTAAGCCTTTCTATAAACCCTTCTTTCCTGAAGTATACATCCAATAATTCAACTCCAAATTCTTCTACTTGGAAGTAACTATCATTCATATTGCAAAGTCTGACTTCAGATCTTTCTCTTCAAAATTTTAAAATAGATTTGAATCAAAATCAGTAATATCTCATTACTCAAACTTTATGTACATTTTAACATATGTAAATCAGATAAGCTAAAAACCTAAGGTAAACATTTTAAAGTCACAAGAGTGTACACGTGTGTATATTTCTAAAGGTATGCAAGATGACACCGTAATGCCTGAAGATGGTTACTTTTTCACAGAATCACAGAATGATTGAGGTCCAAGGGTAACTCTGGTGGTCATCATGTCCAACTCCCCCTGCTCAAGCTGGGCCACCTAGCAGGTTGCCCAGGACCACGTCCAGATGTCTTTTGAATATCTCCAAGGATGGAGACTCTACAGCCTTCCTGGGCAACCTGTGCCAGCGCTAGGTCACCCTTACAGTAAAAAAGTTTTTCCTTATGTTCAGATGGAACCTCCAGTGTTTCTACAAAACTGTATTTTTCTAGAGAACTATACAAACATTTAAATTGAACTGTCACATGACAAACTGCTGGTTATCAGCTGCCAGCTGCAAATTCCATAATTTTATATATCCACATACCTCTTCAAGCTCTCCTGAAGAAACAGGATTATCCTCGTACGTGGGGAAATGGCACCCTGCTTTACAACTGCAAAACCTGCTAGTCTCCTCACGTGGCTCCACTATTCTGCAGTTTACTTTAGAGCTCTCCATCGCCCTCCCATCTAGAGATTCTTTCATACTGCATTCTAAACAGGGATCTTGGTTTCCTACTGGCAACATCCCAGCCGACTCTTCTTGGGAATCCAATGATGTTTGTGCACTCTTCTCCATTCCAGACTTTTTTAATCTGGGAAGGAATTTTCCAGATTCAAGCTCTGATTTTCCATAATAATGCCCTTCTTTTTCTGCATCTTCTTCCAGAGGTTTGAGATCTGCTTGTGGATCCTCAAATACATCTACTTGAGAAGGGACAGCAATACCTCCCTCATCTTTTTCTGACTCAAATTCTGACTCACTTCCACCACCTGGAGAAAGTTCAGATGCAGAAATTGGGCGAAAGTGAGTCCTTGGAGAAATCCGTATAGCCCTGTACTGCGTTCGATCAACACCACATATCCTGGGGTGTAAAACCTCACTGTCTGAATCAGAGCACAGAATTGACTTAGGTTTAAAACTAGGGCTGAAAGATGCAATTCCTTCTGGCTCAAACGAACACTCTACATGAAGAACTTGTGAAAATGGATTGTTCAGGTCAAAGGAAGAGAATGAGTATTCAAGCCCTGGTTCTTCAACTTGAAAGTTACCACAAGCTCCCAGTAAGTCTTCATGGAAGATAAAAGAAAAACCCTTATTTAATCCATTATCTCCATTCTTTGATTGCTCATTCTGTTCAAATGATACAAATGGCCTCCATAATTGCCTATGACCAGGGGCAAAGCTATTACCTGGAGTCATAAAAACATCTGTACCAGCTATTGTCACTACATCAGAAGCTGCACATTGTAATAAGCTCCCTTTTGAGTGACTAGGTGGCACCACTGCCCATTCTCCATCACTGTTAAATGTTTTGAGCTCCCCATACACACCACCAAGTATAAATGAGTTTTCTTTATCCTGGTTAACATCCCAAGGTTTTGATGGTGTAGTATAGTCACCACCATCTACTTTTGATAAATCATTTGAGACAAAGGCTCTCTTCTCTAAATTCTCCTTTTGACCTTCCCAAAGATGATATTCTGATCTCTGCACTGCTTTATTGGGCTCCTGGAGGGTTTCAACTTTTGCTTCTGTATCCAAACAGCAGCAATAGTTATTTACATCAGTTGAAAACAATTCATCTTCTATTCCTTCTATTTCTACCATTGCTGCAGAATTTCTGTCTGTCATATTTGTCCAAATATCTTTAATAACCCCTGAGCTGTAGCCATCTCCATGTGGACTGCTTTCACTACACCCTTGTGTAGTTTCATAGTCTTTACTTTCTGCTTTTTGTTCTAGCTGAATACCACAGACAGATTCTAGCTTAGATTTTTTTTTGAAAATCAAAGTGGGCATTTCTCCTAAAGTTCTAGCTTGTTGCTGGCAGGTTTCTTCTGGCAAAAAATCTAGAATTTCTTCATCTACATAACTCGAAGACACTCTAGGAACTACATAATTAATATCTTCTGCATTAAATTGCGTGGATTCTTCATATGGAATATTTAAAGTCTCATTGTCTGAACGTGTTTCTTCTGAGTGTGACCATGGACTACAGGTTCTTGTTGAAAGATTGGAACAGTGTTCATTTTCATCAAAGGCACTATTTTTGGTCCATATTAGCAATCTAGACTGTGTTTTCCCAAGAATATTAGCAGTGCTACTAGAATCTGCATTTTCATTTCCCAAGTTGAGTGTTTCAAAAGAAAATGGTAAAACAGAGTTACTGCATTGCACTTCAAACACTGAAAAACAAGAGTTTATACCAGACCCTTCATTAATATCTGAAAAGAGCTCTTGATTGCCAGCAAGCATGTGTGAATTAAGCATTGTGCTGTCTAAGATGGGAGAGAATCTGATCGGAGAATCTCCTCCAAAACTTTCCCCATCTGCATCACCAGAACTAGAAGATGAACAGCACTCCCAAAATTGAGCTAAATTACTAAGGTCTTGCAAGAACCACCCTTCAGCACCAACAGAGCTGGTCGAATCTGTCCATATTGCACTTTCCCCTTGCAACTCCATTCCATCTAACACTATGCAACATTCTGCCTCAAAATCAGTTTTTTCTTTACTCTTTTGTCGAATCATATTTAAAATCCGACTCTCCCCTTGCATCGTATCTGAGGCACCAGGATCCAACATGGATTGATCAATATCCACTTCATAGAAGTGTGTTAGTTCTGACAGATGAACATCATCTAAATATTTGTCGTCCTCTGGTTGAGAACATATTGAGGTCCCAGCGAGGTCAATATCCTCATTTAGAACTGCAGGCATTTCTACAAAGTGACCATCGATGAAAGTACCTGCTGCGAGGTATGTTTTATGAATATTATTGTTGCTAATACAAAGACCGTGCACTGATTCAGACAACTCTTCTACAGCCTCTGATGTTACGCCACATACATCTTCTCTGTTGCGGTATGTAGTCTCCAGCTTGCTTTTTCTGCTAAGAGGAACAAAGTACTCTGTAATCGGCTCAGTATACCACAAGGGTTCTTCTTTATATTCCTTTTCATTTCTGCTGTCTAAATACAAATCTTTTCCATCGCTACCGCCAGCTTCTTTTCTTCCAATTTCTTTTAATGGCCTTTTACCTCTTTTGCACAGCTGTTTGATGGACCCGCTGCTACTGCTGCTACTGCTTCCGCTGTGGACTTTTCTATCAGCCTTTTCACCAGATTTCACTGAAAGCCTGCTTTGCCCATTACGCCCTTTTTTATTTCGAACCTCTCTTGTTTTGTGTCTTACTTTAATACATTTCATTGATGCCTTGTATTCACCTTGATTACCACTAGAACTTGAGCCAGCCTCACTGGATCCAGATGACCAGGAGCGAGGACGCATCTTTCCCTCAGACTTATGTCGGACTTGCTTTTTGTACAAAACAGGCTTCTCTTCAACAGTGTTGTTACTAAACTTGTTTTCTTTCTCATTTTTACTTTTCTTCTGCTGGGTTCTTTCCTGTACAGTGGCAGATACTTTATTACTTCTGTCTTTAGTTACTTCACTTTCACTATTGCAGTCCTTTGGAGAAGATGTATCCGTGCTAGTTGGTGGAGCAGTGGATGAAGATGAGGAGCTAGAGTAAGAGCATACTTTGGATTTATTCCATACAGTCATAATTTCCTGCAGGCAAACTGGCTTTTCAGAAAGAGGAGGAAATGCTTCATAGTACCTGAAAACAAAACAAAAAGGTGGCATTCAGATCATAGAACTTCAGACAGGCATTAAGATTAGAAAGTATTACTAAAACCACATCAAAACACTACCAATCTAATTGGAAAAAAATCTAGTTGTTCTACATATGCACATGCCACTCATTGCACTGTTTATCTGAATGATAACAAAGGGGCGATTAAGATAAGCTTTAAAAGTGCTTGTATTAATGTATGTTTAAAAATATACTGCCAAGTAAAACAATCCCATTTTTAGGGAGTACTAAACTTCACTGTAGACAGAAATTGTGGATGCTTAAAACAGTGAAGGCCTGACTCCAGATTTATTAGATAATGTAGCAATTTACTACAGTTGTCTTAAACATGTTTGATTTAGAGTATAAATGCGGAAGTCCTGAATTTCAGTCAGTTCAGTCCTGAATTTCAGTTTTTTAAATTCTCCTTTCTGAAACGAGACACTATCTGTTAAGTTCTACATAGTTTGACCATCCAGTTATTAAGAAAAAGGTATTGCAAAAAAAGATTAGTTCTTGAGTAGTTTAAGATGCTTAACAGCTTTGTGCAACAGGGACAAAACTAAAATACGTTTTTCTGCAATGTTTAAAGTAGTATGTGTTTGACAGTAAAGAGGTTTATACCAAATCGCATGTATTTCAATGAAAAACTATTAGAAAACATTCAGAAGTCAGTTAAGTTAAATGTACATTAGCACAATCAGTTCCCTGAAGAAGTAGCATCCATTTAGCAACACCTCTACTAGACTGTTGCTACCAATGGTTATTATTAAGAGATACAGAATCAGTCGTATCTCCAAGAGAAGTCAATGATAAAACTCCTGGGTACTTCAGTAACACTGGACTCAGGTACTTGGTAACTAGCAGACCACTTTGGTTATAAAGACTTTAAAGGTTATAAAAGAGTTTCAGTTTACCATTTCTGCAACAGAAGACAGAGTTCTGGACAAGACAGGACAAGGGGTAACGGTTTTAAACTAAAAGAGGGTGTATTTACACTAGATATAAGGAAGAAATTTTTTACGCTGAGGGTGGTGAAACACTGGCACAGGTTGCCCAGAGAGGTGGTGGATGCCCCATCCCTGGAAACATTCCAGGTCAGGTTGGACGGGGCTCTGAGCAACCTGATCTAGTGGAAGATGTCCCTGCCCACGGCAGGGGGGTTGGACTAGATGACCTTTAGAGGTCCCTTCCAACCCAAACTATTCTATGATTGTATGAACCCAGGAAGCTGATTCTCTCCCTGCAAGTCTAACGTGTCAATTAATACTGTTTTAAAGGCTTTTAATTTGTCTAGTTGACTTGGTCTTAAGGAAACTAAAATACAGTATGGTTTGAGTTCTGCATTTAGTCAAAAGAAAGCAGCCAGGACTTTGCCAGAAATTAAACTAGCCCATGGTACACCAAATGCTCGTATTTAAATACATAAGATTAACAAAAGAAGATGGCAGGAAAAAAATTTATTTCTTAATATCCACAAAACTTCAGATTCCCCACTAAGTTAACTTCACGGTGTTAAAATATGGGAGTAAAAGGAGAAAAGAGAAAAGCATCTCAGATAATAATAATAAAAAATGCATACATTTCTACTTGATCCTTTGCAGTGGGAGATAAATCAGTCTCAGGAGACAAAGAGCCTTCTAACTTTTTGTGAATCTTCTCCTCTGTTTTGGAAGAAAATTCCAAATGCTTAATAGAAAAATTAAAAATGCCAGTGTATTTTATAACAGTATTTAACAAAAAGCATCAGGACGTATACCTGTAATAGTAGTAAATTTCCATAAAACACTGTAAATAACAGAACAATTTATAGACTGGTTATTATACATAAAGAAATTACAAGTTACCACCCAAGATTCAAGTTTTCCACAGTTGTCTTGTTAAGCCCTGCAATTTTCACCAAACATGACTGGCTAGCAGCTGCATGCAACTTCATGGTTAGCAATGCCCCCACTAGGAGACTTCCTATTGGATTTTTAGTTATTTCATATCCAAATCCTTATCTCCTTGCATTGCTACATATAAAAAAAGATTTTTTAAAAAAAATCAACTATTTAACTGAATATTTTTATGAATGGTTGCATCTAACTTCTCATGTATTTCACTAAAACAAAGTACCCCTGCAGTAGTTGCTGTGCTTTGGGTGGATGTAAAGGCAAATTTCCTGTGTGAGAGGTGACTCTAAAGATTTCTGATTCTTTATATTAAAATCTGTAAAATACCAAAAAAATGCTGTGAGATACACTGATTTTACTTTTTTTCCAAAATAAGTGGTCAACATCATCTTGGCTCAGTAAGAAAGCGTCACAGCATAGCACTATGAAATACTAAGAGCTGACTAGTAATCACTGTTTAAAAACAGAAAAGGGGAATGGAAACGGCTAAAATCATGCTTTAAACAGGTAAATATTTATCCCTTATCTATTGCTATTTATACTACATGATAAGCATATTAATTTTACTCTAAGTGTCAAAGGCTGCTGCTATGTGCCTGAAGAAACATTTATGTGCCATGAACTTTCATTGGAGACACCACAATTTTATATTATGCTCCCTGCCCTAAGCCTGACAACATAAAGTCCCCATTATCATTTCCCTAAAGCCCGGAAATTTTAAGCACACCTCTCTGTGATGGCTACTTGGATGCTTTTCAGAGGAATAGCTAGTATATAACAATTTTGAGGCCAATCTACTCTTTGCAAGTATCAGTACATAAAACGAACAGAATCAAGCCTACTTTATTTTGATTTATTTTGGTGGGGAGGGGGGATGCCGAATATGGAATATTTACTAAAAAAGCAGGCATAGCTGGATTTGAACAGTTACAGCTTTTCATGAATTTGTGAATGGCTATTTCCTAGGTAAACAAAGCATACTAGTACAGAATTGCTTAAACTATTTGAATGAAATTATTCAAATGTATTTTAAAATTGCATGGCCTGTATTAAAAGCTACTGAATTAACAGCCTGCTCCCCCCTCCCACGTCTCAGAATGTTACAAAGTTGATAAATACAATATATGGCCTCAGAAGTTTAAAGATTTATTCCTCACCTTGCTTACTCTGAAGGTCTTTCAGTCTGGAGCAAAGCTCCTCCACTAACGTTTCAATCCCAGAGCTCTGCACAACAACAAAACCACAGGAGGAAAAAAAGAAAGAAAGAAAGAAAAAAAAAGAAAAAAGAAAACATAACTTACTAAAAAGAATATTCATTGTATAGGAAGACATCAATACAGTAAACATATCTTAGCAGACATATTTTTCTTTTTGCATGGTAACTACGCATTAAAAAGCAACAAAAATTACTACTAGGTATAAATCCATTATAAATACATTAATTAGAGGTCAAAATGATTCCAGGAAACACATAGATACATTCACACAACAGTTAAACATAACTTACTAAAAAGAATATTCATTGTATAGGAAGACATCAATACAGTAAACATATCTTAGCAGACATATTTTTCTTTTTGCATGGTAACTACGCATTAAAAAGCAACAAAAATTACTACTAGGTATAAATCCATTCCTATAAATACATTAATTAGAGGTCAAAATGATTCCAGGAAACACATAGATACATTCACACAGAGGTTTCAAACTACAAGTCACGCTGTTGCATTACTGTATATCCAAGGTTTTGCAAACTCTGCACTGTCACATTTATGGCACTATATCACTTAGGATTTAGCTGAGAGTCTCAGGATAAAAGTTCAAGAATCAACTGATCACTAAGATGCGTTTTAAAAAGCTATGCCTGACACTTTTGGTTGCACAATTTATACCTGTGAGAAAGGGACTGTTAAAAGGATACAGAAAATCAGGAGTGAAGGTGAAAAGGAGAACAGTATGAAGACATATACGTATAGATGGCAGTGAGGGAGAAGAAATGCTTCCACAGTATCTTCATGCAAAACTTAACCCACAGTTTTGCCAGTTTACAATGCCTAGGTTTTTTTCTTTGTAAACATTGTGTTGTTTCCTCAGGAGAGCAGAGGGAAAAATAAACATCTTATTCATCTTCCCTGTAAGCCTCTATTTTCCTCCTTTATTCCTCCACGTAAACCTTCCATACACTCAAGCTCCCTTTTAAATCCCATCTCAGTGTTATTCTCACATGCTTCTGCTTTTACTATCTGCCTAGACTTGCAAGCAGTTCTAGATAAAGCAACAGCACCGGAACAGCAAAATACTGAAAAATAAACACACACACACACAAAACAGTACAATATACTACCAACTGGCCCACAGGAGAAAACCCTGTGCTATTCTAATGGAATAACAGTTGAATTCCAGTCAGCGAAATACTAAATACCAAACTACAGACTGAAATGACCATTCCTGTTGGAAGGAAAACTAGGTGAGGTGGGTACCATGTAGATATTCGTGTTCTTTGTATTTCGATGCTCAGGGATCATGCTTGGAGATTACACTTTGCACTTTCCATAACTGCAAACAGAAGGCTGGAATCCCAGCTAAAGGCAGCAATCCCAAACAAGTGAGGAGGATGCAAGAATTCCCCTGCACATTACCATGCAGCTGGGAAGGGTAACGAGGCAGAACTGTGCAGCTTCTTGTATCCTATGCACAGTTTCCTCAATAACAACTCCAGCGTCTTGTCCCCATCATACTTGGAGATTCTGAGACGTATACAAACCTCCTCCAAAATTATCTCATCTTCTGAATTTGACATGATCTTGTGTGCATACAGTCATGGAATATGCATTCTCTCCAAAGGTAACGCAGATCAAATATCAAGTTACAGAAAAGCAGAAAGAAGAGTTTGATTTGCTGTGTCACCATGGTGCTATAAAGATTTCATTTTTCCAAAATCTAAGAGTTTCTCCTCTCTCCTGATTACAGACTAGAAATGGCTGAGAAATGTGAATATATGTTGCTAAATCACAAGAAAATATTACACAACAGGGAATACTAATTTATACAGTGAAACTAGCTTGTTTATTTCTGTCAGAAACACACACTTGAAAAATCATATACTGAAGCAATGACTTTTATGCTAACTTCTAAATTTTAATTATTTGCAGTCAAGTGAGAAAGCAATTTTCTATTCCTAACTGCATTGCTGCACTGAAGTGCTAAATATAAACCTTTATGCCACATACTTAACTGAGGATGACTTAGCAATATTAAACTTTAGAAGGCATTTCCTATAGCAGTATATTTACCAACATAAATTAAATTGTTTAGAAAGAACCAAGCAGCACAGTATTATGGACAAACCTATGTAGTTGTTATAATCGTCACTTTATGCCTATACGATTCCTGACTCCCCCTCCTCCCCCCAAAAGGGCAACAGAGGAGGAGCTGGCCTTGTTTTTGCTTAGCTCTCCGAACTGTCTGATCAAACGGACACCTGTAGCAAATACTCAAAATTTAAGGAATATAGATTCACTTCCTTAATTATAACATCATGTCCAAAGAAATCCCCCAAACCGGCAACAATATGCTCACCATTACACCGAAGAAGTGAAAACTTTTGGAATCAAACGCTTCATTTCCTCCTGTACCATGAAACTAATACTTGAGTCAGCTGACACGCTGCATGCTGTCCTGCATAGCACGCTGATGCAGCTAGCGCTAGCTTTAAGAAAAAAAAAAAAAAGGGGGGGGGGGGCACTGTGCAGGATGCCAAGTCTCTAGAGACCACTTGCTCAACCTCTTACTGCAGTATATAAAAACAAGCTGCAGACTTAATGTAATGAATGCCTCAGCAATTATTTCGTATATGACAGTGTTGTTCTCTGAATACACGATTTAGTTACTGTATTTTTTCATTGTTTAAGTTAATGCATTGTAGTTGCAGCAACCCCACTGCCAGACAGTAAGATATTCCAGGCACTGGCTTGGTTCAATAGGACACATCAGTTAACGAAATTAGGTGATCTGCCTGAACTGCTTTGCTTATGTTCAAATTTAAAGACAGTCCCCAAATAGTACAAATACTGGAGCACCTTAAAAACATTTTTCAACATGGAAGTGCCTAATTATGATTGCTTTTGTGATTCCAACACAAAAGGCTTAAATCTCATTGTTATCTGTAAGATTATTTAAACTACTGACCCAGATTTCTACTAACCCTTTCTCTCATTCAAACTACAAAGGGCAGCACATCATTTTTTTAATTCATATTTTTCATTTTACATAACAAAACTTCTTCCACAACAAAACCACATTTTATTCTGTTCTACTGTTTCCAACACATTTCTATTTTCTTCCCCTGCCTTAACTTAAATCCAGTTCCATCAAAAGTCATTCTTTTTGGCTTTTCATCAGCTGGCTGAAGCAAGGGAAGGATTACATAAAGGATAGGTGTTATGTTACTGGCATAGAAGTGACCGTGCTAACAGATAAATTAAGCTTCTGAACTCAGCCAGCATGAACAAGAACAGTCAATCTGACTGCTGGAGTTACAGGACTCTAATAGCCAGTGTCTTGCTTACTGACCAACATGACTCTCTTCAGAGCCAAATTAATGTAGTTCTGCATAATGTGGAATGAGAGCAATTAAAAATGAAACAGCAAAGCTCACACACATTTTTATATATATAAAAAATGTTGGGGGGGGTTCATATGTGTATATATATGCGCGTGTGTGTAGTGTCAAATCTTGAATCAAAGATCTTTTTAACATGCTCTACTTTGGAAGTAGAGCAGTCAGAAATGACAAGTAGTAACTCATTAGCTTAAAGCAACCCAATTGCTTTTGTACATACATTCACACCTCTGCATAGCTAGAGAAAATGTTCCCGGAAGATATCAAATCTATACATTTAGTTACTTCTGAAATATTTTTATAAATTTAAAATAATCAGTTTAGTTAATTGTGAACCATGTACAATACTAGGTACACTAAATTCAGATCTACTAAAAACTGTTGCCTATGTTAACAGTGGGCACTGGCTTCTATGTTCTGAGAGTTTTTAGTAAGAAGCTGTGAAACATTAGCTCCTCTCAAACACTTGACCAATCACTTTAATTCTTGTTGACATCCATCTCTGCTAGCAGGTTACTTCTGAATGTTGCAAACAAGCACTGCGCAGTCACCACCCAGGAGATTTAAGTTTTTCCTGAATTGGATCACAAATGTTCATGCACCACTACTATTTCACATAGTTATTCTAGGGAACTGAGGATAGCATTGGTCAGCAAAATTTTTTGTTTTCACTGACCTTTCACCCCTTCCTGTCACCCAGTAATGATGTCTAGTTATGGCTCTCGTACTTCCATCCAAAAAAATGCCATGCAAATGTATACTTTGTTCTACAGATCTGCACATATGCAATAGCCAAAAATTCTGGACAAAAAAGGAGAACAAAGTTGTGATAGCCAGTATTTAGAATGAGCTTTCCACATCTGACATACCATAAATATATACACAGAAACTAAAAAATTCCATCAGATTATACAACTCAAAGGGAAGGGTTGGTTTTTGGGGGTTTTGTTTTGTGAGTGTTTCTTTTTTTTGCTTCTAGCCTAAGGTAAGTTAATAGCTTTCCTCCAGGAGGTTTGAACTGTGTACTGTGAATATTTCCTAAACATGGCTTGTTACTTCAGGCCTGTAAGGTCACGAGGAAAGTTCCTTGTTCCTCTTAGAGCTTTTTGAAAAGACAAAAGCATTACACTTCATTTTACTTTAACAACTAAAATATTCACTCATTTGCTTTTAGGTTTTTGAGAGCTTTCTAGCTTATACTTTTAAAACAAATCCTCATTTCACTTTCCCAGATGCACAGAATTGTTTAGGTTGGAAAGAACCTCTGGAGATCATCTAGTCCAAACCCCTGCCGAAGCAGGATCAGCTAGAGCAGAATACAGATGCTCCTTTCACAGATACAAGTTCAAACAATCAAGAAATTAAAGAAAATCAATATATTCATAGTTTCAAATCATTCTTTTAACAGGTCATAGGACTCCCCAGTCAGAGATGAAACTCTGACTGATTTCTTGGCATGTAGCCTGTCACCAAGAGCAGGATTAGGAAGCTGTTCTATATGAATCAGCTGTTAAGCCACGTGAACTGAATAAGGCACAAAATATGATTCACTGCAACCACACATCTATTTCTATATTTTGTAGGATGATGAGAGCTAGATAAAAGTCTAGGTTTTCATTTTCTAACATTCTGATACAGTATAATTCATCTGGTTACAAGTACTCTCAAAAGAGGTGCTCAAGAGATAGAAAGAACAAAAAAAGGGCTAAAAAAAAATCCCTAACCCCAAGATCATCACTAAATAAATAAATGAATGAATAAATAAATAAATCCACCAAAACAGCAGCCTCCCTGGGGTGTTCATTCCAGGTGGAGTTCAACGGAATAAAACAAGGTTCTAGTCTGCATTATGGGATTTTCCTCCAGTATAGTAAGGCGGATGACACTAAGAAACATTTAGAGTGTATTTGTACAACATCTTTTTGACTCTTCAGTAGTGGGAACATAATTAAATCTTTATCTTTTCACTTGAATACATAATGATTTACAACAAAGACATTGGACCAGTCAGAAAAACAAATTATATTTATTAACTTCTCTTTTGGGGCTCATGAATACTTGATCCAAGTCATCTTCAATAGATGTGTGACCTTAGAATATCAATTCCCAAGCAGACAAACCGACTTAATATCACAAAAATCCAATCTCAAGCAATACAAGAGCAACAGCTCTTCAACAAGCAGATAAAAATACTTTCCTGCAACTCTCTCAGTCCTGTCTTCTGTACTAAAACAGCGTTAGGAAATGTAAATCACATACCTAGGATCAGACTCAGATTTCAGAGCTGTAATTCACTACTTCACACCACACATTCCGAGAAAGAGAAATAATAGCATTATTTACTAATGCTAGATAAAAGAGGTCAACTACCAGCTCAAACTAACTTAAAATGAACACACTATCCCTAAATGTAGGTTACTAGAGCAGTTAATCTGACTTCTGTTATTTAAAACGTAATTCTTGTAGCTCCCTCCTGTAGCAGGCTACACTGAGATAAAAGTTATCCCCCCAAGAACAGATAATGCCTCTCTAGAAACTATTCTTCTTGATTATTATTCATCACTTATAAACAAACATGCTGACTTCAAAGCCACGAAAGACTTACTATCCTTGTAAGCAGTGCTGCGGTGAGATTTCACTTAATCACAGTACTTCAGCTTGCAGATGCTGAAATGTTCTTATCTATATTATCAATGAAATGGGAGAAACTTTTTAAAGTGTGTTCCCACCAATTATGCAAAAGTTATTTTCTGCATCAAGTGAAATGCAGAAAGGACACTTGAAATTTCCTCAGTAGGTACTCTGCCATATTCCCTGTATTTCCCCTGTACTTGGCACTGGTGAGGCCACACCTCGAATACTGTGTTCAGTTTTGGGCCCCTCACTACAAGAAGGACGTTGAGGTGCTGGAGCGTGTCCAGAGAAGGGCAACGAGGCTGGTGAAGGGTCTGGAGAACAAGTCTTA
>NW_008794710.1:586229-588388 GCF_000699145.1 Aptenodytes forsteri
GCGATAGGACGAGAGGAAATGGCCTCACGTTGCGCCAGGGGAGGTTTAGGTTGGACGTGAGGAAAAATTTCTTTACTGAAAGAGTGGTTAAACATTGGAACAGGCTGCCCAGGGAAGTGGTGGAGTCCCCATCCCTGGAAATATTTAGAAGACGTGTAGATGAGGCGCGTAGGGACATGGTTTAGTGGGCATGGTGGTGTTGGGTCGACGGTTGGACTCGATGATCTTAGAGGTCTCTTCCAACCTTAATGATTCTATGATTCTATATTCATTGAAGTCTGCTTGTGCATATGACAAGAATTCATAATGGGCTCCAATTAAAATTTTTGGTGAAAATGATTATTCTAAATTAAGGGAAATTATAATCTAATAACATTGTTCTGTGATGATACACAAGGCATTATTCAGGAAAGCTCTGTAACCGACTTCTCTGGCATATTCATGGCCATGGTTGTGTATCTGAAAGATAGTGCCGCCTTCTCTGTCCAAGACGTGCACATGCAAACAGTCTTCTCTGACTTATCAGAGAAGCTGCTGGCGAGAGAATTGCCTTGCCCCATTTTGCTCCCATTATCACTGGGAGTACACACAAGGTGAAATAACTTTCAATCATACCAAACACCTACTTTCAGCCTCCAAGACAAAATGATCTATACTATGGGAGATACTTAAATACAAGAAATACAAGATAAGCATTAATTTACTTTTACTGGCTTGATGTAAACTGAGAAACGAATGCCCAAAAAAAGTGATGAAGCAACTTCTGTGTAGACTAAGCTCCCACAAAGAACTTCTCCAGTTCGATATATACTTTTTCTATATAGAGAAAAATCATACAAAATTTGGAATAATTAAAACTTTTGTCAACTTCTATTAAAGTTAATATTATACACAGGGTAGCAGCTTCAGTAACCTGACAAATCAGGTATGTGGTATTATGAATATCTATTTAAATGCCAAAGTCATAAGGAAAAAGGAATTGATTTACTGTAATTATTTTAGTCTGACGGTTACCTTGGCAAAGCAAATTCACTTCAATTTCTATATGGTATCTGAAGTTATAAAACACAGGCTAATATAGTTTGCCAAATTCAGTACCACATAGCTTACTTATTATACAAATGGAGAAAGGAAAACTTTTGAAGCCAATGGATTTGATAATAGAGAGCCAATACAAATTCTCTTAAACCAATACAAATTAAATTATCATAGAAAAACAATGACTGGTTGGAAATGATAAAACCCTATGGTGCCTTCTCACAGAAGCAGCTGAGTGACATCAGTCCTAACTTGATTTTATTTTTCAAAACATACATCTTGTCTAAAATTCTTCTTAGCTCCTTAAAAATTTTAAAATCCTTTCCTAAATAATGCTGTGTGTTTTAGGAACAGCTAGTATATCCCTTTCCAGAAGGCCAACTGGATACAACCCAGAAGAAAGATAATATTCACTGGTTTTGTGAAGTGTTTTGGCATTTCCTGGAAAAAAATTCTGAACAATCATCCTCAGACGCACAGAAATGCTTACTACTGAGCTAGTCAGGATATATGCTTTAAAGAAGCATTACAGTTGTTTTGGAACCTTAACTTCATTTTTTGCTTTAATAAACTCAGACTTTTCAACAGCAACTTCAGCATTTCATCGTTCTGATTTGTTAAGATGGCTTTTACACAACTTGCTTCATTCTTGTGCTGTCCTTTATCTTTACATTAACAGTGTTCATCCTAGCACTTTGTTACCCTCCTTACGGGGCTTTTTGACTAACGTTTTTCACTTATTTTTAAAAAAGTCAAAAGAAGATTGGGCGCTTTCTTTACACATCTCTTGTTTGTGTCACTTCTAGTTATACAAAGATGCGTAAGTTAAATCACTTAATAAACCATCTAATGTTTACTAGCTGATTCCCTGGTACCTCAGCATAGTGGTCAGTGTATTACCTAATTAATATTGGCTTACATAAGAGAAGCAGAGAAGAGCAGAAATCAATCAGTGATTAAAATGAATTTTAAATAATCATAGAATCATTGAGGTTGGAAAAGACCTCTAAGATCATCGAGTCCAACCGTCAACCCAACACCACCATGCCCACTAAACCATGTCCCTAAGCGCCTCATCTACACGTCTTTTAAATACCTCCAGGGATGGGGACTCCACCACT
>NW_008794710.1:588754-616044 GCF_000699145.1 Aptenodytes forsteri
AGACTTGTTCTCCAGACCCTTCACCAGCCTCGTTGCCCTTCTCTGGACACGCTCCAGCACCTCAACGTCCTTCTTGTAGTGAGGGACCCAAAACTGAACATAGTATTCGAGGTGCGGCCTCACCAGTGCCGAGTACAGGGGCACGATCACTTCCCTACTCCTGCTGGCCACACTATTTCTGATACAGGCCAGGATGCCATTGGCCTTCTTGGCCGCCTGGGCACACTGCCGGCTCATGTTCAGCCGGCTGTCTAGTTAATCTGGCATCCTACATAAGAAGAAAAGAAATATAGTCCCTGCGCTATGGGCTCCACAAGCCCTTTTGCCTCAGTTCTCGCACATCACTATTGCCAAGTGCAAGACAGATTATGCAATAGTGCCTTGGTCTAACTGGCACCCAGATACCATAATCTTTGGAGACTACAATAGTTGGCCAGAGTAACCCATCAATAAAAATATGCTCAGATGTGGAATCATAACCAATTGATTAATTTGGCCTGATTAGGAGCTTATTTCTTCAAATAAATTTTATGTGCAGAACTGTAGTAACTGCATGGAAAGTTTGACAGTTCTGCACTTAGATCAAGAAAGATGACAAATGCTAAGAAATTTTCAACAGAATCTTATTTTAGACACATCTCAAATTTGTGCTGAAAGCAAGGTACGTTTGAGAATAAAAGATTACCATTTCAAGTTTTTAACAACACTGTTCACTAGAGCCACACTTGTTCCTGTACTCCCATATGATAATACAGATATGAGAAGGGTCATATTCCCCCCTCATAATTCAAAGCAAGCGAAGCCAGTGCTCCAAACAGCGTGCCCACACCTGACTGCATTTCAAAGAAATTACTGTTACGAAGTTTCACTAATTATGTTTCAGTGTTACCTCCAAGCAGTAACCTCTTAGAACAGTGGGATGGAAGGCACTGTTTGCTTTTGTCAAATATATTTGAGCAACGCTCTTTCAAAATCCATTATGGAATCTACCAACCAAGATATTCTTACTTTAACATGATGTACACTGTGTCATGTGGCAGTTAGCGGATTTTGAGAGCCTGGTTAGTTCAGAAATGGACCACATTGCCTGAACCCCATTAGGACATGCCTTGAGAGCATTAGTCACTAGCAATGTCTCAGCATGTGCTGTGGACCAGCTTACGTGAAGTGGCCACCTATAGTCAGAGAAGGAAAGAGTCCGGGAGATCTGGTTTCATCAGCAGAAAGATACATATGAAGTAGTCTCCTCTCCTCATTCTTAAAATGTCCTCGTACAGTTCAGCGGAATAAAGATACACCGATTGCTTTAACTAAAACTCTAGCACCATCTTGGGGTGGAATTTCACTGTAATACTACAAGTGTTCGGTGAATGAACTATATTATATAGGAACTGCAATAACACAGCTGAAAACCTCCTTACTCTATTGAGCAATGCAACCTTTAGCAGAAAACTAGTCAGTTGAAAGGTAATTAAGCTTGGATTTATGACCGATGGACAGGCATCATGAGTAATTTCAGTATTATTAGTAGGAAACATACCTACTGGAAAGTCTTACATGTATCAGTCTCAAGTAACCTCTAATTCCATTCTTGCGCAGACAGTATCCATCTTGCAGAAATACAACACAGGTGAATTTCTAAACTCTTACTTTTTTTAACTAAACTGAGTCTCAAAGATACTGCTTTCTGTCTTGTTACTGACAAGTTTCATTATTAAAATCCAAAATAGTTTACAGACAGAGAATTAGGAGGCTTTCTTTTAAAAAAAAAAAAAAAGCAAGCATCTCAGAAACTATACACATCAACAAACTGACCTTCTTAGTTTTAGGTGTACCAGACAGGAATTAAAACAACAACAAAACCACTAACAAAAAAAAGTCATTTAGTGCCGACAGAAACAGCTGGTTTTACTTAAAATTTGAGGCAGTAATTTCAGGATAAAATTTCTTATTTTCTTTAAAGGACTTTTACATAAATACTTCCCAGTCCTAAACAGTTGGGGTTTTTTACACAACATTTCATTAGAATGGATACCTTTGCTAGTTAATTGTAAACCAACATTTTAAAATTTCTTCTACAATTCAGAAGAATAAAAATTAAGATGAAGTCTCTATTCAAGGTCAATATTAACAAGCTTTTTAAAATTTGAACAATTCTTCAGCACATCTTTGAACGGCTATTTATACTCCATTCAAGTGTTTGGAAAAAATAAACTTTAAAACTGCAGTAAGAATAGCAATTGATTACTACATTAAAGTACTTGTCTTAAAAGTTCTCACCATCACTCTGTCTTCATTTTCTGGCAAGTTGCAACGTACTTACATTTTCTCTGCTTCTGACTGCATCAAGAGCATCTGCAGCTAAAGATTCATACGAATATAGACAACTTGAGACACCAAAATGCTTGTCACACAAAAAATACTGTCCTCAGAACATACATACATTAACAATTTGCATTTTTACATATACCAGATAGTATCTGTCAAAATCAGGCCTCCTCTCACAAAAGAACTTAGTCCACAACATGCTTTGCCGCTGCAAGACACAGTGATGCAGAGCAGTCAAAAGACTGCAGCTTCCCTGACCTGTCATACTCCATAACTTAGGAAATGTTTTAGAAATAAACACCAAACCGTAGGCTTTTTGAAGTCAAATGTTTGTTTTCTGCACCATAAAATTATAACTAAGTCTTGGATTTCTGTCTCAGACTAGTGTTTTACAGCATTACTCTTTTTAATAAGAGACAAAAAACTGAATTCAAACAAAACTAAGCTGCCAAATAAAGTACTCCCTAAGAATGAATACTATGTGAATGAAAATCCGCAAGAGACAACATTTCAAAATATTTATTTCAACCATTAAATGAAAGATTGACAAAACAGTGTTTACTGTTATCAAGTCAATTTTCATCTAATCTATTTTATGACTTCCTCTCCCCATCAAGCATCTTTCTGAAGTGATCACCCAATTTTAGGGCCTTTGATTACTGGTAGTGGGGAGGACGCAGACTATCTGCAATTTCTCAACATGTTACTGGTTTAAGTAATTAAATATAAACATCAAAATTATGGTACCTGGATCTCTCTCATTTCCTATGAGGGTTAGAAAAGTTATTATTAACCCTCAATACCCTTTCATCCTCTGCACATTTTTCCCCCTAAAATAGATCAGGCTGCAGAACCCTAAAATCTTCATTTAATTGTCTCCCTATTTTGTTTTTTTTTTTTCCTTTGTGTGTGTGTACACATACATGTGTGTATACATACTCTTTCTACAGACACACACAGGGTAAACATTCTAACCATTTCACTTAAATACAATTTTATTTAAATATACTTAAGTTTAAATACACTAAGACTTCTTTCGATTACTCCCAGTAATGGAGCTACCTCAACCTTGCTTGCTTTGCTCCAATGCTAAGGTTGAAAGAAGAGGTTAGGCTGCAAGAGCAAGTGTTCCATATCTGTGTGAGGATATTGGTATTTCTGTATTCACCTACTTTGAAAAAAGGATCACAGAAGGATAGCAAAACTATAAGCAAGCTCCAGAACTGCCCATGTGAACTACTGCCAGACCTATTGCAAGAAGAAAAACCTGTGAGAACAAAGCTGCTAGTTGACATATTTATGAAGATCCTAATGAACACATCCAACTTCTATCTATTTGACAAAAAAAACTCTACATTTTCAGATGATTCAGAAAACAATTTAAAAAAATTCAAGTGGCATTGGAAAAAAGTATTTATTTGTATCTCAACAGTTTTTATAAACGCTCTTCACTCACACACCACTAATTGTCAATTCTGGCTACAGTTAACAGAGTATTATCTTTTTCTGGAGATGAAATCATGAACATTGCATGGGGCAGCTTGAATGCCTCAGCAGAAATAGTATTGTGACATCATGTTTCACAGTCCAAAAACTACTGATTATTCCCATCAGATTAGCACACAAAGTACAGAAACCAGCCAACATAGGAAATATGTTTGAAAAGCAGAAAGAAAAGATATTTTAAAGTAACTTTTAAGGTATCACTAGCATCAAAGCAGGATCACCCTTCCCCCCAACTCCAGGGAAAAAAAAACCCACCAACCCCAAAACCAACTATATTTCTCTCTTATGCAGTACAAGTGTTAAACTACCTACAGAACAGCTTTAAGTAATAACTTTCTGTTTTTAAAAGGTTTAAAGGTTCCACCCTGTGTTTGAAAATACATTAAAAAATTATAACCTACAATTTCATTAAAGACAACAAATGTGCAAGCTGAATTATCCAGGCATGCAAGAGAAGTCAAAATAGCCCTGAAATAACACAAGTCTACAGGTTGTAGATTATAGGTTAATGTCGAACAATAAAAAACGGACAAGGTGGCAGGAGTCGAAGGAGGAAGTTACTTGTTCAGTGTTTCAGATCACACATCTTTTTATGCTTTCAAAACTCCAGCTGAAGGGTTTCTTCCCTTCTTCTTCTGTTTTAGACTATACAAAATTTCAAGTGGAGGCAGACCAGGGATTATTAATAGATTTACCTCCTTCCTTTTTCTTTTCAGCTGGATTTCTCTGTATGATATAAATTTAGTTCTAAGTGATGCTCCTTGATTTTCAGCTATGTGAAGATGCATCAAGAGAATAATTTATAAAGCTAAAAATCAATCATCAGTATTCTTGTGGTCTACGTATGAGACTACTACTTTTTGTTGTTCATAAAATGAGTATACAAAGATAGTCATATCCTCAAGAAAGACATTACTTGTTGCAATTATTTCTTCATATTTGCTTCATATTTAAATTAACTTTTACTGTAGTCAGAGTGCTGACCTCAATATTCTGTAACTGTAAGAGCAGAGCAAATTACCAACAAAATTATATTTTGCATCACTTTGTTAGGATACTAAGTAATGGGAAAATGGGAGTTCAGAAAACTCCCAATTAATCAATTAGCACTTTAGTAACTGAACAAATGCTCAAGTAGCTTCACAAACAGTAAGTATGATGGCAATGCTGCTGAAGGTGGTGGTGGTGGGAATAACCACACAAGTCAACCCCACTTCCTTCACTATCCTTGGCCACATAACTTCCCCGCTCTTACTGGCCCAAGTGTCCATGCTACAAATCTGACCAGGAAACCTCTCTGGGTTAACACTTCCTCCACCCCAACCAGGTTAATCTCAGGAAACTGATTCACTTTCCCAATTCAGTTCCCCACACAGCCACACAAATGCTTGCGCAAGCACAAACTGTGACTAGGAAGCTGTATGGAGCAATAATGCAACCAAGCTGCACAGCCGGGGTAGAGTTTCTTCTCACAGTAGTGACAGATCAGACTATTTCTAGTTCTGTAAACTAAAAGATAGACTTTCTCATTTCTGCTGTCTGAAAAATCTCCCTGGAGAGCTTTCATTGACCTGTGCTACAGATAATGTTTTCTTTTTAAATATTTCCTTCGACGTCTCTCCCTTTCTCCACTTTTCCATTGAGCTACATGGTATCTGCTGCCTCTGGTATCTTCCTTCAACCTGTTGCCTTCACCTCTCCTCACCTTCTCCAGTCAGTGCACTTCAACTCCACTTCCACTCAGTGATGTAATCTGGTAAGTGAACATTTGCTACTATACATTGCATTTTATTTAGCAATTTTGGATTACACATACAGCATGGACAAAGCAAGATGGCTTTCTGGCCAAATATTCCATTCCTTGCTGCTCACACACAACACAAAGTAAATTTAGAATTTTAAGAAATATCTTTATGCAAAGCTTTGTGGTAATTTCAACACAAACTGGTGCATTGCAACTGTCCCCGACAAGAATAGGTGAGGACTTATAGATAGGAAAACATGACACTACATAGTACAGAATCTTTTGTGAAATCTTGCTGCCATACAGAGATTTCATAATTTCCTAAAGAAAAATAGAGAACTCTCAGAGAACTCCTGGGGAACTTGCATTTTAAGAAGCCAGACATTAAGAGATAATCATCACAAGCTAAATATATCTAACACAAAGAAGGACATAAAGTCTTAAGAATCTATTAAATAGTCCAAACTTACTTCGTCAGAAGCAGAGCGAAGACACTGGACAGCAGCCTGTTTTTTCATTTCCTCTAGTGTTAGATCAGAGCACTTTTTCTTACTCTTTCCCCATTTCTTGTAAGCTCCCTTTTCCCAGCCCAGGAAGATGTCATTCTCCTAAAATCAAAATAAATAAATTACATTATTTAAAATACATTAATATCTCAGTACTACAGCAGAACAGGACTACAAATAACATACTGTTCAAAATAAAAACAACCTCATCCTATCTACTAAAAACTACTTTTGCCAAATTAAAGATTAGTTTGATTATAGAAAACTTGCACTTACTATTCAGAAAAGCACATATATTTTTCACATGACAGGGAGGCTACTCACACTTCACTGCAATATTTTCCAATTGCAAAGCCTATCCATAAAGATCATTTTATGGCCAACTTGTGGTTGAATGTATTACTGTAATTTACACAAAATATGTTAGAGAGTTTCACTGATCTCTGAAATAATAAGGATGAAAAGCAAGTAGTTCAGAGTTGGGATCAAACTTAAGAGAAAGCTAAACAAGCCAAAAGAAGAAAATGCAATGTTAGATCCCAAAGCCTTCAACTCAGTCTCACAATGAACATCATTATGACTAGAGATAGCAGTGCCTATCTTGAAATGAACCTGAACTAATTTCAGAAGAAAATTAGACACTGTGGGTGGGGGTGTTGGGTTCTCATACATGTAAGAACGTTTAGTTAAGAACAATAAAATCAGAGTGCTATTGTATTATATGTAATAATCTGAAGATATGTAGCATTGGTTTTATATCGCTTTTCAGAATTTACAAAATTTATTATCAGACTTGCTTATTCTTCACTGTCCACTCACATATATACACATGATTTCCCATGTACATCTCAGAGAAAAATTTTGGCTACCAGGAAAATAATCTTGAACGTCTTTTAATGTACGCTGGTCTAAATCACCTTCTTCAGAGAGATCCACAAACACCTGATGCTTTTCAACATACCTGTTTCAACCTTTTCAACATATCTGTTACTGCTTCCAACAAAATCCAGGCTAAGGCCTACCCTCATTTAAAACACAGCTTCAAAATGAAGTAAAAACAAGTTGTCAGTGAACGTAGTCGTCTCTGTGCAATCACAGAATAAGATGGGAAAAAAAGGGGGTGAAGAGGGACCAGTGACCTTCAGAAGCAGCCATTGAAATGGCCGCTGTTCATGATTTTACATGACCGAGTCCTTCAGGAAAGACTGGAGCAACTTGTTGAATTTATTTCTTAAAGTCTTATTTGATCATCAAAGTGGAGAAATGGATTTAATTCTGAAAGAACAAAAAGCTACCAGTCACCCTGTTTTTCCTTATACTTGTGCAAGATGCCAGTGGTTCATTTAAAACGAGAAATTTGAACAGGCTACTGTTCTGTTATTAGAAAGACTAACAGAAAGAAATAATAGAAAAAAATAAGAAAAATAAAATTCTCAGAAAACAGGTTCAATAGAATGTGCCAATCTACACTCCATTTTTTTTAAAATAAATTCATAAGTGTCTTCCAAAATTTTAGTTTATATATTTCTTTATATACAATGAGGCTGTAGAGCACTCTAACTCTTCCCAATATACACGTGAAAGTATACAAACTGATGAGACCCACCTACCCCTCATCAGCTTCTAAAGCCTGGCCTGCTCATCCACATGAGCACAATTACGAATGAAAAAAATACATACCCACTTGTAATACGTCACTCAAAATGAAAATCCAGGCACACCAGCAAATGCGCACTGGGTTAACTTCATTTATTCTGCTTTTAGGTGAAAAGTTGATTAAGGCAACATCTACACTAGGAAAACGCTACCAAAATGCTAAAGTACTTTGTTTTATCTATGCCGACAAAGCTTTGCTTTGTACTGGTACGTTACAGCTAACCTCTGCAAGAGCAGCTTTACTAGCCGTATACGTTAGCAGTCTGTCAGCAGAGCAGTAAGAACCTTCATGCTTACAGAAATTTATAAAGCGTTTCATGCTGTTCTCCACACACATAATTTGAAAGATATCTGACACTCGTCTACAAACTTTGATTATTTTTCCATTTTTAAAAATTTAATCCTTGCAACAAATACCCAATTTTTTAAATGGGGAAAGGGAGACTGAATGGAAGTCTCTCTCAGGCACCCACCACAGAGCTGCGTGTATCACGGTCTCATCCCTCCTTCCAGAGTAAGCATGTTGTTCGGACGCTCTGGGAACAACACAGCTCATCTTGTAGGATGCAGTGATTGAGGACAGAGCTCCGGTAGAATCCTCTCCTCCTTTCTACCTCTTTAGACAATACACTGAAAATTTGTTTCTAAACATACGGTTTTCAGTCACACCTGGCTGCCGGTGCTTCACACCACCACTTTTAAGTTTTATAGGAAAAAAAAACTGTTGAAAACTTGAGGGTTTGAATTTTTTTTCCTGGACAAACTCGCTAATTTTTTAGCCTCAGATTTTACAAGATTAGCAAACACCATGGATTACAGCTACTCCACATAAAATTTTGAAGTTTAAAATCCTCATGTAAACTACAATATTTATCAGCACTATATATGTATTTGATATAGCCTAAATTTATTGAGGACCTTGCACTTTCTGCACACAATTCAAACACCACACCCATAAAACACTACAGAACAGTGAAGAAAAATCCTTACACATAATTCTTGCGTTATAATCTATCAGAACCACTCTGAATCAATTACAAAATAAAAAAAGAAGAAAAAAAAGTGTTACAGTAGAATGGCTAAAAACCAAGAAAATGTCACATAGCCTAGAGAATGAGTTTGTAGAACCTGAGTTATGAAACACAAAGCGAGTGGAATTCTGCTTTTACGATGACTAAATTAGTAAAAAAAAAAAAGACAATCCAGTAGTTTCAAATGGTTTAAATTAATCTCTTGCTTTTTTCCCCTGCTTTTTTTTTTCCCCTTTGTCTCCAGTGGTCAGGAGCCCATTAATAGGTTCACTCCTCAGACTGGAAAATATTAAGTCCATGACAAACAGGAAAGAAAGCAGTTTAACAAAACATTCTGTATGCATGAAGGCAAGTAAGCTAGTTACTTCACATGGAAAGAATCACTAAAGGGCTTCTGTTCTCTTCAGCTATTAGATGCCTTCGTTTACTTTTGTTTCCTAACAGAACTAGAGATCATATGATAATGCTTATTTTAAGGCAAGAGCTCTACCGTAACTTTGAATTTTCATAATTCTGTTCAGTGGTCTCCGAACGTTTCATAAAAGCAATGCCACCCCAAACTTACAGATTTAAAAAGTGTGCTTACACACAGAAGGAAAAATTGAAATTTGGCTTACAAAATTCTAATGTTTAAAACAGACGACCACTACTTTAATTTTTAAGGGACGACCACCCAATATAAAATAAATACCAACAGGAAGCTGAGGCCACCTGAATATTGGAAAAATTCAAGTTTGACTATCTAAACTGCTATTTAAACATCTGTTTTTCAGAGTCCTATTGTACCTACCTACTACATAACTAGATGATTTCATATTAGAGATTTTTAATTGTAAAGACACTGAAAGTGCAAAGTTTCATGACAAGAATAACTTAAGAACCATAAATGTGGCTAAAGAAATGTTGGTAAAGTATCTATTCTTTATGCTAATGCTGCCTCAAGAAATCCAGTATTTGGAGTGCTTAATTCAATCCTGAATTAATATCCAGGCGCAAATTTTAGAAAGAGATTTCTAAATTGTTTCTCCGGCTCAACTACACAAAAGCAGCAATTCCACCGCTCCCCTCCACCCTACCAAGAAATTGGAGAAGCAAAAGAAAAACCCGTTTGGTAGCGATTCTTCTTACTTTAATTTGTTATAAAGATAATAGAGAAATACCTACTATCAGTAAGACAACAAATGTGACACCTTGTGATAAGACAGAAAGAAAATTGTTTTGAAGCTTATAGTCTACATAAACGAAAAATCAGTTTTAAATACTTCAAGAACCTTGCAGGAACTACCCTTATTTCATAAAAGCTGGAGTCAAGTTCACTGATGCAGAAACACTAGATGACTCAAGGTCCCAGTTTCTATTCAGGTAAGTAAACAGGCTTAAATTTTGTCTTATCAGCAGAACACACAGGAAAGGAATCAGATTTAATAACCTGATCAACAAACTCCCCAAATGGGGAAATCAAATCAGCAGAAAAACATTTTAAAAAAAAATCAGATTTTTTTTTCTTAAAGTAAGTTCAGAGAAACTGATTCCCTGAGATTCTCCCTGTGTAAATGCACTACAGATTGATTTAGATACACACTAAGATGAACAAATATAATGTATATCAAGTTTTCAGATAATGTACTGAACAGCCATAATTATCTATGTGGTCGACATTTCTATTTCCAATTATATACGAGAGACTTTAGGGCAAGAATTTCCATTCTCTTAGAGGAGAGAAGAAAATACTGAGCTAAAAAAAATTCTGAATCAGAGAATTTTGAAGAACTCCTCTTTTTTGAGCAATTTAATTTCAGCACAAACCAGTTGCTATTCAAGCATATTACCAGCCTGGCATTTCTTGCTCTCATAAAAGTTATTGCTGGCCAGCCAAAACGTGCTGCTTCAACAAGCAAGTTCTAGGAACAAGTTCATACAAAAAATAAGAAGCATTCAATGTCATCATTTCTCAAATACAAAATAATCACACACACAGAGTCTCTCCCTTTAAGAATCCAACTCAAAGAATACCATCAAAATGAGTAACCCAAACATCCAGACAAGATCATCTAACGTGAAAAAGAATTCCCAAAATTGTTAAGGTATACAAGCAGAGTCCTGCAAGATTGAATAACATATGTGAACAATTTTTCCTTCTTATAATCCTCAGTTAATAGATTAAGAGATATCTCCAAGGAAAGGGAAAAAAATTACCCTTTTTTTTTTTTTTAAAGGGGCAAACATTTGCCAAAGACTCAGCAGAACAGTCAGTCGGTATTTTTGCCATGAACAGTTTGGAGTTGTATGTCTACCGAATGGCTGGCTGGTTCCTGTCCAGTGCAGTACATAAAGATTAAGTTTTGTCTGCTTGTTCCAAACTGGGGCATTAGTCTGCAGACTACTCTACCAAGCTATAGGGGAAACCTTTCTTACAAAACTTTTTTAAAGACGCTCAAATGCCATTAAAATAGATCATCAAATTAGTGGACAGGCCAAAGGGAAAAACAGAATGAATGCTCACATGGACAGAGTGAACAGTGAATGCATATGCCATTGTTCCTTAGAAAGAAGCTCAAAACCAGGAAAAGACAGATCACCCAAAACAACTGCTATACCGAGGTCATGGATCATAAAAGACACCACAAACCCCAAAATGTTTTGATAGAACTACAGAATTTGCAGATCTTTACTCTGCCTACGAGACAGAATAGTCTCAACTCAAGCCAGCAGCGTTCTCCAAAGGCATGCATCTCTCTCCACAAACACACCCAAATTAATTCCTGAATATCAACACGCCATCCACAAAATTTCCCTGCTGAAGTCTATCATCAGTATATCTTAAGTCAGCGACTGCTATCAAGGTTTGTAGTGAATAAATGAAAACAAAGACTACATAATCTGACAAAATGAAAACACAGGTAGTCCAGCAGTCCTGGTCTCTTCTGGCAGAAACAGTTTTTACAGCATTGATGTTTAATTCAATGTTCACGTATAGAGGTATGAACTGCAAGAAAGCTTTTCCAAAAACTTACTCAAAGAACTCCAAAAATCAACTCTTGAGAAGTTTGGATAGGCAGGGAATGGAAGAAAATAGCCATAAAATATATCCAAAATGGAACAGGTGCTCACTACCTCTAGCAGGATCTCATAATGGAGAATTTGGGGAAAACTGCAACAGATCACACATGTATTTCACCTTTAAGATTATTCAAGAAGCAGGCTATAAATATGTTCAGTGGTCTTCTGTGAAAAAGTACTTCCCCTAAACTGAGATTCAGGAAAAACTCATGGATTGCTTAGAGCCACAGGGATATATATCTTTTCATAATTGCTTTTGTGAAAATTTTAAGAGACATTGCATCTCATTATAATTAATGAGAAAGGTCTAATGGACCAGGATCGGCTCAGACATTCCTCACAAGCTGCCCCAGACTGAGACAAAGATAATGAGATAATACATATGCAAGACAATTCAGAAGAAAATGCGAGAACAGTGGCACAATCTCAGCTTATATTCTCCAAAAGACACGCAACAAGAGGTTCAGCAGACAAACAGCAGTTAAGTATACCTTCAGAGAGCAGCACAAGTTTTCTCCATGTCAAAAACCATGCTACCACAGAATGGAGAGGACTGGGAAACATTCTTTAATGTTAGATAATTACTCCAAATCCAGGTATTACAAGCGAAAGAATTCATCTTAGACTTCTTTGTGAAAAGCCAGAGAACCATCTAGCCACTAGTCACCTCTTTCCTGGTTGCTGTAACTGGAACATTACAATCCTATGCAGTTGTCCTGTAACAGAACAGCTGATAATATATCAGGCCGCATCACTGCTGTGACTTCAAGGTCCTCAAGGCATTCAAGGACTGATGATTCCACTTTTTGCAGGCAAGGAAGAACTTTACCTATTGACACCAATCAATCTGAGTATAAAATCCTGTAAACCCAGTTTCTGCCCATTATAAACTCTTGCTTATTATCCTACCAACTTGAAAGGGCAGTCTATGTGTTGTTCACTAATTAGAAGTTACTCTAGGCTGAAACCAAGCAGAAGAAATTTGATCACACCCACTCACAAGAGCGAGAGAACATGCAAATACTGCATCTGTTGAAATCTTATGTTTGTTGAGCAGGCTGCCTTTAGAGTTTTCCCTTTAAAGTAAAAACAGAAAAGAAGAAAATTTAGCAAGGCTATAGCTACAGCTATAAAGACATCATTTTACTTGCACATCTTACCTACATGACAAGAAAACAAAGCCAAGAACTCAACAGAAACTGCCACTACGGAGTCCAGATACCTGAAAGGGACATGTTATGACTGGAAAAGTTATTCCACAGCATTTATGGTTGCTCTCTTGGATTTAGGAATAAAGTTGTGTGGCAAGCATCACAGACCACTGTAATCATCTGATTTCAGAGAATACAGGCAGTGCACACCTATGCTTGGAGACATGCGAGTGTACTGTCACGCAATGACCTACTGTACAAAGCACACTAAGGAGGTATCTCAGCTAGCCCCAGAATCCAAAACAGTACAATTATATCAAATAAATCCTGACTGGTGGGAGGACTAACCAGCCTGGCACTTGAGCTTATATCTCTGCTTTGCATTATGTAAGCCTTTGTGAGAATACATTAGTAGTCATAACTTAACAATAAAAAAGTGATTGTTATTCTTTTTACATGACTCTCAGAGAGACACCGTAACTAAGCATTAGATGCTATTTAGAAAGTCACAAAAAGGTAATATAGTACTGTTTTAAAAGATAGCTTTGATTACTTAGAGCAGAAGCTAATGATAACATTTTAACTATATTACACAGATGCGCCTACTTCAATAGGATAGTAACTAAGATAGGCACCACAGAGCCTACATAAGTTTGATGTCCTGAAATGGACGTTTCACATATTGGAATAGACATGTTTGCAAAGGAATCAGTATTTCAACATGATCACTCACACCGGTAAAAAGGCAAAAGACAGTTTGAAAGAAGATTTCTCAGGTAACCATAGTCCTTGAGAACAGATAGGTTTCTTTTGCACTAACATATCAGCTGAAGCTGACTACTCTGAAACCTGTACAGTTTGGACGAATACAATGACCCTGAGAGCCTACTGCTGAGCTCCAGTCCCTGCCACCACAACTCTTATCCCTAAAACGGAATACAGAATACACATGCATTGTCCATGATACTCCAAATCTACCCCACATCTAACAGTCACCAAGACAGAAATACAGAACACAGCAGCTATTTCATAATTAACAAGTCAAATGACAACTAAAAATTAATAAATTTTTTAAAAAGAAAATAAATAAATAAAAATAATAAGCCCCACAGAGACACTGCACCAGTACGAACCTGAGTTGCATTGGTCAGAACTGTTACATGAGCTTTGGCTGGAAGCTCTCGTACTGACAGCAGTTGCAAAGAAACCCAACTGAAATGGCTTCAGCACCTGCAAAACAACTATAGGTGCAGCTGTTCTTCACAAGCCACTCTACAGGTGCTTTCACAGGACAAAGCCCATGGCGCTGGGGGAATCACAAGTCTGGGAGTTTTCTGAGGCACGTGCCTTTACAGTAAAGCCATTCCAGTCATCTTCCACTGCTTAATTAAAAAGGAGTCCATATCCTCCCAATTTTTCTCACCAAGTTAACATTGTATACAAACGATTTCTTTTCCAAAGTTTAAATATGACAGTGTGAGTTATATAGTACTCAGCTAGTCACTCCTGAAGGGGGGGGGGAGGGTGGAAGGAGCACAGCTAACTTTTCCTCTGTGAACTTTTTAAGTTAGTTATCTGAGCTTTTACAAAAGTTAAACTATATTCTATTAATAAATAAGCTTTATGGGCATATTAACATGAGGATACTGTTTCCTAAATATGGTAAATCTGCTCTTTCTTCAATTTACATGTTTATGTATGAGAAAAAGAGGGGTTTTATTCCCAACCCTGCAAACATGTACACATCTGAATACTCTAAGGACTTTAATCATATAAAAAAAGTCCAGTCAGAAGTCTTGGTCTCACAATTCCCCTTCCTACCTAACTATTCTTTTCTTCATACACAAATTTCCACAACTTGAATTTTACATACTTAGTTTGGGTAATGATTAAAAAGTAAGGTCAGAAAATTTTAAAAATTGTTCCTATAGGAATGTTGCACAGCTTAATAAGCAATAACACAAATACAGACTAAACCAAAAATGTTTTGCATTCAAGAAATTTACTTCTACGTGTTGCTGGCGAACTTTGAAACTTAATGACACTTGTGTGCAGCAGTCACACAGCATCACCCTACTATAACTGAACTATACTCTGCGTATTTTAATGCATTAAAAACAAAGGGGTTTCAATGACCCACAGTTATTTCTTAGGGATGATAAAAGAGCAGTTGAAATTACACTAGAACCTGCATTGTCATCTTTTGTTAAATAGGCATACCAGCCAAATTAATAATTAATACAGGTTTAGTGTAGTACAGAGGACCAAATCCTCATTTCTCCGCCTATCCCTAGGTTATGGATGAGATTTTCACTTCAAAACAAACACAACAAAACACATCCTCTTTCTCCTAAAATATACAAGTGAAAAACTAAATATCCATTACTAGAATATAAATCTAGACATCAGGTCCCTCTACTGGGTTAACATGGGATGGCAGGGAGAACAAACACCTGACATTCAACTGGATCTTGGAACCTAGCAGGTGCATCACAAGTACTGTCAGCAAAAAGTGTCCCGTGTCACCAGCACACGCTAGCCAAATCCAGAAGAGCTGGTAATGGTATCTCCATCCCAGTTCAGAGTGATAGGCCAAAAGCATTTCTGGAGATAAAACCACAGAGTAAAGACCTAAAATTTATCATATGTGAGCTGAGGTCTCTTTTCCACCGCTCTTTTCTTCTCTTGATATAAAAAAGAGAATCACATTTTGGACTTTGAATATGTATGTGTTAATGATGAAAAAGCAAGAATAAAAAATTATGATCAGAGAGTCAGCAGAAGTGTAGCTATCGTTCTGAAGACTTTTTCTATCCTTCCATGTAAAAGATTACCTGAATGGAACTATTTCAAATCAGTCTACAAATAATTAGCCTTCCAGAATGAAACCCTCTCTCTTATAAATTGAAAAATCAAAAGAAAAAATCTCTTGCTGGTCACAGAAGAACACAGTTTGCAGTACAACAGCTACTTAATTCTGAGAGTTAAGAAAATATTATCTTTTAAAAAAAACTTTTTCAGCATTTTTACTTTTGAGGGTCAGAAAAAAATGTCAACTTCTAAAAATGAGTTGAAAGAAATAGATCAAAAGCAACAGAAGACACTTGATATGTAAAGTAGGCATAACAAATGCATTTAGACCTTCATGCTGCATGACCAAAGGCTTACAAACAAAGTCTTTATCTCACAAAGTGTCTAGCTGTTGGGTTCCGGTTTTGTTTATGTTTTGGTTTTGTTAATAAAGGCTCCATCCCTTCAAAAGGGAGAACAGTCTGCAGGCAAAAAAACCATGACTTGTTATATTCGGAAACAGCTATGCTTACAAATAGTATATAAAAGATACAACACAGAACACTGATTTTAAAACTGTACAAATAAAGATCAATGAAACAATGTTTCACACAAAATATATTTTAAGGCAATGCCTTCCGCTTCACACAGATTATACTATCTTAATGTAATATTTACTGTATCACAAACTGGTTTGAGAACACGTATATCTACAAATGTACCTTTAATTAGCATTTAAATAACAATCAGAAATCTTAAAAGCACCTAGTTGGTTTAGCATTAGGAAACTAAGAGCAAGGCATTCTGATTAAAAATCAATCTACTCTGAAGTCAAAAGGCTGTCTCACAATGTTCAGATCTCCCCCAACAGCAATTCTGTGGGTCCCCAAAAGTTAAAGATTTGTCAGTAATTTTATGGGGTTTTGTCCTTAATTTATCCTTTATTCCGAAGTAAGAAAATTCAGTAATAAAATGCAAATGATGAAAGCATGTATACTTAACAAACATTCTGCACTTTAGTTGCCATCACACAGCCTTTAAATCCATACCAATTTTATGAGGTTTTCCTTAACAGACCAAAAGCATCTAAAAGGTCATCTACCTCAGAACAAAATACCAGTTATTTCCAAACATTTTGAACAGACACCATTGATAGGCCTCAAATCTTAAAAAACAAAACAAACAAAAACCCCAACACACCTAAATAATGAATGCAATATGTTATATAACACAGTTCAACAGATTCCTTTAGCAATTTTGACCATGTAGACACCTAATTTATGTGTAAATCAATTTGAAAATCATGTTCTCTAGAAATTTTGTAAGCAAGAAATGTCTTTGTTTCTAGAAAAAAGAAAAAAAGGCAAATCTACCACTGAAGTCCTTACTTGCCTTCTGATATGACAGACCTAAACTAACTAGCCACAAAACCCCCGAACTATTTCTATGAACATCCTGCTGTGTCACAGTAATCAAGGAAAATGTGCAAAGCCAATTCATATTGTCCTTGTATTCTCTCCTCCATCAGTCAACGCTCGTGAAACATCCCAAAGAACCTCCTCCCTTCCACCCTCTTAAACCCTCCCACCAGCAATATCATTGCGGCAAAAAAACAAAGGAGGGGAGAGGGAAATGGGGAAAAAAAAAAAGTGCACACACTAAGAATGAAGGACTGTTTAAGAACTTTTACATCTTAAGCTTTTAGACTCATTTCCAAAATTAGCAAGTATGGCTTGAATAAGAATTGTGCTATAAATGCCAACGATAATTAACTTCAGTACTAGAGTATTTTTTAAAAAACATTTAAAGTCTGTGTATTTAGGAGGTGTTACAGTAATTCTTGATAGGTATGTATAACATATGTATAACCACAGGAGCTCTAGAAGATCTTGGTACCGCAATTTACCATAAACAAGATTACTTCCTTGAAAGCTCTCTAGTACTTTGAAACACAGCTGGGCAAAACACACCTGCTTATCGATTTTCCCAATACTTTAATAGATATTTCAGTTCAAGCCAATGAGTCAGAACAAAAACTGCGAACATTCCAGTAAAATTTGGTTGCAGTGTATTAGGGTTTTACTTTCACCTACGTTTTCTGTACTGTGCCTCCCTCCACAGCCCCACACACAAGTACGTGCAAAAAGCCCCTATCAACTCTCTGAAACTCATCACTTATTGATCTATCATTTTGCGATATTGAGCCTGTGTCCATATAATGATACCCAACAGAGACCACTCTAACTGGACAAGGCATGGAATTAACAGTAATTAAAAAAAAAAAGACTCCCAAAAACCAGACTCACGCACAAAAAACCCAAAACAAACAAAAACAAAACATTAAGTTAATCAGTACTAGAATATTTTTTAAAAAACATTTAAAGTCTGTGTATTTAGGAGGTGTTACAGTAATTCTTGATAGGTATGTATAACATATGTATAACCACAGGAGCTCTAGAAGATCTTGGTACCGCAATTTACCATAAACAAGATTACTTCCTTGAAAGCTCTCTAGTACTTTGAAACACAGCTGGGCAAAACACACCTGCTTATCGATTTTCCCAATATTTTAATAGATATTTCAGTTCAAGCCAATGAGTCAGAACAAAAACTGCGAACATTCCAGTAAAATTTGGTTGCAGTGTATTAGGGTTTTACTTTCACCTACGTTTTCTGTACTGTGCCTCCCTCCACAGCCCCACACACAAGTACGTGCAAAAAGCCCCTATCAACTCTCTGAAACTCATCACTTATTGATCTATCATTTTGCGATATTGAGCCTGTGTCCATATAATGATACCCAACAGAGACCACTCTAACTGGACAAGGCATGGAATTAACAGTAATTAAAAAAAAAAAGACTCCCAAAAACCAGACTCACGCACAAAAAACCCAAAACAAACAAAAACAAAACAAAGGAAAAAAAAAAACCACCCAACCCCACACACCAAACCCTTAAACACATGTTATCTTCTATCCACATATCAAACTAATAGATAATATTGGAGGAAGAGAGGTCAAGTGACTAAAGCCACAGAAGTCTGCAGCAGAATCAAGACCGGAAACCACGTATTATATATTACTAACAAACCAGAAGGGAACATGCTGCTTATTCTCAAAAACAACCCTGAAGACCTAGTCAATCAAGACTCCCGCATTCTTTTTAAATACTTATTTTAAATGTAAACAGAAGTGACTGATAACACAGTAACACTCATATCTTAAATAGCTGGGTATGCCTAGTAAGGTTGGGGATGTTTTTTCATTCATTTTTTATTGTAAATCTTTCTGTACTTACCTGACAGAACCTCAGCCCAGGACTTTAGAGTTCCATTTCCCTGCTACAGTTGATGACACGAGAACACTCTAAAGAAAGCATGGAAGGAGGCTCCCTGGAGCAACTAAAACAGTGCTAATGATGTCATCAACATTCTGAGGTGGAAAGATCTTAATGACCATCTTAACTTCAGTTTGCAACATTTCTAATGAAGATGATTTCTACAGTATCCGTAAGATTAAGACTGCCTAAATTTGTCCTCTTCACCACCACCACCCCCAAAAAAAGCCCATTGCAATGGATTGTTCATATGTGTAATCCCATTCTGAGTGTTCAGAGACCAAACATTCCTTTTAACCTGTTTAAAACAGAAGTCATTGCTGTATTTTTGGGAAGAAGTGATGGCTAATCACTCCCCACAGAAACAGAGTTCTAGAAGCAAAGAATCATAGAATCATAGAACAGCCCAGGTTGGAAGGGACCTCGAAAGATCATCTGGTCCACCCTTTCGAGGGAAAGGGAGCCTAGATAAGATTATCTAGCACCCTGTCCTACTGCATCTTTAAAACTTCCAGCAATGGGGGACTCCATCATGTTCCTGAGGAGGTTGTTCCAGTGAATGATTGTTCTCACTATTAAAAAATAAGTAAGTAAATAAAAAATTCCTTTCTCATGTCGAGATGAAACTTCACCCAGCGCAACTTCTACCCGTTGTCCCTTGTCTTCTCCAAGTGGCTCTTTGGGAACAGAGAGCCTCCGTCCTCTTTGTAGCTGTCCTCTAATATGGGGAGAAATCATTGCAATAAACCCACGATTGAGAATAGTTCTTTCCCTAGAAATTCTGTCGTCTTTCTCAAGAATCAAAGGAATCGTATGCGAGAAAAAATTCCTGAGGTGCCAAGAACCAACTCTTCCACAGGAATTAATTTAAATTAAAGGAGCTCAGGAACTCTCAGTATTTTACTCCTAAATTATTTCTCATTTAGATGTTTAATTGCTGCACTCTTCCCTGATTTCTATTTGTAAACTACACTGGTATTTGTTTTTCCCCTTTGTCTTAACATTGTACCCATCACCAAAACTGGATTGAAACTGCTTATATGCAAACATATGCTTTAGAGTACAGATTTTCTTGTTTCCGAGTGACTTAACTAAACCAAAATTAATTTTACAATGCCAGGTCATACAAATAACCAGTAGGCAATAAGTAAAACAAAAATAAACAAATAAATAATAAAATAAATAAAAGAACAAGCACACGTGTTTTAAGATTTCCTCAATTCTCCATAGAAGAAATTTGTATTTGCAGTCTTTAAAGACTAAGCTATTTGAGAAAGGAATTAGGTAGCAATATATTTCACAACATATGCATCCAATCATTATTACAGAATATCATCCCAAAACTAAATTGATACTAGGTCTCAAAATTTAGAAAAACGGTTATTTGAAGCAGAGGGAACAAATGCAATAAAAGTATGTTAGAAGCAGGATCAAACTTGAGGAGGTTGAAAAGAAACTTCCAGCTTCCTCAAATCTCTACGTTGTTCAGAAGACATCCTGTATGTTTGTACTACAGCACCCGCTCAGCAACACAGGTTTTGGCTACCCTGGCACTGGCAGCATGTGGTATTCTTCCCTCTTTGGCTCATTAGGTTCAGATAATCAACTTGGAAAAAGAGCAGACACATCCCTTAAAACTCCGCTGGCAACCCACAAAGCACCCAGTTAAGGTATCGAAACGAGAAATAAACTGAATGAGGTTTTCCTAATATAGTTACCCTGCTTCTTGCAAAGCCTGATAAAATGAAAACTAATTTTGGCACTTCAGTCATTTCAAATTATCACAGTAGTGACTTCTCTATGACTATGCTCTAAAATGGACTGAAAAGAAACAAGTCTTTATTTTTCCCCAAAGCCACAGGGCTATCTATAAAGCTCCTCAAATTCTAGTGTGGTTTCAACTTGGTTTCTTTTTTCTGTTCTCACCCCACACCCTCCTTTCAAACAGGTTTTCAAACTTTATTCTGTCCCCTTCTAAAATACAGCAATTCGTGTCTGACCAAGATCTAAAAAAGTTCACTGTCAAGGTACATTCTAAAGAGTGCTTGCAGTGGTTTTTTTTACTTATTATTATTAATCATGAGGTTGTTCCTGGTGACTTCCACTGCTGCCAGATAAACTTTTGAACAAAAATTACTTTTGCATTTAAAGTTTTCTGGTTTGCACAATGGAAGCATGAAGGCTTTTATGCACAGTAGTGGTTGCTAAGAGTTCAGAAACTGGCAGCATCTGACATGAATTTTTTTCTGCTTCAGCTACATTTACATCTATTCCACAATACCCTGCCCTGCTCTTGCTGGATTTTTAAAAAGGTAAACTAGAAAACAATGAAAGTTCTGAAGCAGTTAGGTAGCAACGTGTGAAGTACAACCAAAACAGCAGCGACAAAAAAGAACTAATAATTAAGCCCCCGAGTTAAGAGGTATTTGCTTTCCTTCCTTCCCACTGTAATCACAGCTACCTTGTAAGACAAAGTCTATGATCAACAGCATCCTCATCCCTTCTTGAAAACACCAGAACTTCCCTGAGTCCTATATCCAGAAAACTCCACTACTGAAAGTATTTTGATATAGGTTGATGATGCAGAGAAATTAAAATAAAAAAAAAAAGAAAAAGAAAAAAAAAAGAGGTGAAATCAGAACTGAAAAGTATGTTCTAGGGTCATATAAAATCCATAGCAAGAAAGGCACAAGGAAACAGTAATAGTTGTGCCTATCTGATACAGAGCTTCACTTTTCTCCCCCTGCCCTTTTTGAATTGCAGCCATGTATAGCAACTCACTGTTCCACAACTCTTTTGCATGCCTTTTATCACAATTCAGCATTAACATTCTTTTAGAAGAGATTAATAATGTATGTGCAATAATGTATTTTAACTACTTGAATACTAAAAAAAAAAAAAAAAGTCTTTTTTTTTAATTCTTTACTGAAAATAGCACAAGATGAAATCCATGAGGAGAAGTGATGGGGAGTCTACAAACTACTGTAAAGCAGGCCAATCTGACACACAGTTTACAAGAATTACATTAGTTTACTAATGTTCCAATATTAAATTAACCTTATAATCACAAGTACTGGAGGTCTGAATTTATGATACAGAACATTCCAGTGTTAATAATTCTGATATCAATTGTAGTAACGTGAAAATTTTGTTTAATGTAATCGCTCAAACAGCAAACTAACTACATTAATCTCAATTCACCCACCAAATTTGATCCCCATGTGGTTTATACCCCCCTTCCACCCACACACTGAAAGACAACCGCCCCCCCATCTGAGCCATACCCATGTATAATACACAGAACATAACTGATACAAAAACTCACTTTCACTGGACAACATCTAAAATATGTAAATACCTGTTCCTGCAGGTCGTAGTCATAGCTATCATGCAGCAGAAGACTGAGGACATACCGAGTATAAATCATGGCATCAATGCCACACTTCTCTAGCTCTTGTCCCAGCCAGGTCTGCACTGGACCCAAAGCATGTAGCAGAGACATTTCAGAAACAGATACAGGGCCTGGATAAGAGCTTGAGGAGCTTTCAGATGGCAAACCATCCACAACAACTGTACAGATAGGGCGCATGAATCTAGGTGGTTGGCATCCTTATAACGTGAAGCATTTTCTGTAGTTGATATTCCGTCGATATCTGGAGGTGATTTTCACTCCAGTAAATAGGAGGGAGGCTTGACTTCTAGGACAATCATTTATATTTCCTGGCAGTTAGCCGTCTAGGGATGAACATCACTCTTCAGGCATGACCAGTGAATAAACTAAATCCTAATAGCAAACACATATGTAGATGTGTTTTTCTACCTTAATTTCACATTGAGGCCAGATGCAAGTCCCCAGCAGGACCTATAAAGAGGAAAAAATAATAAGTTGTGATAATATGTATCCATACATGAATAATATTAAACAGTGAAAAAAACACCCAATGTAGAAAGCAGTCATTTACATACTGCTTAATCCACATATATAGTACACCTATTCAGTGTCATTTTGAAGAGTAACAGGAATTATTCCAAGTTTAAAGGTGACTTTTAGAAAAGGTACTTTTTAATGCAGGAAGAGAGACTCTTTCATCAAAGACTTCACAACTAATCCGTTGATTGAAATATATGTTTGACCTAGCTTTATGGGAAAGTTGAGATCTTATTACTTTCACTATCAGCTGAAAAAAAAACACTTTGATTAACAAAAAAAAAATCTATGTTAGTTTGCATAAAGACTGACTGTATATTTTGCATCACTAGAAGACAATATAATCCTACTGGTTTGCAGTGATTTCCCTTTCTGGAAAAGAAAAAAAGTGTCTTGTTTATAAAACACTGAATTTATGAAATTCATCTGGCCAGGAGTTTCATAAATTCTACCACTAAATAGTTGCTATCTTCAGACTTCAGGTTTTGGGGTTTTTTTTTTTAGTTTCAATATTTGCCGTGCCTCAGGACAGCAAAGCATTTTATCATCCAAAATCTGTCCTCATAAAAATATAAATCTCTGGAATAACTTAAAAAATTTGAGCAAAACATAATTTATCAGTGCCGGAATTAACATTTAACCCTCTTTACAGAAAGCATACGCCAGTCTTACCTGAGAGCTTACACTCTAAACCATATCCTAAAATAAGACAAACCACCCTAAGACTTATACCACCCACAATCCCAAATCAGTATCGATAAGCAAGGGGCAGAAGGTGCAAGCACCACACACATAGGCATTTTGCCCTCTAACCCAGAAGAAGCCAGTCCAAAAAAGGCATTTTTGGACTGGTATGTTGATCAACCACATGCCAATCTGGCATTTGTGTAGGCCTTCTCTCTCCTCTCCAGTTTCTCATCAACAGAAAACAAAGCTCAAATCCTAGCAGGAAAGATCCATTCACTGAAAGGAAACAAAGACTAAAGGATCTAAGCAAAATCTACTGTTTTGTTTCAACCCCACTGCAAGATGACCAACACACTCAAAACAGACGTCACCTAATATAACTATTTCAACTATATACTGTATGCAGCATTTTGCATGGGCAGCATGTGTTGTGTGGCCAAAGTTGAAAGGTTACAGTTGATACCTATGTCCACACAACAAAAGATCGTAGTTTTTAGGAGCTTTCTTTGCATCACCAGCCAGGTACAACTGTATATTCCAGATCTTTACTGAGTCAATTGCGACATCATCAAAAAGAAACCCATTATAATCAGTTGCTACAGAGCTGACAAAACTCTGCTCTACACTACGCTTACTTCTCTGATGGCAATGTTCATTTTGAGAAAGTAACACAAGAGTATTCAATCTTTGCCAGTAACATGTTTGTATTAGTCAGAATCTCTTAAGTAAGCACAAATAACAGTAGGTAGAAACATCCTGCAAAGGGCCTGGAGGTTACTGCTTCATCACGTAATTAGAGAACAGAAACTATGAGAAAAGTCTAATATTGTAACCAAGATACTCCAAATCGAGAGCCACAAGTCCAAACTCTTATGCAGTCTATATTCTTAATTGTTGAAGAACAACATTCCACTCAAACATCTATTTTGTCCTCCTGTTGGTACTCCACATCACAGCATGTGATGAACACTCTCCCTAAGTCAATGCCACAATCCCAGTCAGCCCCCTAAACCCCATGTTTCAAAGATCTGGGAACACTGACACTCCATTTGTCTTTTTTGAGACACAGAGCAGAACTACCTGAATGTTCAGGAAATCAACAACTTTGACAGAGCTGACAAAGTTACACTGGAAAGGGGAATTATGAAAGGGTAGATGGAGAGGAAAATCGGGGGGGAAAAAGCAAGAAAGTGACCAAACGAGAAATTAATGTATTCTAATTCAGCAGGTCTCCCATAATCTTTTCTTTTACAAAGTGTACAGAGAATGGAGACGGACAGCAACCACACATTCCAAGTAGTCTTTGGTTTGCAAAGATACCATCAAAAACAGTCAAAAGAGGTTGGATGGAGAGCACTTGGTTAAGGTGATCACGTTTTTCATTTGAGGTTTTGAGTATCCAATACAGCAAAGCAATGGGCTTCTGGAAATTGAGTTACTTCAATCAAAAGTGACTGCATCAGTGGACAACGGAAGAGCTATAGATGTCACCTACCTAAACTTCTGTAAGGCCTTTAACACGGTCCCACACAACATCCTTGCCACTAAATTGCAGAGATATGGATTTGATGGATGTACTATTAGATGGATAAGGAATTGGCTGGATGGCCATGTCCGAAGAGTTACAGTCAATGGCTCAATGTCCAAGTGGAAACCAGTAATGAGTGGTGTCCCTCTAAGGTCCACACTGGGACCAACACCATTTAATACCTTCATCAAGGACATAGTGGGATTGAGCGCACCCTCCGCAAGTTCGCAGGTGACACCAAGCTGAGTGGTGTAATGGATTTGCTTGAGGGAAGGGATGTCATCCAGAGGGACCTTGACAGGCTTGAGGAGTGGGCCCATGCAAACCTCATTAAGTTCAACAAGGCCAAGTGCAAGGTCCTGCACATGGGTCGGAGCAATCCCCAGTATCAATTCAAATTGGGGGATGAATGGATTGAGAGCAGCCTGGCAGAGAAGGACTTGGGGATATTGGTAGATGAAAAATTGGACATGAGCCAGAGCTTGCAGCCCAGAAAGATTGGGGGATATGGATTGAGAGCAGCCTGGCAGAGAAGGACTTGGGGATATTGGTAGATGAAAAATTGGACATGAGCCAGCAACGTGTGCTCGCAGCCCAGAAGGCCACTTGTATCCTGGGCTGCATCAAAAGAAACGTTTAGAGCAAATTCAGAGGAGGGCCACAAAAATCATCACAGGGATGGAATACCTCTCCTATGAAGAAAGGTTGAGAGGGCTGGGGTTGTTCAGCCTGGAGAAGAGCAGGCTTCGGGGATAGTTTATTGCAGCCTTTCAATACTTAAAGAGGGCTTATAAGAAGCCCTTATAAAGAGGGCTTATAAGAAGAAAGATGGGGACAGACTTTTTATGAGGGCCTGTAGTGACAGGACAAGGGACAATGGTTTTAAACTGAAAGAGTTTATGATCGGACATAGGAAGACATTTTTTACAATGAGGGTGGCGAGACACTGGAACAGCTTGTCCAGAGAAGTTGTGGATGACCTATTTGAAGTGTTCAAGGTCAGGCTGGACAGGGCTTTGAGCAACCTAATCTAGTGAAAGATGTCCCTGCCCAGAGTAGGGGGGGTTGGACTAGATGATCTTTAAAGGTTCCTTCCAACACAAACCATTCTATGGTTCTATGATATAGCAAAGCAAAGGGCTTCTGGATACTGAGTCACTTCAATCAAAACTTACTTAGACACATGGTTTAGATCCTTAGCACCTAGTAAGGACTGAGTTTATGCTTCAGTTTTTCCCTGAATGAGGTGATATGTGGCCTCTCTTTTCTTCCTTAATACTTACTTTCATGAGGCATTTGAGAAATTCGGTTCTTGAGACCTAGGCTGACAAAATCTGATTTACTTTGGCTTACCAGTTAAAGCGTGTCTTGGTTTTTTTAGATGGGGAGGAGAGGAGAGAGACAGCAAGAGAGAGACAGGTTATCACAGGAATTAAGCAGCTCTGGAGCCCTCAGCATAAGAAAGAAATACTTACTTTCATGAGGCATTTGAGAAATTCGGTTCTTGAGACCTAGGCTGACAAAATCTGATTTACTTTGGCTTACCAGTTAAAGCGTGTCTTGGTTTTTTTAGATGGGGAGGAGAGGAGAGAGACAGCAAGAGAGAGACAGGTTATCACAGGAATTAAGCAGCTCTGGAGCCCTCAGCATAAGAAAGACACAGACCTGTTAGAGCAGGTCCAGAAGAGGGCCACAAAAATGATCGGGGGATGGAACACCTCTCCTGTGAAGAAAGGCTGAGACAGTTGGGGTTGTTCAGCCTAGAGAAGAGAAGGCTTTGGGGAGACTTTCTTGCAGCCTATCAGTACTTAAAGGGGGCTTATAAAAAAGACGGCGGAAAACTTTTTAGCAGGGCCTGTTGCGACAGGACAAGGGGGAATGGCTTTAAACTAAAGGGGGGTAGATTTAGACCAGATAGAAGGAAGACATTTTTTACGCTGAGGGTGGTGAAACACTGGCACAGGTTGCCCAGAGAGGTGGTGGATGCCCCATCCCTGGAAACATTCAAGGTCAGGTTAGACGGAGCTCTGAGCAAGCT